>NC_090387.1:86937326-87268715 GCF_036365525.1 Heterodontus francisci
GTTCAGTCACAGCACATTGTGTGTAGATGCTAGTAAGCATATCCAGCATTCCTTCATCATTGGGTGGAGGGGATGATGCATGTCTCTGGTATAACTTGCATCTGGCCACTGTGCTTTGCACTCCATCAATACCAGACTGAATAAAGACTTGCATTATATTTCTGTGTAATATGTATCTCAAGTATTGATAGTTTTTTTACAACTATTATACTAACTTGCAGATGAGGGCCACAATGCCAAAAGGGTCACATTCAGGAATACTATGAACATACTGTACTAAAGAACAAAGAACAGTACAGCACAGGAACAGGCCATTCGGCCCTCCAAGCCTGCGCCAATCTTGATGCCTGCCTAAACTAAAACCTTCTGCACTTCCGGGGACCGTATCCCTCTATTCCCATCCCATTCGTGTATTTGTCAAGATGCCTCTTAAACGTTGCTATTGTACCTGCTTCCACCACCTCCCCCGGCAGCAAGTTCCAGGCACTCACCACCCTCTGTGTAAAGAACTTGCCCCGCACATTCCCTCTAAACATTGCCCCTCTCACCTTAAACCTATGTCCCCTAGTAACTGATTCTTCCACCCTGGGAAAAAGCTTCTGACTATCCACTCTGTCCATGCCGCTCATAACTTTGTAAACCTCTATCATGTCACCCCTCCACCTCCGTCGTTCCAGTGAAAACAATCCGAGTTTATCCAACCTCTCCTCATAGCTAATGCCCTCCAGACCAGGCAACATCCTGGTAAACCTCTTCTGTACCCTCTGCAAAGCCTCCATGTCCTTCTGGTAGTGTGGCGACCAGAATTGCACGCAATATTCTAAGTGCGGCCTAACTAAAGTTCTCTACAGCTGCAGCATGACTTGCCAATTTTTATACTCTATGCCCCGACCGATGAAGGCAAGCATGCCGTGTGCCTTCTTGACTGCCTTATCCACCTGCGTTGCCACTTTCAGTGACCTGTGGACCTGTACGCCCAGATCTCTCTGCCTGTCAATATTCCTAAGGGTTCTGCCATTTACTGTATACTTCCCACCTGCATTAAACCTTCCAAAATGCATTACCTCACATTTGTCCGGATTAAACTCCATTTGCCATTTCTCTGCCCAAGTCTCCAACCAATCTGTATCCTGCTGTATCCTCTGACAATCTTCAACACTATCCGCAACTCCACCCAACCTTTGTGTCGTCCGCAAACTTACTAATCAGACCAGCTACATTTTCCTCCAAATCATTTATATATACTACAAACAGCAAAGGACCCAGCACTGATCCCTGCGGAACACCACTGGTCACATCCCTCCATTCAGAAAAGCACCCTTCCACTGCTACCCTCTGTCTTCTATGACTGAGCCAGTTCTGTATCCATCTTGCCAGCTCACCTCTGATCCCGTGTGACTTCACCAGTCTGCCATGAGGGACCTTGTCAAAGGCTTTACTGAAGTCCATATAGATAACATCCACTGCCCTTCCTTCATCAATCGTCACTCCCTCAAAAAACTCAATCAAATTAGTGAGATATGACCTCCCCTTCACAAAACCATGCTGCCTCTCGCTAATAAGTTTGTTTGTTTCCAAATGGGAGTAAATCCTGTCCCGAAGAATCCTCTCTAATAATTTCCCTACCACTGACGTAAGGCTCACCTACTGCGGAGGAATGTGGAGGAATGAGTCAGGAATCTATGCCTGTGAGTTATCATGCAGTGAACTTCTGATTTCTATCACATTAGATTTTTTTTTTAGATTTAGGGATACAGCACTGAAACAGGCCCTTTGGCCCACCGAGTCTGTGCCGACCATTAACCACCCATTTATACTAATCCTACACTAATCCCATATTCCTACCACATCCTCACCTGTCCCTATATTCCCCTACCACCTACCTATACTAGGGGCAATTTATAATGGCCAATTAACCTATCAACCTGCAAGTGTTTTGGCTGTGGGAGGAAACCAGAGTACCCGGAGGAAACCCACGCAGACACAGGGAGAACTTGCAAACTCCACACAGGCAGTACCCAGAATTGAACCCGGGTCACTGGAGCTGTGAGGCTGCGGTGCTAACCACTGCGCCACTGTGCCACCCATACTGTCATTACTGTCATGCCAAGCATTTAGGCATTTTTACAAAGGCAAGAATAAAGTTAGAGGACCACTTCCACACTGTGGAAACGGGGATTATCCTGCCTAATGTTACAACCGACAGCTCTAGTCAAAGCCCCCAATCAAAATATACGATTCTGATTGTGGTGGGAGAAACTCACTGTTAATTCAATCCAGTCCCTCCACAGATTGCCTAACATGTCATTTTAAACTTTCCAAATTAAAGAAAGACCCAGCCAAATTGTACCATCTATTGACCCCTGAATGAGGCTAATCAAACCAGATGTCTTTAAATCAATAAATTAACTGCTTAATTAGAAAAACTAAATTCTTAAACACCACTAAGATATAAACAACATTTAAATGAGAAAAAATTAGTGTCCTTGCAGATTTATGCTCCTGCCAGATGTGTAACAGTCCAAGGTTGCTTGAAGTCCTCACAGCCATCCGATCGGGAAAAAAAGGTTCTTCAACAATAGAACAGTCCGTAGTCTAATTCAGAAGTCGAAATTGTTGCTCCTTCTCCAGTGATGAATTTCAGCAATTAACAACTTGCAAACACTTTTTGGCTTCAGAATGTTTGAGGGATTTGTGGGAATTTTTTCACAGTCTAACTTCCCTTCCTTCAGTTTAAATTATCAGAAATCTCTGCTGGCTTGACTTTTTAGAATTTTGAGAGAGAATAATAAATAAACAGACTAAATTCTCTTCCTTCAGTTTAAATGGTCTAAGAGCGCAACAGGTCGGCGCAACATCGAGGGCCGAAGGGCCTGTACTGCGCTGTAATGTTCTAATTCTAGCGCTCCTTTCAGGTGCTAACACATAGCTGCCTGTCTGTTTCCCTCAGTTAGACTGTCTGTTTCCACTATAAGCCTGTTCAAAATTAAATTGTGACAATGTATCTCTCGATCTCTGGTCCTGAATGGCTGTATCCCGGGCAACGAGAATGCATTCTTTAACTCTTTGGAGCTTGCTGCCTTAAAGCAGTACTGCTCCCTTTCCAGCCTTAAAGGCACACCGCATTTTTCCTGAAGAAAAACTACAGGGTCATAATACTAATAATAGAATAACTACCTGCTAAAAGGATAGTAAAAACAAGAGATGCTGGAAACACTCAGCATGTCTGGCACCATCTGTGGAGAGAGAAGCAGAGTTAATGTTTCAGGTCAGTGACCCTTCTTCAGAACTGGCAAATATTAGAAATGCAAAAGGTTATAAGCAAGTAAAGTGGGGGTGGGGCAAGAGATAACAAAGGAGAAGGTGTAGATAGGACAAGGCCACAGAATAGCTGACCAGAAGGTCATGGAGCAAAGGCAAACAATATGTTAATGGTGTGTTGAAAGACAAAGCATTAGTGCAGAAAGGGTGTTAACAGACTGAAAATTGAACAGCTGCAAGTACAAACATGAAAAAAAACAGTGGGTAAGCAAACTGAACAAACTAAGATGAAATAAAATAAACACAAAAATATATTAAAAAAAGGAAAAAGAAAAAAAAAACTGAAAATAAAAGTAAAATGGGGGGCATGTCAGGCTCTGAAATTATTGAAGTCAGTGTTCAGTCCGGCAAGCTGTAGCGTGCCTAATCGGTAAATGAGATGCTATTCCTCGAGCTTGCGTTGATGTTCACGGAACACTGCAGCAATCCCAGGACAGAGATGTGAGCATGACAGCAGGGGGGAGTGTTGAAATTGCAAGCAACCGGAAGCTCGGGGTCCTGCTTGCGAACTGAGCGGAGGTGTTCCGCAACGTGGTCACCCAGTCTGCGTTTGGTCTCCCCAATGTAGAGGAGACCACATTGTGAGCAGCGAATACAGTGAAGTACAAGTAAATCGCTGCTTCACCTGAAAGGAGTGTTTGGGGCCTGGGATAGTGAGGAGAGATGAGGTAAATGGGCAGGTATTACACTTTCTGCGATTGAAGGGGAAGGTGCCATGGGGAGGGGATGAGGTGGTGGGGGTAATGGAGGAGTGGACCAGGGTGTCACGAAGGGAACGATCCCTTCAGAATGCTGACAGGGGAAGGGAGGGGAAGATGCGACTGGTAGTGGCATCACGCTGGAGGTGGCGGAAATGGCGGAGGATGATCCTTTGGATATGGAGGCTGATGGGGTGGAAAGTGAGGACAAGGGGAACCCTGTCAGTTGTGGGAGGGAGGGGAAGGGGTGAGGGTAGAGGTGCGGGAAATGGGCTGGAAATGCTTGAGGGCCCTGTCAACCACAATGGGGGGGAAATCCTTGGTTGAGAAAAAAGGAAGACATATCAGAAGCACTGTCATGGAAGGGGTGAGGGTAGAGGTGTGGGAAATGGGCCGGACACGGTTGAGGGCCCTGTCAATCACAGTGGGGGGGAATCCTCGGTTGAGGAAAAAGGAAGACATATCAGAAGCTCTGTCATGCTCAAAGGATAATCCTGATGTCTAATAGGTTAACATTACTTGTTAATTGGATAATCTGCCTTCTAATAAGATCACTCTACCTAGATTAGATTAGATTAGAGATACAGCACTGAAACAGGCCCTTCGGCCCACCGAGTCTGTGCCGAACATCAACCACCCATTTATACTAATCCTACACTAATCCCATATTCCAACCAAACATCCCCACCTGTCCCTATATTTCCCTACCACCTACCTATACTAGTGACAATTTATCATGGCCAATTAACCTATCAACCTGCAAGTCTTTTGGCTTGTGGGAGGAAACCGGAGCACCCGGAGAAAACCCACGCAGACACAGGGAGAACTTGCAAACTCCACACAGGCAGTACCTGGAATCGAACCCGGGTCCCTGGAGCTGTGAGGCTGCGGTGCTAACCACTGCGCCACTGTGCCGCCACTGTGCCGTCCTACTAATAGGATAACTCTGCCATCTAATAAGATAATTCTACCTAGTAATAGGATAATCTTGCATTCCAATAGGATAACATTACCATCTAATTGAATAATACTACCTGTTCATAGGATCATCCTGCATTCTATTAGGATAACTTTGCATACTGGCAGGATAATCCTGCTTGATATTAGGATCATCCTACCGACTAATAGGATAATCCTGCATTCTAATTGATAACTCCACTGGCTACTGGGATAGCTCTACCTCTGGATTGGATAAGTCTACCTGATACTAAGATAAGTCTGTCTGTTATTATGATAATCCTGCCTGATAATAGGATAGCTCTATCTGCTGATAATAGTATTCACTTCTCTTTTGGAAGAGAGCAAGGAAAGCAAAGTGAGCAGTCCTGAATCCTGGTGGGCCAACTCGTGGCCTTATAACTGAGTAGTTAACTGTGGATGTAGGGACACAGGGTTGAACAAATCTGATGAGTGCCAAGGCAAAGGGGACCACTAGTCCCAAACATGAAGATCTATGTTCTGCCAATGTTTTATTCATGCTCATAAAGATCATTTTCTTTCTTCTGTTAGATTCCAACTACAACCTACAAAACGGGACATGCCAAACCTGAACTCACTGTTCACCATTCAACCGATGAAGGGATCTCTGCTTCCAAATGAACGTGCCAGTCACATCTCTATCAACTTCCACTGCAACAAAACCACAGAGATCAAGGACGAGCCCATCCTACGCTGCCTGGTAAGAGTGCAGATATTGGAAGCTTTAAGGTGTTGATTCCTGGTTATTGGAGCACTGTGTGACATGAGCAGCTTTGCCACGACTGGTGTCCCCTGAGGTTTGCTTTCAAGCCACACTTCCCAACCTGGCTATGAAAATACCTTTATAGTTTGCGCCATTTTACTTTCTTCTATTTTTGTCATATTTGTGCACAAATTCCATATCATTGTTTGCTTTCTCCCAACGTTTTAAACTCAGTTGAGAGTAGCCTGGCATGTTGCACACTACAGTTCACCCATTAATTGAATCACTAATTCTGACCCTACCTGTTGTACTGAGCATTGCTCAATTCTATTAGGGGACTTTCTGCCACAAAGTGTTGATAGCTCTTCAGGATAGATTTTCCACTCTGGTGTGGACTGAGGGCAGCGTCCGCCCATTGGCCGCCCACTCGGTCGTTTTGGTAGAAACCATTTCAAGGTTTCGGCCTCATTAGCAGCAGAGCAGTAAGTAGCGGGCAAGAAACCAAGTGCTCCAGGGCAGCATGCTAGCTCCAAACCACTGCAACATTGGGCAATCCAACTGGTCAGCCTCTGGATTGGAATTTGTTGTTGGGAGGATTCCAGTACAGCAATACAACAGGTTACTTTTTCTGGAGCAGTCCACCCCCTCTTCTGAAATAAGAACATACTCACTGGGCTTTTCTCCAACAGGACTGCCAGCTGAAACTACGATGAGTAGACACAACGTATACTCCAACCAGTACTGTCCTAAAATGGCACTTGGGGTATTGTATATCATACATTGCCTGACTCGGGTAGGGCTGGGATCCAGTGGTCATCCTGGAGGAGAACTGTGGCAGCCACAATGATGGCAGAATGTGGCGCTAAATTGTTTTCCATTACATTTCGAGGTGCTACTGCTGCGATTCTGCCTCGCAATCTTATCCTTCTGTCTTGATCTCCTCATGTCCTTTGCAGGTATTGTGAAACTCTTAGGGTAAATGCTCCATTGAAAATAAATGGGATCAGAATTACAGGCTGCTGATGTGCCACAGGGGAACATTCACTTTCTTGTCGATTTTATTCATGCCTCTTGCAAGTCATGGTCAATGTTCTGCACCCGATCTCCCGAGTGGAATCAGAAGTAGAAACCTGGCTAATTTTTTCCCATCCCTACCCCAGGATGCACTGAGGCCATGTGTCACATCTACTTCTGTCTTGGCTGCTTTCAGCTCACATGCCTCAGACCTTAGATCGAACACAGGAGCTTTGGGTCTATGTACCTCAGCTTTACACTGACAGAGTGCTTTGCAATGCCTCTTCATTCTAAATACCTGAGTGAAGGAATGTGCAAGAATCACTGAGACAGTAATGGTGTTTGTTGTCACTACAATTAAGTTAGCTTTATTCACCTTTGTAACTGAATCACAATGTCTAGCCAGCTGTATTTTTTGGAGTTTTTTTGCATTCAGTAGCCTATAAATCTAGCTAAATGAGTGGTGTTTGATTGGTCCATTGGTAACAGTTTTCTCTTTGTGAGTACAGGTGATTGAGCCCAACCTGGGTGAAGGAGGAGAAATCATAGCTAGCATACCAGTGAAAATATCGGTTCGCGCCATCTTCACCACCTATCAGATTTTACCGGCTAGAGAGATTAACTTTGGCACCGTACTATTTGGCAATCGCAAAAGCCGTACATTCACCCTTGAGAACAACTGCGAATTTGACTTCAAATACGCCATCTTCAAAATGTCCATTGTGGCACCACACCAGTCAAAGAAGGGGTATGGAACGTCCCAGTAAATGAGTGCTTAGTTGGAGATAGATGTAACTGCTGTTAGGCGCATCAGGCACCTGCTCTGTTAGCAATTTGCTCTGAGTTGCATTGGGAATTTCATGCGCTGGATGGGGCAGCAGCTGAGAAATCACATTGGCTTCAATGCCACTGCCTTTACAGAGGAGAAAAACAGCAAGGGTTCCTGATCCTGATCATTCTCCTGTGACCCCTGTAGCCCAAAATATGTGGGTGATGGACAAAGAGAGAACTAGTCTTAACTGTGAATTCTCCCTTCTTGGTTGAATGGATGTCTAACTCTCACTGCCCCAGTTTGCACATGAAAACTTGTCACCATTAGGAAAGGGTTGGGGGGTTGGTTAATTGGGTTGTAAGAAGCTGGCTGTAAAGGAGTAGAAGGGGAGAAGGCAGGTCACTATGTTCATGCATTGGCACAGGTTAAAGTGTGAAGACCTGTGGCATCTTTACAGGGCAGAGTCCTGCCCACCAAAATGCGCTTTGTTTCTCTTTCTGAATCCTCTAAAACTGGCAATGATTAAATAGAAGTCAGGCAGGAACAGAATTTACCATTTATTTGCTGCTGTGAGTATCTGTTGCATGCCATAAAATGTTGATTATTAAGATTAAGAACGTGAATCAAGAAAATATCTACTTCCTCCTGGTTGAGATGCTCAGGTTGTGTTGAAGTTGCTATGGGAGCCAATTTGAATGCACATGACTCTCTTAAAAGAAAGAGGAAAGAAATAAACTTGCATTTATTTATCCTTTCACAGCCTCAGTAATCCCAAAATGCTTTACAGATAATTAAGCACTTTTGGGCCGGGGTTTTGTCGAGGTCCCGATGTTGAGCTCCATCACAGGGGTGGGGTGGGATGGGGGGGTGTGGGATGCCAGAAGATTGTACCGGCAGTGGCCTGCCATGCAGTCCGATGCCGGGACCAATCTTCCCGGTGACGGCGAGGTTCCATGGTGGCTCCCCCACTGCTGGGCGACGGAACCCAGCTTTACATACTTAAATTAAGTAAATGAATAAATTTTAAATAAAATTCACAGCTATCTTACCTGCTGCCTGGGATCTTCCGAGCGGCGGCCAACACTCGTGCCATCACTTTCCTGTCCAGGAAAAGCTGGCGCCACCAAGGTGGGAAAGGGAGTTTCGGAGGAATTTTAGTGCAATGGTAGGGTTGGGGGGGTATGGGTTCCAATTGGCATTAATAGTGTAGAGGAGGGGCGGAAGGGGTGACCTTTGATCAGTTTGTGAGGAGAAAGATCAAGACTTGCAGGTAGGTGTTTTGGCAGGGGGAGAGGGAAACTGTTACATTTCATTGTTATTGGCAGGAAAAGGGCCGCTTTGTTTTTTTGCAGTGCATTAGTTGGGGGGGGGGGGCGCTGTAAGCTTTTAAAAATGTAAATGTACTGGCAGGGCTGTCTGCCCTTTAAAAATAGCGCCAGCACCTGCGCACAGGCAGCTGATGCGTTGCCGGCCTCGCAGAGCCTACGCCCTCCACGTGATTGGGGGTGCGGCCTGATTGGCATAGTACCTTGGGCTGCCGTGCGGTAGATCGCAGTGGCTACAGTTTTTTTCGCCCGCCATCGCTCCCAGCGGTGGGAAAAGAAAATCTAGCCCTTGGATTGTAGTCACAATTATAATGTAGGGAAACATGGCCAATTCGTACACCACAAGATCACACCAGCAGGAATATAACAATGGCGAAATTCTCTGTCTTTAGATGTTAGTTGAGTGATAAATATTCAACAGTACACAAGGGAGCACTCCTCTGCTCTTCTTTGAATAAAATACTTTATAAAGCACTGATTCAACCTCAACTGGAGAAATGTGCCCAGTCCTGGGCACTGCAATTTAGAAAAGATATGGAGGCATTAGAGAGGGTGCAGAAAAGATTTATGAGGGACGTGTGGCTTGATTTTGTGTTGAAGGCAGGCTCCTGGTGCTGGGACAAAAAGCCCTTGACTTGTTCCTGCCACCCCTGCCCCGCCCCCACCAGAGTCATCCTGCAGTCTTTTTACATCAACGTTTCATGAGCCAGGATCCTTTAAAGATGGGGAACTGGCCTCCGTGAGATGTCAATGCGTCACTGAGAGCGGTGGCCACTGCTGGTAGTGCAGAGGCCTTGGGCCTAGGCCCACTACTGGAACCCTGGACCAGAGGTAGGTGAGGAGGAGATGCCAGGGCCAGTAACGGGTTGATAATCGTGTCGTCCAGGGGGAGGGGGTCTCTGGGAGGTGGGGAGTGAAGTGGTTTGCAGTGGAGTCCTCTGTGGGCCACAGGTTGCCCACGGAGGAGGGATACACCACCCCCAAGCCTACAGGGAAGGCACCTTGTTTTAAAATCCCAGTGGCGGCAGGAAGAGGCCCTTAATTGACTGTTAATAAGCCTCTAGGTGGGAAGGCTATCGGTGGCCTCTCCTGCCCCCGGTAAGATCACTCGGTGATGGGCTCTCTGCCTACTGCCACCCGCCCTGCCGCTCGTTGTGATTCTTTTTTGCCCCTACCACCGCATCCCCCCCACCCCCCCCAGCCCCGCTTCCAGCCCCACCTCAAGGTGGCCCATAAAATCGAGCCTGTGGATAGATTAGAGAAGCTGAGGTTGTTTTACTTACAGAAGAAAAGGTTGAGAGGAGATTTGAGAGAGGTGTTAAAACCTGGAGACAGTCAGGAGAGGCAGCGGCAAAGCAGCAGACACTGTCTCACCTGGAGACAGTCACACCCCTAAGGATAATGCCTTCTGATTTGCTCAGTGGTCAGGGACGGGTGTGTGACTGCAAGTGAGGCACATAAGGGGGTCGAGTAGGCAGAAGTGGAGGAGCCTCAGCCCTTGTAATTGTCCAACAGGTTTGAGGTTCTTTCAGCTTGTATGGATGAAAGCGGGGACTGCAGGGTGAATGAACGAACTGACCATGGCACCAGGAGCCATTCAAGCGGGGGAGGAAGTAGGAATGTAGTAGTAGCAGGGGACAGTATTGTCAGGAGGATAGACATAGTTCTGTGCAGCCAAGAGCTAGAGTTGAGAGGGCTGGGTTGCCTGCCTGGTGCCAAGGTTCATGACATCTGCTTGGAGCTGGAGAGGAACTTGCAGTGGGAGGAGAAGGATCCAGTTATTGTGGTCCACATGGGTATCAATGACATAGATGGGACTCTGAAAGAGATTCTGCATCGGGAGTATGAGCAGCTCGGTGCTAAATTAAAAAACAGAACCTCAAAAGTAATAATCTCTGGGTTATTACCTGAGTCACAAGCAAATTGGTGTCGGGTGAATAAGATTAGAGAGTTAAATGTATAGCTCAAAGATTGGTGTGAGAGAAATGGGTTTTGGTTCATGAGGCACTGGCACTAACACTGAGGAAAGTGGGAGCTGTACCATTAGAGTCATAGAGTTATACAGCACAGAAACAGGCCCTTCAGCCCACCGTGTCATGATTACAACTGTAATCATGGGTGACCTTGATCTACATATAGACTGGTCAAACCAAATTAGCAATAATAGTGTGGAGGAGGATTTCCTGCAGTGTGTACGTGACGGTTTTTTAGACCAATACATTGAAGAACCAACTAGAGAAAAGGCTGTCCTAGATTGGGTGTTGTGCAATAAGAAAAGATTAATTAACAATATTGTTGTGTGGGGTCCGTTGGGGAGGAGTGACCATAACATGATAGAATTCTTCATTAAGATGGAGAGTGAAGTAGTTGAATTCGAAACTAGGGTCCTGAATCTAAATAAAGGAAACTATGAAGGTATGAGGTGCGAGTTGGCTATGGTAGATTGGGGAACTTTACTAAAAGGGTTGATGGTGGATAGGCAATGGATAATATTTAAAGAACGTGTGCATGAATTACAACGATTATTCATTCCTGTCTGGTGCAAAAATAAAACTGAATAGGTGACTCAACCATGGCTTACAAAAGAAATTAGGGACAGTATTAGATCCAAAGAGGAGGCATATAAAATTGCCAGAAAAAGCAACAAGTCTGAGGATTGGGAGCAGTTTAGAATTCAGCAAAGGAGGACAAAGAGGTTGATTAAGTGGGGGGAAATAGAGTATGAGAGTAAATTTGCGGGGAATCTAAAAACTGACTGTAAAAGCTTCTTTAAATATGTGAAGAGAAAAAGATTAGTAAAGACAAATGTAGGTCCCTTACAGTCAGAAATGGGGGAAATTATAATGGGGAACAAAGAAATGGCAGAACAATTAAACACATACCTCGGTTCTGTCTTCACAAAGGAGGACACAAATAACCTCCCAGAAATATTAGGGAACCAAGTTAGAAAGATGTAAAGGTAACAGTGTTATAGTGGTGAGTGATTTTAACTTCCCCTATATTGACTGGGACTCACTTAGTGCTAGGGGCTTGGATGGGGCAGAATATGTAAGGAGTATCCAGGAGGGCTTCTTGAAACAGTATGTAGATAGTCCAACTAGGGATGGGGCCGTACTGGACCTGGTATTGGGAGATGAGCCCGGCCAGGTGGTTGAAGTTTAAGTAGGGTACCATTTCGGGAACCGTGACCATAATTCCGTAAGTTTTAAGGTACTTGTGGATAAGGATAAGAGTAATCCTCGGGTGAAGGTGCTAAATTGGGGGAAGGCTAATTATAACAATATTAGGCAGGAACTGAAGAATTTAGATTGGGGGCGGCTGTTTGAGGGTAAATCAACATCTGACATGTGGGAGTCTTTCAAACGTTAGTTGATTAGAATCCAGGTCCAGCATCTTCCTGTGAGGAAGAAGGATAAGTTTGGCAAGTTTCGGGAACCTTGGATAATGCGGGATATTTTGAGCCGAGTCAATTTGGGCGGCACAGTGGCGCAGTGGTTAGCACTGCAGCCTCACAGCTCCAGGGACCCGGGTTCGATTCTGGGCACTGCCTGTGTGGAGTTTGCAAGTTCTCCCTGTGTCTGCGTGGGTTTTCTCCGGGTGCTCCGGTTTCCTCCCACAAGCCAAAAGACTTGCAGGTTGGTAGGTAAATTGGCCATTATAAATTGTCACCAGTATAGGTAGGTGGTAGGGAAATATAGGGACAGATGGGGATGTTTGGTAGGAATATGGGATTAGTGTAGGATTAGTATAAATGGGTGGTTGCTGGTCGGCACAGACTCGGTGGGCCGAAGGGCCTGTTTCAGTGCTGTATCTCTAATCTAATCTAATCTAAAAAGAAAAAGGAAGTATTCGTAAGGGCTGGAAGGCTGGGATCCGACGAAGCCCTTGAGGAATATAAAGACAGTAGGAAGGAACTTAAGCAAGGAGTCAGAAGGGCTAAAAGGGGTCATGAAAAGTCATTGGTAAACAAGATTAAGGAAAATCCCAAGGCTTTTTATACGTATATAAAGAGCAAGAGGGCAACCAGGGAAAAGGTTGGCCCACTCAAGGAGAGAGGAGGGAATCTATGTGTGGAGCCAGAGGAAATGGGCGAGGTACTTCTTTTGGGCCTCCTTATCTCGAGAGACAATGGATACGCGCCTGGAGGTGGTCAGTACTAAATGAGTACTTTTCATCAGTATTCACCAAAGAGAAGGACTTGGTGGATGATGAGTCCAGGGAAGGGAGTGTAGATAGTCTGGGTCATGTCGTTATCAAAAAGGAGGAGGTGTTGGGCGTCTTGCAAAGCATTAAGGTAGATAAGTCCCAAGGGCCTGATGGGATCTACCCCAGAATATTGAGGGAGGCAAGGGAAGAAATTGCTGGGGCCTTGACAGAAATCTTTGTACCCTCATTGGCTGCAGGTGAGGTCCCAGAGGACTGGAGAATAGCCAATGTTGTTCCTTTGTTTAAGAAGGGTAGCAAGGATAATCCAGGAAATTATAGGCCGGTGAGCCTTACATCAGTGGTAGGGAAATTATTAGAGAGGATTCTTCGGGACAGGATTTACTCCCATTTGGAAACAAATGAACTTATTAGCGAGAGGCAGCATGGTTTTGTGAAGGGGAGGCAGTGTCTTACTAATTTGATTGTGTTTTTTGAGTAAGTGACAAAGATGATTGATGAAGGAAGGGCAGTGGATGTTGTCTACATGGACTTCAGTAAAGCCTTTGACGAGGTTCTGTGGAAGGGTGCTTTTCTGAATGGAGGGCTGAGACTTGTGGTGTTCCGCAGGGATCAGTGCTGGGACCTTTGCTGTTCGTAGTATATATAAATGATTTGGAGGAAAATGTAGCTGGTCTGATTAGTAAGTTTGCGGACGACACAAAGGTTGGTGGAGTTGCGGATTTTGATGAGGATTGTCAGAGGATACAGCAGGATATAGATCGGTTGGAGACTTGGGCAGAGAAATGGCAGATGGAGTTTAATCCAGACAAATGTGAGGTAATGCATTTTGGAAGGTCTAATGCAGGTGGGAAGTATACAGTAAATGGCAGAACCCTTAGGAGTATTGACAGGCAGAGAGATCTGGGTGTACAGGTCCACAGGTCACTGAAAGTGGCAACGCAGGTGGATAAGGTAGTCAAGAAGGCATACGGCATAACAATAAAAGCAAAATACTGCGGATGCTGGAAATCTGAAATAAAAACAAGAAATGCTGGAACCACTCAGCATGTCTGGCAGCATCTGTGGAAAGAGAAGCAGAGTTAACGTTTCGGGTCAGTGACCCTTCTTCGGAACTGACAAATATTAGAAAAGTCACAGGTTATAAGCAAGTGAGGTGGGGGTGGGGCAAGCGATAACAAAAGAGAAGGTGTAGATTGGACAAGGCCACATAGCTGACCAAAAGGTCATGGAGCAAAGGCAAACAATATGTTAATGGTGTGTTGAAAGACAAAACATTAGTACAGATTAGGTGTTAACGGACTGAATATTGAACAGCAGCGAGTGCAAACCTGAAAAAAAACAGTGGTTAAGCAACTGAACAAACTAAGATGAAATGAAATAAATGCAAAAAAAAAAGATTGTAAAAAAACAAAAAATAACTCAAAATGAAAGTAAAATGGGGGGCTGTCATGCTCTGAAATTATTGAACTCAATGTTCAGTCCGGCAGGCTGTAGTGTGCCTAATCGGTAGATGAGATGCTGTTCCTCGAGCTTGCGTTGATGTTCACTGGAACACTGCAACAATCCCAGGACAGAGATGTGAGCATGAGAGCAGGGGGGAGTGTTGAAATGGCAAGCAACCGGAAGCTCAGGGTCCTGCTTGCGGACTGAACGGAGGTATTCCGCAAAGCGGTCACCCAGTCTGCGCTTGGCCTCCCCAATGTAGAGGAGACCACATTGTGAGCAGCGAATACAGTATACTACATTGAAAGAAGTACAAGTAAATCGCGGCTTCACCTGAAAGGATTGTTTGGGGCCTGGGATAGTGAGGAGAGAGGAGGTAAATGGGCAGGTATTACACCTCCTGCGATAGCAAGGGAAGGTGCCGTGGGACGGGGACGAGGTGGTGGGGTAATGGAGGAGTGGACCAGGGTGTCGCGAAGGGAACGATCCCTTCGGAATGCTGACAGGGGAAGGGAGAGGAAGATGGGTTTGGTAGTGGCATCACGCTGCAGGTGGCGGAAATGGAGGAGGATGATCCTTTGGATATGGAGGCTGATGGGGTGGAAAGTGAGGACAAGGGGAACCCTGTCACGGTTCTGGGTGGGAGGGGAAGGGGTGAGGGTAGAGGTGCGGGAAATGGGCCGGACACGGTTGAGGGCCCTGTCAACAACAGTGGAGGGAAATCCTCGGTTGAAGAAAAAGATCATATCAGAAGCACCGTCATGGAAGGTAGCATCATCAGAGCAGCTGCGTCGGAGACGGAGAAACTGGGAGAATGGAATGAAGTCCTTACAGGAGGTAGGGTGTGAAGAAGTGTAGTCGAGGTAGCTGTGGGAGTCGGTGGGCTAATAATGGATATTAGTAGACAACCTATCCCCAGAGATGGAGACAGAGCAGTCGAGGAAGGGAAGTGTCAGAGATGGACCATGTAAAGGTGAGAGAAGGGTGGAAATTGGAAGCAAAGTTTATAAGTTTTCCAGTTTGGGGCGGGAGCAGGAAACGGCACCGATATGGTCATCAATGTACCGGAAAAAGAGTTGGGGGAGGGGGCCTGAGTAGGACTGGAACAAAGAATGCTAGACATATTCCACAAAAAGACAGGCATAACTAGGACCCATGCGGGTACCCATAGCGACACCTTTTATTTGAAGGAGGTGCGTGGAGTTGAAGGAGTCGTTGTTCAATGTGAGAACATGTTCAGCCAGGCGGAGGAGGGTGGTGGTGGATGGGGACTGGTTGGGCCTCTATTCCAGGAAGAAGCGGAGAGCCCTCAAACCATCCTGGTGGGGGATGGAGGTGTAGTGCGATTGGACGTCCATAGTGAAGAGGAGTCGGTTGGGACCAGGAAACTGGAAATTGTCAAAATGACGTAGGGCGTCAGAGTTACGGATGTAGGCGGGAAGAGACTGGACCAGCGGAGAAAAGATAGTCAAGATAGAAAGAAATAAGTTCAGTGGGGCAGGAGCAGGCTGACACAATGGGTCTGCCGGGACAGTCCCGTTTGTGGATTTTGGGAAGGAGGTAGAAGCGGGCTGTCCGGGGTTGCGGGACTATGAGGTTGGAAGCTGTATAGGGAAGATATCCAGAGGAGATGAGGTCAGTGACAGTCCTTTGGACCGTGGCTTGATGTTCGGTGGTGGGGTCATGGTCCAGAGGGAGGTAGGATGACGTGTCCGTGAGTTGGCGTTGAGCTTCTGCAAGGTAGAAGTCGGTACACCATACAACAACAGCACCAACGTTGTCTGCAGGTTTGATGACCATGTCGGGGTTAGACCTCACAGAACGGAGTGCCTCAAGTTCCAGAGTATAAAAATTGGCAAGTCATGCTGCAGCTGTGCAGAACTTTAGTTAGGCCACACTTAGAATATTGCGTGCAATTCTGGTCGCCACACTACCAGAAGGACGTGGAGGCTTTGGAGAGGGTACAGAGGAGGTTTACCAGGATGTTGCCTGGTCTGGAGGGCATTAGCTATGAGGAGAGGTTGGAAAATCTCGGATTGTTTTCAATAGAACGACGGAGGTGGAGGGGTGACATGATAGAGGTTTACAAAGTTATGAGCGGCATGGACAGAGTGGATAGTCAGAAGCTTTTTCCCAGGGTGGAAGAATCAGTTGCTAGGGGACATCGGTTTAAGGTGAGAGGGGCAAAGTTTAGAGGGAATGTGCGGGGCAAGTTCTTTACACAGAGGGTGGTGAGTGCCTGGAACTTGCTGCCGGGGGAGGTGGTGGAAGCAGGTACAATAGCGATGTTTAAGAGGCATCTTGACAAATACATGAATAGGATGTGAATAGAGGGATATGGTCCCCGGAAGTGCAGAAGGTTTTAGTTTAGGCAGGCATCAAGATCGGCGCAGGCTTGGAGGGCCGAATGGCCTGTTCCTGTGCTGTACTGTTCTTTGTTCATTGCTCGAGGGTCTAATGAGAGTGAGGAACTGAAGGAAATCAGTATTAGTAAAAAAAAAAAAGAGCTAGGGAAATTAACAGGGTTAAAGGCTGACAAATCCTGAGGGCCTGATAATCTACATCCCAGAGTACTAAATGAAGTGGCCCTGGAAATAATGGATGCATTGATGGTCATCTTCCAAAATTCTATAGACTCTGGAGCAGTTCCTACAGATTGCAGGGTGGCAAATGTAACCCCACTATTGAAAAAGTAGGGAGCGAGAAAACAGGGAACTGCAGACCAGCTAGCCTTACATCAGTAGTGGGGAAAATAGTAGAGTCTATTATAGAGGATGTGGTAGCAGAACACCTGGAAAGCATAAATGGGATAGGACAAAGTCAGCATGGGTTTACGAAAAGTGGAAATCATGCTTTACAAATCTACTGGAGTTTTTTGAGAATGTAACTAGTAGAATAGATACGGGAGAACCAGTAGTGTTTTGGATTTTCAGAAGGCTTTTGATAAAGTCCCACTTCAGCGGTTAGTGTGCAAAATTAAAGGACATGGGATTGGAAGTAACATATTGGTTGACAGACAGGAAACAGAGAGTAGGAATAAACGGGTCTTTTTCCAGGTGGCAGGCAGTGACTGGTGGGGTACCGCAGGGATCAGTTCTTGGGCCCCAGATATTCACATTATATATCAATAACTTGGGTGAGGGAACTAAATGTAGCATTTCCAAGTTTGCAGATGGGCAAAGCTGGGGGTGGCGGTGGAATGTGAGCTGTGAGGAGGATGCAAAGAGGCTCCAATGTGATTTGGACAAGTTGGGTGAATGGGCAAATGAATGGCAGATGCAGTATATTGTGGATAAATGTGAGGTTATCCACTTTGGTTGTAAAAACAGGCAGATTATCTGAATGGTGATAGATTGGGAAAGGGGGAGGTGCAACGAGACCTGGGCGTCCTAGTGTACCAGTTGCTGAAAGCAAGCATTCAGGTGCAGCAAGCAATTAGGAAGACAAGTGGTATGTTGGCCTTCATTGCAGGAGGATTTGAGTACAGGAGCAAGGATGACTTACTGTAGTTATACAGAGCCTTGGTGAGACCAAATCTGGAGTATTGCGTGCAGTTTTGGTCTCCTTATCTGAGGATGGATGTTCTTGCCGTGGAGGGAGTGCAAAGTAGATTTACTAGGCTGATTCCTGGGATGGCAGGATTGACGTATGAGGAGAGATTGGGTCGACTAGGCCTACATTCACTAGAGTTTAGAAGAATGAGAGGGGATCTCATAGAAACCTATAACATTTTAACAGGACTAGACAGGCTAAATGCAGGGAGGATGTTCGCGATGGCTGGGGAGTCCAGAACCAGGGGTCACAGTCTCAACATACGGGGTATGCCATTTAGAAACGAGATGAGGAGAAATTTCTTCACTCAGAGGGTGGTGAACCTATGGAATTCTCTACTGCAGAAGGCAGTGGAGGCCAAGTCATTAATATATCTATCTTCTTGAATATATTTAATGCCAAAGGGATCAAGGGATATGGGGAGAAAGAAGGAACAGGATACTGAATTAGACAATCAGCCATGATCTTTTTTGAATGGCGGAGCAGGCCCGATGGGCCGAATGGCTTACTCCTGCTCCTATTTTCTATGTTTCTATGTGTCCATGTTGGGCATCAAGCCTATCTATTCTAATCCCATTTTCCAGCACTTAGCCTGTAGCCCTGTATGCTATGGCGTTTCAAGTGCTCATCTAAATACTTCTTAAATGTTGTGAGGGTTCCTGCCTTTACCACCCCTTCAGGCAGTGTGTTCCAGATTCCAACCACCCTCAGGGTGAAATTTTTTTCCTCAAATCCCCTCTGAACCTCTTGCCCCTTACCTTAAATCTGTGCCACCTGGTTATTGGCACCTCCGCTATGGGAAAAAGCTTCTTTATGGCTACCCTATCAATGCCCCTCATAATTTTGTATACTTCTATCGGGTCTCCCCTCAGCCTTTTCTGCTCTAAGGAAAACAACCCTAGCCTATTCAGTCTCTCTTCTTAGCTGAAATACTGCAGCCCAGGCAACATCCTGGTGAATCTCCTCTGCACCCTCTCCAGTGCAATCACATCCTTCCTATAGTGTGGTGCCCAGAACTGTACACAGTACTCCAGCTGTGGCCTAACTAGCGTTTTATACAGCTCCATCATAACCTCCCTGCTCTTCTATTCTATGCCTCGGCTAATAAAGGCAAGTATTCCATATGCCTTCCTAACCACCTTATCTACCTGTGCTGCTGCCTTCAGTGATCTATGGACAAATACACCAAGGTCCCTCTGACCCTCTGTACTTCCGAGGGTCCGACCATCCATTGTATATTCCCTTGCCTTGTTAGTCGTCCCAAAACGCATTACCTCACACTTCTCAGGATTAAATTCCATTTGCACTGCTTCGCCCATCTTACCAGTCCATCTATATCGTCCTGTAATCTAAGGCTTTCCTCCTCATTATTTACGACACCACCAATTTTCATGTCATCTGTGAACTTACTGATCATACCTCCTATATTCAGGTCTAAATCATTAATGTGTATTACAAACAGCAAGGGTCCCAGCACAATTCCTGAGGTACACCACTGGTCACAGGCTTCCAATCGCAAAACCATCACGCTCTGCCTCCTGCCACGAAGCCAATTTTGGATCCAGTTTGCCAAATTGCTTTGGATCCCATGGGCTCTTACCTTCTTAATCAATCTCCCATGCGGGACCTTATCAAAAGCCTTCCTGAAGTCCCCGTACACTACATCAACTGCTCTACCCTCATCTACGCATCGACTCACCTCCTCGAAAAATTCAATCAAGTTTGTTAGACATGATCTCCCCCTGACAAAGCCATGCTCACTATCCTTGCTTAATTCCTGCCTCTCCAAGTGGAGATTAATCCTGTCCCTCAGAATTTTTTCCAATAGTTTCTCTACCGCTGATGTTAGACTCACCAGCCTGTCATTACCTGATTTATCCCTGCTACCCTTTTTGAATTCGCTGTCCTCCAGTCCTCTGGCATTTCTCTTGTGGCCAGAGAGGATTTGAAAATTTGTGTCAGAGCCCCTGCAATCTCCTCCCTTGCCTCACATAACAGCCTGGGATACATCTCATCTGGGCCTGGGGATTTATCCACTTTTAAGCCCGCTAAAACCGCAAATACCTTCTCCCTTTCAATGCTAATATGTTCTAGTATATCACAATCCCCCTCCCTGATCTGTACACCTACATCGTCCTTCTCCATAGTGAACACAGATGAAAAGTAATCATTTAAAACCTCACCTACGTCCTCCGGCTCCACACGCAGATTGTCACTTTGGTCCCTAATAGGCCCTACTCGTTCCCTGGTTATCCTCTTGCCCTTAATATACTTATGAAACGCCTTGGGATTTTCCTTTATCTTGCCCGTCAGTGTTTTTTCAAGCCCCCTCTTTGCCCTCCTAATTACTTTTTTAAGTACTCCCCGACATTTTCTGTACTCCAGTAGGGCCTCTGCTGTTTTCAGCCACCTGAATCTGCCATAAGCCTCTTTTTTTTTTCTCCATATCCAATCCTCTATATCCCTTGACATCCAGGGTTCCCTGGACGTTGGTCCTACCCTTCACCTTTACGGGAACATGTTGGCCCTGAACTCTCACTATTTCCTTTTTGAATGACTCCCATTGGTCTTATGTAGATTTTCCTACAAGTAGCTGCTCCCAGTCTACTTGGGCCACATCCTGCTTTAGGATGGTCTTCAACTGAACCGTGCTGAGACCAGTGTTCTGACGAGTTCTATAACGAGGGCGGTAGTTAGGGCTTTAAACTAAATAGTTGGGGTGAGGGATCAAGTGAGGGAAGATGTAATAATTTAGAGAGAAAGAGGAGAAGGCAAGAAAGCAATGTAGCAATAAGAGAATTGATATTCTGAGTGTGGCAGGAAGGGACAATTGGAGGGATGCAAAACTGGAACAGGAAGTGGAAGAGTAGTAAGCAAAATTAGAAGACAGACAAAGTGAAAGCAAACATGAAATAGGATGTGGAATAATGTTACAAAGACAATGTTAAGGCACTGTATCTCAATGCACACAGCATTCACAACAGATGATTTGAAGGCACAAATAGAGATAAATCGGTATGATTTAATTGCCATTACAGAGATGTGGTAACAGGGTGACCAAGACTGGGGACTGAATATTCATGGCTCTTCGTCATTGAGGAAGGATAGGTAAAAAGGAAAAGAAGGTGGGGTAACGCTCTTAATAAGGGACGAGATCAGGACATCAGTGAGAGGATCTTAGTTCGAAGGATCAAGATGTAGAATCAATTTGAGTGGAGCTAAGAAACAGCAAGGGGCATGAAACATTGATGGGAGTTGTTTATAGGCCACCAAACAGTACTGGTAATGTTGACCACGATATAAATCAGGAAATTAGAGGTGAATGTAACATGGATAGTACAGTAATATTGGGTGACTTCAATTTACGTATTGACTAGGTAAACCTAATCAGCACTAATACGGTGGAGGATGAGTTCCTGGAATGTGTGCGAGATGGGTTTCTGGAGCAGTACATTGAAGAACCAACTGGGGATCGTGCTATTTTAGATGTAATATTATGTAATAAGAAAGGGCTAATTAATAGCCTTGCTAAGAAGGAGCCTTTGGGAAATAGTGACCATAATATGGTAGAATTTTACATTAAGTTTGAAAGTGATATAGTTCATTCTGAAAGTAGCGTCTTAAATATGAACAAAATAAACTATGAAGGTATGAGGGTCAAGTTGGCTGTGGTGGATTGGGAAAATACACTAAAAGATTGAATGATAGATAGGCACTGGCTAGTATTTAAAGAAATATTACATGGTCTGCAACAAATATACATTCCTCGAAGACACATAAACCCAAAGGAAAAATGAATCAACCCTGGCTAACCAAAAAGTTAAAGATTACATTAGATCAAAGGAAGCGGCTTATGAGGTTGCCAGAAAAAATGGGAGCAATTTAAAACCCAGCAAAGAATGACCAAGCAACTGATAAAGATAGGGAAAAGAGAATATGAATGCAAGCTAGCGAGAAACATAAAGCTGAACTGTAAAAGCTTCTTTAGGTATGCAGAAAGGAAAAGATTAGCAAGGACAAATGTGGGTCCATTACAGGTAGAAACAGGAGAATTTATAATGGAGAATAGGGAAATGGCAGAGAAACTAAACAATGACTTTGCCTCTGTCTTCACAGAGGAAGATACAGAAAATCTTCCAGAAATACTAGGGAACCAAGAGACTTGTTAAAATGAGGAAAATATTATTAATAAAGAAGTAGTACTCAAAATTAACTGAATTATTGAAGGTTAATAAATACCCTGGACCAGATGAGCTACATCCCAGAGTGTTGAAGGAGGTGGCTATAGAGGTAGTAAATGCATTGGAGGTTATCCTACAAAATTCTATAGATTCTGGAAAGATTCCTGTAAACTGCAAAGTGGCAAATATAAACCCACTATTTAAGAAAGGAGCGAGAGAGAAAATGGGGAACTGCAGACCTGTTAGTTTGACATCAGTAATAGAGAAAATGTTAGAAACTATTATGAAGGATGTGATACTGAGACACTTGGAAAAGAATATGATTGGGCAGAGTCCACATGGATTTGTGAAAGGAAAATCATGTTTAACAAATCTGTTGAAACCTGATACTTGTAGCATAGATAAAGGAGAACCAGTGGATGTAGTGTATTTGGATTTTCAGAAGGCTTTTGATACGGTCCCACACAGGAGGTTAGTAAACCAAAATTTGAACACGTGGGATTGGGGGTAATATACTGCAATGGATTGAGAATTAGTTAACAGACTGAAAGCAGAGAGTAGGAATAAACGGGTCATTCTCAGGATGGCAGGCTGTTGCTAGTAGGATACCGCAAGGATCAGTGCTGGAGCCACAGCTGTTCACAATCTATATAAATGACTTGGATATGGGGACCAAATGTAATATTACCAACTTTACTGATGACACAAAACTAGGTGGGAATGTAAGTTATGAGGAGGATGCAAGGAGGCTTCAAGGAGACTTGGACATGCAAAGTGAATGGGAAAGAAAATGGCAGATGGAATATAATGTGAATAAGTGTGAGGTTATCCAATTTTGGTAGAAAAACAGAAAGACAGAGTATTTCTTATATGGTGAGAGTTTGAGAAGTGTTAATATCCAAAGGGATCTGGATGTCCTTGTTCATGAGTCACTGAAAACTAGCATGCAGGAGCTGCAAGTAATTAGGAAGGCAAATGGTATATTGGCCTTCATTGCAAGTACAGGAGTAAAGAAGTGTTGTTGCAATTGTAAAGAGCCTCGGTAAGACTGCACCTGGAGTATTGTGTACAGTTTTGGCCTCCTCATCCAGGAAGGATATATTTGTCATAGAGGGAGTGCAACGGAGGTTCACAAGACTAATCCCTGGGATGGCAGGATTGTCTTATGAGGAGAGATTGAGGAAACTGGGCCTGTATTCTCTATGGAGTTTCAAATAATGAGAGGTGATCTCATTGAAACTTACAAAATTCTCTCAGGGCATGACAGGCTGGATGTGGATAGGATGTTTCCCCTGGCTATTGTCCAACATATGGCCTGTAGGCCAGGATCTGGCCCACCAAGAGTTTCCATCTGGCACGTGGATGTATTTCAAAGATGAGAAATTTTCCATTGTCTACTTCTTTCAGATTGTCTTTTTAAAAAAAAATCGAAAGTCATTATCACAGCTGGGTTTTGACTTGTTTTTAAAGGTCACCGGAAAACCCTGAATCTGTCCGAAGTTGGGAAACCGCTGTTCCCAATGTCAGCACCTGTCAGCTGTGAAACTGACAGCGCAATCTTTTTTTAAAAAGAATGATCAACTACAAAGCCACTGCAGAGAGCGCTTCCTGCAACTGTCAGAAAGGTGGGGTGGGGGGGGGGGGAGGTGGACAGAGGGATAGTGTGAGGCAGATGGGGAGAGCAGAGAGGGGGCAGAGAGTGAGAGAGAAAGGGGGCAGAGAGCGGGCACAGAGAAATCGAGAGAAGGGGAAACAGTACAGAGAGGATGGGTACAAAACAGAGGGAAGAACACAGAGAAGGGGAGAGAGAGCAATAAAGAGCACTCTTAACAGGCAGACATCTATCTGGAAAACTCCGCATCCCTACAACAGGTGTGCAAGCAAACATGAAAGACTTGTGCAAGCAAAAAAAATGCCAGGTATCTCACTAAACCAGTGTCCAACATAGTGATGAAAAAGTAAGTGAATAAATTAATTTTCTCATTTAAAGCTTCTTCACAAAATATGCACATCTGTTGTTTTGATAAATTTTTAATACCTTTTATCTTTCCGAAATTGTCTCTCTGGCCCTCTGTGTAAGCCAAAAATTGTAATGTGGCCCTCTACTTGAAAAGGTTGGACAGCCCTGATCTAGGACCAGGGGACATAGTCTCAGAATAGCAGGTAAGACTGAAATGAAGAGAAATTTCCACTCAGATGGTGGGGAATCTTTGGAATTCTCTACCCCAGAGGGCCGTGGAATCTCAATCATTGAGCATGTTCATGACAAATCAATGGATATCTGGATACTAATGACAATAAAGGATATGGGGAATGGTGTGGGGAAGTGGCGTTGAGGTAGATGATCAGCCATGATCTAATTAAATGGCGGAGCCGGCTTAACAGGCTCAATGGCCTCCTCCTGCTCCTATGCTCCTATTTTCCTAAAACCATGAGAACGCTGGACCAAGTAGAATCCTAGAATAGAGTTGTAGAAAGTTTAAGGCACAGAAAGAGGCCACTTGGCCCATTATGTCCGTGCCTGCCGAAAAACGATCCACCCATCCTAATCCCATCTTCCAGCATTTGGTCCATAGCCCTGCAGATTACGGCACTTGGGGTGCCTATCCAAACTCCTTGTAAATGAGTTGAGGGTTTCTGCCTCAAATACCCTTTCAGGAAGTGAGTTCCAGACCCCCACCACCCTCTGGGTGAAAACATGTTTCCTCATGTCCCCTCTAATTTTTCTACCAATCACTTTAAATCTATGCCCCCTAGTTACTGACCTCTCTGCTGAGGTGAATAGGCCCTTCAGCTCCACTCTATCCAGGCCTTTAAAATTTTGTACATTTCAATCAGATCTCCCCTCACCTTCCCTGTTCCAAGGAGAACAATCCCAGCCTATCCAATCTTTCCTCATAACTACATTTTTCCAGTCCCGGCAACATCCTCGTAAATCTCCTGTGTACTCTTCCTAGTGCGATTACACCCTTTCTCTAATGAGGTGACCAGAACTGCACAAAGTACTCAAGTTGCAGCCTAACCAATGAGTTATACATTTCCAGCAAAACCTCCCTGCTCTTGCATTCTATCTCTCTCTTAATTATATTCTTCACCACCTTATTGACCTGTCCTGCTACCTTCAGGGATCTGTGGACATTCACTCCAAGGTCCCTTACTTCCTCTACACTTTTCAGTATTCTTCCATTAATCTTGTATTCCTTTTCCTTGTTTGACCTTCCCAAATGCAGCACCTCACAGTTCTCCTGGTTGAATTCCATTTGCCACTTTTCTGCCCATCTGGCCAGACCATCAATATCTTTCTGCAGCCTACAGTTCTCCTCCTTGCTATCTACCACAAGGCCAATATTTGTGTCGTCTGCAAACTTCTTGATCATGCCCCCTACATTTACATCCAAATCGTTCATGTATACCACTGTCATACAGGCCCCACCTGCCAAGAATGAGGCACATTAATTTTGCCACATGGACATTAAATTCTAAATTGTTGCTGGGAAGAAAAGGCCTTTTACAAGGGGTTGCCAAGCCCCTGGCTGGAAAGACATTTTTGCTGGCAGACAGTGTTGGAACAAAGGAGCTATCCCCTGTTCCCAATATACAGAAGACGTGGTCATACCAGTTCAGTCACATGATTAACTGGCTGTTGCAGGTTTTTTTGAACTCACCACAGAGAATTTGAACTCAGAAAGCTGTTTGATCATAGACTGAAAAGACCACTCGTGGCTGGCTTGCCGGAGCCTCTCCTTCTGCTCCGAGCTCTTTCTCACGGAACTGAAACCTATTGAAGACATATGAACCCCAAGAGAGAAAAGTCTCCTACAGTGAACAAGGTTTAAGAAGAATACTGGGCCCCAACGAAAAGCAAGACCATACCTTCAACAAAATGACTCAACAGCGAGCTCGAAGCACAGTAACAAAAAACCCTCCTCAGAGATTGCCTCAAACTGTTCGACTTTATCTTTTCTTCTGCTCTTTTCTGTCTCTATTTGCATGTGCGTATCATGCTAGCGTGGGGCGCGGTGTGTATCTGTAGCATTAACTGAATTAGAGTGTTTAGTTTAAGTTTTAATAAATTTCAGGTTTCTTCTTTAAACTTTAGAAAGCCTGTTTATGCTCATTTTTGTGCCTTATAATTGGAAAGTCGTGAACAAGGATTCACCAAAGGGGGAGCTCAAAACAGTGTGGTTAAAAAAAACAAAACCCTGTTACCGTAAGATAATGTGAAGTCTGAAAGGGAACCCCTAGACCTCTTTCTCACCTGGTCGTAACACCACGAAATGCAGGGGACCCAGTACTGAACCCTGCAGAAAACTGGTCCCATTGGTGGAAGGGACAAAAACCAGAGGACACTGATTTAAAGTGATTGGCAAAAGAATCAGAGGCGACATGAGGAAAAACTTTTTTATGCAACAAGTGGTTAGGACCTAGAATGCACTACCTGAGTGTTGTGGAGGCAGATTTAATCATGGCTTACAAAGGTAATTGGATAATTGTTTGAAGAGAAACGATATGCAAGGCTACGGGGAAAAGGTGGGGGAGTGGGACTAGCTGAGTTGCTCCTTGCAGAGAGCTGGCACGCACATGAGCCAAATGGCCTCCTTCTACGCTGTAACCATTCTATGAGTAGTGCCTTAGGATCTTGTATGTCACCTGAGAGAGCAGATGGGGCCTTAATTTGACATCTCAACTGAAAGACAGCACCTTTGACAGTGCAGCACTCCCTCAGTACTGCACCTGAATGTCAACCTGAATTCTGTGCTTAAATTTCTGGACTAGGAGTTGAACCTTCAGCCTTTGACTCTGAGAGCACTACCCACTGATCCAATACTTGTTCCATGTGGATAGGTGACCTTGGATATCATTTGACTTTAAAATTCATCCTTTTAACTTTCATCCTTTTGGTTCATTACATCTTTCAGCTTAGAAGTGTTTCGCGCTCTCGCTCTCGCTCCCGCTCCCCAATGCAGCTGCATTGCTAGCTGAGGCTTCCCCTCTTGGCAAAACAAGATGTTGTTTGCTTCAGCCCACGTTGAAAGCGGGTCTTGAAAATGAGCAGTATTGGTGTCGCTACTTTTTTACTGAAAAACCAAGGCAAAGGGTTTAGCACTATGGTCCAAGCACCAGCCAAACTGAGAGGATTGGGAGAGCGGTTGAGAAGTACTGATGAGGTGATGCCAATCTTGGCATTTTAAATACCTGTAGACAGGAGGAGGGGGAAAAATTCCACAATTCTGAGGTCCTACTTTGCTGACCTCCCACCCACACCCCTCTGCAAACTTCAGAACATCCAAAGATCTGCTACCCATGACCTAAATCACACTAAGTCCTGTTCACCCATCACCATTGCATGCTGACATGCAGTGTCTCATTTAAAACTTCTCATGCTTGTGTTTAAATTCCTCAATTTCCTCAACCTCCGTAATCTCACCCAGCCCTTACAACCCTCCGAGAACTCTGTATTCCTCTAATTCTGGTCTCTCGCACATACTTGATTTCCTTCGCCCCACCGTTGCCAGTCATGTCTTCTGCTGTATAGGCTGCAAGCTCTCAAACTCTCTACCAAAGCCTCTCTATTTCTCCTTTTAAGATGCTCCTTAAACCTGCCTCTTTGGCCAAGTGTTTGGTCCCCTGTCCTACTATCGCTTTATACGGCTGGTTATAACGTTTTGTCTGATAAATGTCCCGTAAAGCACCTTGGGACATTTCACTACATTGAAGATGCTAGATAAATGCATGTTGCCATTTTCCTGAGTAAGAATAAGCTGGCATAAGAGACCATACTATGAATCTTGAATTTAGAGCAGGGAACATAGAGGAAAGAGGAAAAGCATGCACAACAAAATATTTGGTACTTCGGCTAGATGAGAGATCAAAGTTTGAAGTCATGCTGATTGTACTACCATCAATAAAATAGAATTAGGCTGTGATGACTGATGTTGGGCTAACTTCCTGTAGTTCCCTATGTTCTCTCTCCCTTCTTTCTTGAAAAGCGGTGTAACATTTGCCAGCTTCCAATTTGATGGGAACGTTCCCAAATCTAAGGAATTTTGGAAAAGCATAGCTGGTGCAATCACTATATCTGCAGCTATCTCTTTTAGAACCCTAGGGTGTAGGCCATCAGGTCCTGGAGATTTATCAGATTTTATCCCTTAAGTTTCTCCAATGCTACTTCTCTGCTGATGCTAATTTCAAAGAACAAAGAAAATTACAGCACAGGAACAGGCCCTTCGGCCCTCCAAGCCTGCGCCGATCCAGATCCTCTATCTAAACATGACGCCTATTTTCTAAGGGTCTGTATCTCTTTACTTCCTGCCCATTCATGTATCTGTCTAGATACATCTTAAAAGACGCTATCGTGCCCGCATCTACCACCTCCGCTGGCAACGCGTTCCAGGCACCCACCACCCTCTGCATAAAGAACTTTCCACGCATATCCCCCCTAAACTTTTCCCCTTTCACTTTGAACTCGTGACCCCTAGTAATTGAATCCCCCACTCTGGGGGGAAAAAGCTTCTTGCTATCCAACCTGTCTATACCTCTCATGATTTTGTACACCTCAATCAGGTCCCCCCTCAACCTCCGTTTTTCTAATGAAAATAATCCTAATCTACACAACCTCTCTTCATAGCTAGCGCCCTCCATACCAGGCAACATCCTGGTGAACCTCCTCTGCACCGTCTCCAAAGTATCCACATCCTTTTGGTAATGTGGCAACCAGAACCTCACGCAGTATTCCAAATGTGGCCGAACCAAAGTCCTATACAACACTAACATGACCTGCCAACTCTTGTACTCAATACCCCGTCCGATGAAGGAAAGCATGCCGTATGCCGCCTTGACCACTCTATTGACCTGCGTTGCCACCTTCAGGGAACAATGGACCTGAACACCCAAATCTCTCTGTACATCAATTTTCCCCAGGACTTTCCCATTTACTGTATAGTTCACTCTTGAATTGGATCTTCCAAAATACATCACCTCGCATTTGCCCTGATTGAACTCCATCTGCCATTTCTCTGCCCAACTCTCCAATCTATTTATATTCTGCTGTATTCTCTGACAGTTCCCTTCACTATCTGCTACTCCACCAATCTTAGTGTCGTCTGCAAACTTGCTAATCAGACCACCTATACTTTCCTCCAAATCATTTATGTATATCACAAACAACAGTGGTCCCAGCACGGATCCCTGTGGAACACCACTGGTCACACGTCTCCGTTTTGAGAAACTCCCTTCCACTGCTACTCTCTGTCTCCTGTTGCCCATTCAGTTCTTTATCCATCTAGCTAGTACACCTTGGACCCCATGCGCCTTCACTTTCTCCATCAGCCTACCATGGGGAACCTTATCAAACGCCTTACTGAAGTCCATGTATATGACATCTACAGCCCTTCTCTCGTCAATCAACTTTGTCACTTCCTCAAAGAATTCTATTAAGTTGGTAAGACATGACCTTCCCTGCACAAAACCATGTTGCCTATCACTGATAAGCCCATTTTCTTCCAAATGGGAATAGATCCTATCCCTCAGTAACTTCTCCAGCAGCTTCCCTACCACTGACGTCAGGCTCACTGGTCTATAATTACCTGGATTATCCCTGCTACCCTTCTTAAACAAGGGGACAACATTAGCAATTCTCCAGTCCTCCGGGACCTCACCCGTGTTTAAGGATGCTGCAAAGATATCTGTTAAGGCCCCAGCTATTTTCTCTCTCGCTTCCCACAGTAACCTGGGATAGATCCCATCCGGACCTGGGGACTTGTCCACCTTAATGCCTTTTGGAATACCCATCACTTTCTCCCTCCTTATGCCGACTTGACCTAGAGTAATCAAACATCTGTTCCTAACCTCAACATCCTTCATGTCCCTCTCCTCGGTGAATACCGATGCAAAGTACTCATTTAGAATCTCACCCATTTTCTCTGACTCCACGCATAACTTTCCTCCTTTGTCCTTGAGTGGGCCAATCCTTTCTCTAGTTACCCTCTTGCTCCTTATATATGAATAAAAGGCTTTGGGATTTTCCTTAACCCTGTTTGCTAAAGATATTTCATGACCCCTTTTAGCCCTCTTAATTCCTCGTTTCAGATTGGTCCTACATTCCCGATATTCTTTCAAAGCTTCGTCTTTCTTCAGCCACCTCGACTTTATGTATGCTTCCTTTTTCCTCTTAGCTAGTCTCACAATTTCACCTGTCATCCATGGTTCCCTAATCTTGCCATTTCTATCCCTCATTTTCGCAGGAACATGTCTCTCCTGCACGCTAATCAACCTCTCTTTAAAAGCCTCCCACATATCACATGTGGATTTACCTTCAAACAGCTGCTCCCAATCTACATTCCCCAGCTCCTGCCGAATTTTGGTCTAGTTGGCCTTCCCCCAATTTAGCACTCTTCCTTTAGGACCACTCTCGTCTTTGTCCATGAGTATTTTAAAGCTAATTTCTTTAATTTCCTCACTGTCTTTAGCCACTAGGTTACTGCCTATTTCTGGTATGAAACGTGTTTCTTCTGCTGTGAAGACAGACACAAAATATTTGTTCAATGCCTCTGCCATTTCCTCATTCTCCCTGATAATTTCTCCTGTCTCTGCTTCTAAGGAACCAACTGAGCTGCTCTCTTGCCTTTTATATACCTATAAAAGCTCTTCCAATGTTTTTATATTCCTGGTTAGTTTACTCTCATTCTATTTTTTCCTTTTTTATCAACTTTTATGGTGGCCCTTTGCTGGTTTCTAAAACACTCCCAAACCACAGACTTGCTACTCTTTTTTGCAACATTGTCAGCCTCTTCTTTTAATCTAATGTTATCCTTAACTTCCTGAGTGAGCCACGGATGGATCTTTCTTGCTGAGTTTTTGTTTTTCAGTAGAATGTATTTTTGTTGAACATTTTGACTTATTTCTGTAAAGGTTTCTGTTGATTTATGGCCATACCTTTTAAGCTATTTACCCAATTTACCTTACCCAGTTCTCCCCTCATACCTACGTAATTGGCTTTGTTTAAGTTTACGAATCTTGTTTGCGATTGGAGCTTCTCACTTTCAAACTTCCCATGGAATTCAATGGTGTTATGTTCACTATTTCCCAGTGGATCTTTAACAACAATGTTACTAATTAATCCTGCTTCATTACACAAAACTAAATCTAAGAAAGATTTATCCCAAGTCGGTTCCACAACATATTGCTCCAAGAAACTGTCCCGAAAACATTCTACAAATTCTTCTGGACCACTCTTGCCAATTTCGTTGTCCTAGTCTATATGAAGATTAAAGCCCTACAATTATTACATTGCCTTTGTTACAAGCTCCAATAATTTCTTGTTTAATATTCTGTCCAATGATATAACTACTGTTCGGGGGCCTATAAACTACTCCCACCAGTGTTTTCTGAATCTTGCTATTCCTGATTTCCACCCATACTGATTCTACTTCATTATCTTCTGAGGCCAGATCCTTTCTCACTAACGCTTTTATGTTATCCTTTACCATCAGGGCTACTTCTCCTCCTTTGCCATTCTGTCTGTCTTTCCAGGATATTGTGTACCCTGAAATATTTATTTCTCAACCTTAATCACCATGTAACCATGTCTATTTAATGGCAATTAGATCTAAATTATTTACCTCTATTTGTGCCACCAGTTCATCTATCTTATTGGAGATAGTTCACGCATTCAGATAAAAAAACTTTTAATTTCATTTTTTTGCTTCTATTCCCTGTAATGACCTTATTCGCTGATGTACAATTTTTCTTAAACCCTCTGTCCCTTCCTGTCCCATTCTGTTTGTTATAACCCACAATGCTATACTGTTCCAATGCCTTGGCCTTGCTGTTTGGATTTCTAATTCTCACCTCTCCTGAACCCTCTCCCGCACCCCCCCCCCCCCACCTCTCCCATCTCCATTCCCATTGGTTCATAACCTCCAGTCTTATCTGCTGGAGGACTCTTGAGTTTGGACACTCTGTCCCTTCCTGCCACACTCTGATTATTATTATCCTTATTGCTATCTTGCTCTATTGCCTTCTCTCTCTTTAAATTATCACATCTTCCCTCTCTTAATCCCTCGCACCCCACTATTTAGTTTAAAGCCTTCTCTACTGCTCTAGTTATACAATTTGCCAGAAAACTGGTCCTAGCATGGTTCAGGTGAAGACCATCCCGAGAGTACATCTCCCACTTTCCCCAGTATTGTGCAAGTGCCCCCATGAATTGAAACCAATTTCTCCCACAGCAATCTTTGAGCTACGCGTTTAACTCTCTAAACTTATTTACCCTACACCAATTTGCTCATGGTTCAGCTAATAACCCAGAGATTATTACATTTTGAGGTTCTGCTTTTTAATTTAGCCCCTAGCTGCCCATTCTCCCTGTACAGAACTTCTTTCCTAGTCCTATTTATGTCATTGGTACCCATGTGGGCCACGTCAACTGGATCTTCCACCCCCTCCCCCCCCCAACCCCACTGCAAGTTCCTAACCAGCTCCGAGCAGATGTCCTGAACCCTGACACAGGGCAGACAACACACCCTTCTGGACACTCGCTTTTGGCTGCTGCGAACTATGTCTATCCCCTTGACTATATTGTCCCCTACCATCGCTACAGTCCTATTTACTCCCCCTGGCTTCCTGTACCATGTGCCATGCTCAGTTCATTCATTCACCCTGCAGCCCCTGGTCTCATCCATACAAGCTGAAAAAACCTCAAACCTGTTGGACAATTGCAAGGGTTGAAGCTCCTCCACTTCTGCGTTTTCGATCCCCTTACCTGCCTCACTCACAGTCACACCCTCCTGCCCCTGACCACTGACCAAATCAGAAGACACTATCCTAAGGGGTGAGACTGTCTTCTGGAATAAAGCGTCCAGGTAACTTTCACCCTCCGTGATGCATCACAGTGTCTATAGCTCGGCCTCCAGCTCATCAACTCTGAGGCAAAGCTCCTTGAGCTGCAGACATGGTTGCCGTGGATCACACTGGTGACCACGAGCTCCCACGTACTGCAGCTGCAACACATCACCTGCCCTCTTATCCTGATTGTGTTTTAAATAGCTGATTCTTATTCATTAAGTAAATAATTAAATACTCTCCAGCCAATCTATTAAGCTTTACTACTATTTGTAAATAAAACCTTACAATTACTAAAATTACCCGAGTTTTGAAAATGAGAAAACCTTCACCAACCAATCCTGTGACGTCATACTTTGATTTTTTTTTCAGAACACAGTCGGTCTTCTCTGTGGACTGGATTGGCTAGCTCTCTTAAACCCTCCCGGTCTCTCTCTCTCTCTCTCTCTCTCACTCCTGCCTGCCACCATTCTTTTAAACTCTCTGGGTCTCACTCTCTCTCACTCCTTCCTGCTGCCATTGTTTTAACCTCTCCAGGCCTTGCTCTATCTTGCTCCTTCCTGTTGCCGCTCTTTTAAACCCTCTGAGTCTCACTCTCTCTCGCTTATTCCCACCACTACTGCTGTTTTAACCTCTCCTGGTCTCGCTCTCTCTCACTCCTTCCCGTTGCTGCTCTTTTAAATTCTCCGGGTCTCTCTGTCTCCTCTCCAGGTCTCGCTATCAGCTATTGCTATTGTTCAGCTATCACCATTAGGAGTGAGTTCATCTGTTATGAATGCTGGATTTCGTAGTATGATTGTTTGTAAAAGCTGTGATTTTTAATGTAATGTAAGAAGGATTTGGAGGAGACATGTGACCTCACACCAACTCTACCTGGAGACAAGACAGGGATCTTGATTACCATATAAACAAGGAATCCAGATCAAAGACTCTTTTGAAAGCAGAATGCAAATTATAACACCTGAAGAACAATGGGTTTCGCTCTCCTAGCTTCTTAGATAGTAAATAGGGAGCCACGGGCTCTGAAGTGCAAACTGAAGTTGAATTTTTTAACACCTGGAAACAAAGGGAGGCCCGGGTGGTTCTACTGTGGCCAGACTTGTAGACTCTGCATATTGAAAAAGGCAAATAGCTATTGGCTGTTGAATCTGGATAAATTCAACAGGCTTTCAGAAGTCTGGAGGTTGTAACGAAACAGTGGCAGCCTCAGAAGAGAGAGAGAAAATATCCACTCTCAGAACACAGATACAGCGAAAGGTTGCTAAGACTTGAACACAATTCAAAAGCTGAGGTTTTTGTGGAAGAAAGACCAACAAGGTCACCAGAGATCACTTTATTCACAGAAATCCAGGTCAAAAGTGCTCTGAAGGAGTGAGTGAAAAGGACATTGACTTTCAGAAGGTCTGGGAGATCAATCCCACTGCAGCTGGGAGGAGTTTGGGACTTTTAACTGCAAAGATATCACTTCAATAAGGACACTGTGTAACCTATAAATGTGGAGTGGGATTTTCAAGTGTCTTAATAAGTTAAAGGGAAATACCTTTCTCTGTAATTTAGTGTATTAGTGTTGAAGAAAATCCAGATTGTGCCCAATTGTTGAACAAATTCTCCGGACTCAGACGTTGAGAACAAACACTTTATTGCATGATATCATGGGGTGCACACCTTACCTAAATGCGGTCCAGCGCTACTCCCAAAGAGCTACAGATCGCTGTGGACTTATATAGTATAAAAGAGGCAGAGCTAACAGTTTCACAATTAGATAAGCGCCCACAAGACTGCCTACGTAACGGTGCACCATGCAGGGTCCGAGGTCAGCGAAACATCAGTTTCAACAATAACAAGCTACTTCCTTAATTCAATGCCCACTCCAGACACCATATCTGGCCGTAACGTCTGATTGTGGTTAGCTGCTCTGTCTACATTTTATGACCGTTGGTTGTGGTTAGATTAGCTACAAGCTGTCTCCTGCTTTTCTGCTTCTACAAAGTTAAGTAATAATTAGCAAAGCTAAGAAAATTCCTCCAACAATTAGCTACTTACAAAGTACTGTTCAGGTAATAAAAACAAGAAATGCTGGAAATACTCAGCTGGTCTGGCAGCATCTGGGGAGAGAGAAGCAGAGTTAACATTTCAGGTCAGTGACACTACATCAGAACTGGCAAATGTTACAAATGTAACAGGTTTGAAGCAAAATAAAGTGGGGGTGGAGCAAGAGATAACCAAAGAGAAGGTGTTGATAGGACAAGGTCACAGAGAATACTGACCAGAAGGTCATGGAGCAAAGGAAAACGGTATGTTAATGTTGTGGTGAAAGACAAAGCGTTAGTGCAGAGAGGGTGTTAATTGACAGAAAAATTAACAGCCTGGCCCCAAGCACAAACATGAAAAAAGTGGGGATGCACAATAGAAACAAACTAAAATAAAATAAACAAATAAAAAAGAAAAAATAACTAAAAATAAAAAGGGGGGCCAGTCATGCTCTGAAATTACTCAATTCAATGTTCAGCCCGGCGGGCTGTAGTGTGCCTAATCGTTAAATGAGATGCTGTTCCTCGAGCTTGCATTGATGTTCACTGGAGCACCGCAGAAATCCCAGGACAGAGATGTGGGCACGAGAGCAGGGGTATGTGTTGAAATGGCCAGCAACCGGAAGCTCGGGGTCATGCTTTCGGCTGAGCGGAGGTGTTCTGCAAAGCGGTCACCTAATCTGTGTTTGGTTTCCCCAACGTAGAGGAGACCACATTGTGAGCAGCGAATACAGTATACTAAATTGAAAGAAGTACAAGTAAATCGCTGCTTCACCTGAAAGGAGTGTTTGGGGCCTTGGATAGTGAGGAGAGAGGAAGTAAATGGGCAGGTATTACACCTCCTGCAATTGCATGGGAAGATGACGTGGGAAAGGGGATGAGGTGGTAGGGGTAATGGAGGAGTGGACGAGGATGTTGAGGAGGGAAGATCCCTTCAGAATGCTGACAGGGGAGGGGAGGGGAAGATGCATTTGGTAGTGGCATCACACTGGATGTGGTGGAAATAGCAGAGGATGATCCTTTGGATGTGGAGGCTGGTGGGGTGGAAAGTGAGGACAAGGGGAACCCTGTCGCAGTTCTGGGAGGGAGGGGAAGGGGTGAGGGTAAAGGTGCGGGAAATAGGCCGGACACAGTTGAGGGCCCTGTCAGCCACAGTGGGGGGGGGAATCCTCAATTGAGGATTAACTGTTTATGTTCAGTTGTTATAGCAAAAGTCCCAAAATGTGAAATCTTGTTGTGTACTTCTTTAATTTGGTCTGGGGAGCGCATATCCTGTGTTTTAATGTTAACGGCTTCACTGAGGTCAGAACACTATGAATATTGGAGTGAATTCAGTTGTTACTACTGAACTGAGTTCAGCTATCATTTAGGAGTGTATTCAGCTATCTCTATTTGATGTTAGCTCTCAATATAGGAGTGAGTTCACGGCGCCACGGAGCTGCTGTGATATTTCACGCAGCGGCTCATTTACTTGGAGAGGGCGCACTGCCTGTCCCCGGCAATGGCGTCTGGCACCATTTTTAAAGGGCTTTAAGCCCTTACAGGTATTTTAATTTTTAAAGAGGAATGGATGCTACATTTACATTTAAAAATTTAATAAAAGATTGAAGCCCCTCTCCCACCCTCTGCAATGACCAAACAATTAATTTATTGCCCTCTCCCCCTTCAAAAAAACTTCTCTTCCCATCCTGAATTTTATTACCTTTGCCCTTCAACCCCTTTCCACCAACCCCTCAGCCAAAAGTAAGAGTTTTCCCTGCTCTCCTCCCCACACCTCCCGTTCTGAAAACTTCACTCCTCCCCCCCCGCCCCCTCCCCACCAGTGTTCCACCTTGGATCTCTGAATGGAGATCTGAAGGTATGGGACTTCCGGCAACTGGCCAGAATATTGGCATGGGACAGCCGTCATGGAAAGGTGAGTATTTATTCAGTGATTAGCATTTATTTAAATATTTAGATTAAGGTTCCATTGCTGAGTGTCAGGGGGGCCGCTATGAGGCCTCGCTGCTGCCGGTAAAACTGGGTGGGGCCTTCCTGGCATCGAGGCCCATGGCGAGCCTCTCCCGGAAGTGTTTTCCAGCCCCACCCCCCACCACAACTCCCAATGTCGGGGCTGGTAAAATCCAGCCCGATGAGTTCACCTGACATGCATCATACACCCTCTTTTTTTGTTTCATCATCTCTATCTCCCTTGTCATCCAAGGAGCCCTGTTCTTGGTACCCCTGCATCTCACCCTCGTTGGAATGTTCCTAGCCTGTACCAGAAGCATCTCTTCCTTAAAGATAACCCATTGCTCTGATACAGCTCTTCCTGTCAGTCTTTGGTTCTATTCTACCCTATCTAGATCCCTTCATAAACCCTACTAATAGTAATAAACCTTAAAAATAAAAGATAGGACTCACCAGTTACTCACTTGTTACTAGTTATTAATACTTAATATTTTTAACGTTTTTAAACTCCCAGTTCCGAAGCAGGGTGTAATACTCACCAGCCAATCAATTTACTACTTTTCTATGATGTCACGGTTTGAATTCTTTTTTCAAACTCAGGACACGCCTGGATCCCTGTCCGTTGCTCTCCTGGAAGATAAGTGCTCCAGGTCATGATCCTTGGGCTTTACTTAACTGCTTCCCGCTCCATATTCCTCCCACAGGGCCGCTCCTGTCCGTTGCTCTCCCGGAAGGTAAGTGCATTCAGTTATCACTGTAGCAGTGAGTTCAGCTATCACTAAGGCCAGGACTTTATTGAGCTCCTGACATCGGGCTCTGTGGCGGGGGTGCTGGAAGATCATTCTGGAAGCAGCCTGCCATGGAACCTGACCCTGGGAGTGCCAGGCCCAATCTTCCTGCTGGCAGCAAGTCTCCGTCGCAGCACACGCCCACCCCCCCCCCCCACCCCCCACAGTCGCTGGGTGATAGGACCTGGCTTTACATATTTAAATTAATCAAATAAATACATTTAAATAAAATTAACAGCTATCTTACCTTCTGCCCGGGATCATCCGAGCGGCAGCCAGCACTCTCTCACACCTTTTCCGTCCAGGGAAAGCTGATGCCACCGTGGTGGGGAAGTGGGGAGCTTATGATGTTTACTTCCATTGGGGGTGGACAGGGGAGTGGGGTCAAATGTAAATGACTAATGTAGGGGAGAGGGTGAAGGGTGACCTCTGCACTTTAATCCGTTTGGAGGGGGTGAAAAGTCAAGTCTTGACGGCAAGTATTTTGTGGGCTGGGAAAAGGCAACTACTACATGTAATTGTTATTGCGGGGGGACGGGACGGCAGTTTATAATACAGTGCATTGTGGGGGGCCGTCCTTCAAAAATTTAAATGAACCGGCAGGGCTGGCTGCCCTTTAAAAATGGCTCCAGAGCCTGCGCACAGTAAAGGCCTGCTCGGGTATACAATTGAAACCCGACCCGACCACATCTAACCCGAACCCGACCCGAGCCCAAGTCCTTTGGTTTATTCCTGCGCCCAACCTGACCCGACTCGACTACCAGAAATTCATGACTCTCACTCTTACTTCCCTTTCCCTCCCTGACTAAAAGGCAGCACTGCCACTGTGTCCGACCCAGCCCAACCCAACCCAAGACTGAATGCCGGACCTGGAAGAGCAACCCGACCCGAACCTGACACATGCCGTCTGGTCCCGTCAGGTTCGGGTCGGGTCACTCTTCCAGGTCCGGCATTCGGTCTCGGGTTGGGGCGGGCTGGGTCGGATACAGTGGCAGTGCTGCCTTTTGGTCAGGGAGGGAAAGGGAAGTAAGAGTAAGCGTCATTACAGCACAGGTACCCGACCCGACCTGAACCCGACACATGTCGTCTGGTCCCGTCGGGTTTGGGTTGGGTAGCTATGCTGTAGCGCTCAGGCAGCTGATACTGCTGCTGGCGTCACAGAGCCTGCCCCCTCCACATGATGGGGGTTGGGGGTGGGGGTGGCCCGACCAGCATATTATGTTGGGCCGCCACATGTGAGATCGCAGCGGCATGGAAGAGTGGGCCGCCATTTTTTTCACCCACCACCAGGAGTGGCAGTGGGAGAAGAAAATCCATGCCTAAGAGTGAGCTCAGCTATCACAATAAGAGTGAGTTTGGCTATCACTATTGTTCCTTTGTAGTTTTTCACAGGTTTTATGATGAACATCTGCAATCATCCATTTCACCCCATTTATTAATATTCACTTTAAAAATAAGAAGAAACTCGTCAAGATAGTAAGAGGGGGACAGGATAATAACCTTTTATTGCACTCAGCATCCAAATGCGACTGTGACCCAAGGAATGAGTTCAATGTCGTGCAAAACTTCCTTTATTTTTCCTGGACAGTGAGGAGGGGGAGTTTTCTTCTGTGTTTGCAGCAAACTTCTAGTTTGTAGCAAAATCATGAACATGTTGATGTAGGATGAATGTATGGCTTAACACCAAGGTATAGGTGAATTCTTCAAGCTGCACATCTCAGCCTCAATCTCAGAAAACTGCCTCACTACTGCACCAACATGGCACTTCTCCAGATCTCTGCACAAGGGTGTCAATTTAACATCAAATAATTTCAAATTGTGTGCCGATTAGAACTGTTAACTCATTCCAACTAGAAGGCGGTCCCAAACTCATTGAACTTTGCAGCCTCATAGCAGTCTGTGAGGAAATGTTCATCCCATTAGTTTACATTACATTCAGAGCATAGGAGATGAGGACAAGTGATCTAATGCACTGCTCATTTTCTCCAGATACTGGTTGTTTCAAATTGCACAGAATATACAGCACAAAAACAGGCCATTCGGCACAACTGGTCCATACTGGTGCTTATCTCCACAAGAGCCTCCACCCTCCCACTAGATATATGCCTTAGTAACCAGAGGGCACAAATATAAGGTAATTGGCCAAAGAACCAGAGGTGACATGAGGAAATTTTTTTTATAAAGTGAGTTATGATCTGGGAAGCACTGCTTGAAAGGGGAAGCAGATTAAATAATAACTTTCAAAAGGGAGTTGGATTAATACTTGAAGAGAAAATGTTTGCAGTGCTTTGGGGAAAGAGCAGGGGAGAGGAATTAATTGGATGGCTCTTTCAAAGAGCTAGCATAGGCAAGATGAGCTGAATAGTAACATAGAAAATAGGAGCAGGAGTAGGCCATTTGGCCCCTCGAGCTTTCTCCACCATTCAACTCAATCATGGCTGGTCTTCTACCTCAATGTCATTTTCCCACACTATCCCCATATCCCTTGATATCTTTACTATCTCGAAATCTATTGATCTCTGTCTTGAACATACTCAATGACTGAGCCTCCACTGCCCTCTGGGATAGAGAATTCCCCAGATTCGCCACCCTCTGAGTGAAGAAATTCCTCCTTGTCTCAGTCCTAAATGGCCAATCCCTTATTCTGCGACTGTCATCTGGTAACAGACTCCCCAGCCAGGGGAAACATCTTTCCTGCATCAACCTTTTTGAGCCTTGTAAGAATTTTGTATGTTTGAATGAGATCACCTCTCATTCTTCTTAACTCTAGAGAATACAGGCCCAACCTCCTCAATCTCTCCTCATAGGACAGTCCCACCAAATCAGGAATCAGTCTAGTGAACCTTCGAATGGCCTCCTTCTGTGCTGTATTATTCTATGATACTATGCTTTCTTGTATTTTCAGGACTATTTCATATGTTACTAATTCACTTTTTCAGAAACTATAGCTCTTTTCTTTTTTTGTGTTATATAGTGCTGTTAGTTCAAAGCTAAAGCTTATGAAGGTCCAGGATAAATCCAGTGGAACTCAGAAACCGAAAGAACAAGCACCTCAGGTGAGTGTGGCTCTTGGCGTAGAGGATCTGGTTACAGGAATAGTTGTGAGAACATGCTCTGTTCAACTGGACTTCAAAACCAGAGACAGCCAATGGTCCTGTTCCTGGTACAAAACAGAAAATGCAGGAAATTCTCAGCAGGACAGGCAGCACCTGTGTAGTTAATGTTTCGGGTGTAAACCGTCGGGGAAAACACATCAGGATATTGTAGAAAAATAGCATTTGAAAAGGAACAGAACAAAAGTCGGGATCAGTGACTGCGAGAGGGAACCATTTACAATGCCAGCAGGCATGGAGGACAAGACGTGAGGTTTGGTGGTCAGCTGTTTAGTGGGAATGCAGTCATGGGAGCAGGAAGTGAGTCTCATGGACAAGATGGGCTTGGAGATGGCATGAGGGGAGATGCGAGAGAAAATGAAGAAAAACATGGGTTTAGGCTAGGACAGAGGAGAGCTGAGTGGAGTTGGATGCGATGTGGTGAACTTGGAGATGGAGTGAAGCAGCAGAGGCAGTGGCACAGATCATCTCAATCTCTATGAAAAAGAAGTCCATGAGCTCCTCACACTTGTTGGAGAGGGAAGGGTAGAGGGGGTTATGAAGATATTTGCTGCTAAAGGGTTACCTTTGGCCTCCAAGATGACGCTGGAGTAGTGGGTGGCTTGGATGGAGGAAAGTGTGACCCAATAATGTTGATGTGATCTAGCCAGGTCTTGTAATGGATATTATTATATTTTATTTATTGATTTTTATTTTATTTATTTAGAGATACAGCATTGAAACAGGCCCTTCGGCCCACTGAGTCCGTGCCGACCGACAACCACTCATTTATACTAACCCTGCAGTAATCCCATAATCCCTACCACCTACCTACACTAGGGGCAATTTACAATGGCCAATTTACCTATCAACCTGCAAGTCTTTTGTCTGTGGGAGGAAACCGGAGCACCCGGCGAAAACCCACGCGGTCACAGGGAGAACTTGCAAACTCCGCACAGGCAGTACCCAGAATTGAACCTGGGTCGCCCAGCTGTGAGGCTGCGGTGCTAACCACTGCGCCATTGTGCCGCATGATTTAAACCAATCATGCACCAGATACTTGTCAAATCTGCACCCCTTGAACTTGAGTGACTGAAGATTGGGAGAAAGGGGGAAAGTAAAGGTTTTGCTGGACTGAAAGGCATCAGGGTTGGAGATGGTGAGTGTTTGAACTGATTGACGGCTGCAGAAGTGTTGCAGTGAATGGAAGGCCAAAAGCTAGGCATTTGGGAGTTTGTAAGTATGGTTGTAAGTGATTTGGGGGATTTTTCTCTAGGATGTGGGTCATAGAGTCATAGAGTTATACAGCACAGAAACAGGCCCTTTGGCCCATCGTGTCTGTGCCGGCCATCAAGCACCTAACTATTCTAGTCCCATTTTCCAGCACTTGGCCCATAGCCTTGTATGCTATGGCGTTTCAAGTACTCATCTAAATACTTCTTAAATGTTGTGAGGGTTCCTGCCTCTACCACCACTTCAGGGAATGTATTCCAGATTCCAAACACCCTCTGGGTGAAAAAGATTTCCCTCAAATCCCCTCTAAACCTCCTGCCCCTTACCTTAAATCTATGCCCCCTGGTTATTGACCCCTCCTCTAAGGAAAAAAGCCTCTTCCTGTCTAATCTATCAGTGCCCCTCATAATTTTGTATACCTCGATTATGTCCCCCCCTCATCCTTCTCTGTTCTAAGGAAAACAACCCTAGCCTTTTCAGTCTTTCTTCATAGCTGAAATGCTCCAGCCCAGGTAAGACCCTGGTGAGTCTCCTCTGCACCCTCTCCAGTGCAGGCAGCTTACCACCACCTTCTCAACGGCAATTAGGGATGGGCAACAAATATTGGCTGAGCCAGTGACGCCCACATCCCATGGATGAATTAAAAAAAGGTGCGGTCTCACCAATGATCTGTACAATTGTAGCAAGACCTCCCTACTTTCATACTCCATCCCTCTTGCACTAAATGCCAACATTCCATTTGCCTTTTTAAACATAGAATCATAGAGCTTGGATTTTAAAAGAGAGGCAAGAGAAGTGGAATAGGATGAGGTACTTTTTGTTTTGTTTTACTAATTCTGTTGTTTTAATGTGAGCAATTTGCTGGTCTATGAACTGAGGATTGTCACAGGTCATTGAGATAATAAATCTGAATGGAGGGATGATCTGCCTATCCCAGAGTGCAGATTTTCTTATATTGATAGTCACTTTGGTGATTTTTCCCCTCTGCGATAGGAGGGAATAGAATGAGAATGACTGTGCCATGCAAATTCTTGACTGTGGAAGCAAGTAGCTGACCTCCTCTGGGGCCTCTGCCAATGATAGAATCTGGCAGCTGCTCAGAGTTCTGTGATGATACCTTGGGATAATCCTTCCCTTGGTTTCCCTTGCTTCCACATTGGCAACATCTGTCAATGTGTATTGACATCGAAATCTAGAACACACATCCTCCCAGTTTGTGGCACTGTGCATTGGAGCACTAAAAAAAAAAATAGCTTTTTTACATTGTCACCCACTGGTGTGGTCCTACCTCTACATTACACTTTTGTAGCACATTAGCATAGAATGTAGCGCTCCTTCAACAGCACCTCCCAAACCTGGGACTTCTACCACTTAGAAAGACAAGGACAGCAGATGCACATGAACACCATCACCACCAAACACTCCAAATTGCACACCATTGTTGCTGGGTCAAAATCCTAAACTCTGTACCCAGACTGTATTTTGGGAGTAGCTTCACCATGAAGACCGCACCACCACATTCTGAAGAAGAACTAGGGATGGGCAATAAATGTTGTCAGTAACACCCATATTCGAAAAATGAAATTTTAAAACATTGTCCTAAGTCAATTGTATGCTCTCGTTCTCAGTAACTTAACGGTTTCTGTTTTTGCCTTTCACGTAGGCCCGTTTGACAGTTGGAATGTTTACAGTAGTCCCTGGCTATGGAGTTGTGCTCCCTGGAGCCCAGCAAACCCTTACTGTGGAGTGTTCCGCCGACCAGATTGGGAAATACGAAGAGCTCCTGAGCATTGACATAACTGACCGGGATCCGAACGACAGTCCGACTGGTATTCCATACTGGCTCGTCATCGAATGCTGTGCACCAAGTACGTTCAGAGAGAACAAAACTCAGCTACAATTTATAACAACAAATGTCATTTTTAAAATTTATTCATGGGACATAAGCATTGTTGGCAAGGCTAGCATTTATTACCCATCTCAAACTGCTCTGAAGAAGCTGGTGATGCACCAACTTATTGAACCTCTGCAGTCCGTGTGGTAAAGGCACACCTACAGTACTGTTGGAGAGGAAATTCCAGGATTTTATCCCAGTGACGTTGAAGGAACAACGGTATAGTTCCAAGTCAGGCTGCTGTGTGAGTTGAAGGGGAACTTGTAGGTGGTGATGTTCTCATGCATCTGTTGCACTTGTCCATCTTGGTGGTAGAGGTTGCAGGTTTGGGAGATTGTGTCGAAGAAGCCTTGGAAAGTTGCTGCAATGCATCTTGTTGATGATGCACACTGCTGCCACTGTGCAATGTGGTGGAGGGAGTGAATATTTAAGGTGGTGGATGGAATGCCAGTCAAGTGGGTTGCTTTGACTGGATGGCTTCAAACTTCTAGATTGTTGTGTCTGCACTCATCCAAGTAAGTGGAGAGTATTGCGTTACACTCCTGATATATGCCTGTAGATAGCCAAAAGGTTTTAGGGAGTCAGGAGGTAAGTCACTTGCCATAGAATTCCTAGCCTCTGACCTGTCTTGTAGCCACGGTATTTATGCAGCTGGCCCAGTTAAGATTCTGGTCAATGGTTATCCCCTAAGATGGTGATGGTAGGGGAATTCAGTGATGTTGATGCCATTGAAATCAAGGAGAGGTGGTTTGACTCTCTGTTGTTGGAGATGATCATTGCTTGGCGCTTGCATGGCGCAAATGTTACTTGCCACTTATTGGCCCGAGCCTGAATGTTACAAACGAATGTACGAGCATCCGAGTGTTGTCCAGGTCTTGCTGTATGTGGGAACAGAGTGCTTCATTATCTGAGGAATTGTGAATGGAACTGAGCACTGTGCAATCATTAGCGAATATCCTGACTTCTGACCTTATTGAGGCAAAGTCATTGATGAAGCAGCTAAAAATGAGTGGGCATAGGACACTGCCCTGAGGAACTCCTACAATGATGTCCTGGGGCTGAGATGATTGGCCTCCAACAACCACAGCCATCTTCCTTTGTATCGGTGTGACTCCAACCAGTGGAGAGTTTTCTCCCTGATTCCCATCGACTTCAATTTTATGAGGGCTCTTTGATGTCACACTCAGTCAAATGATGCATTAATTTCAGAGGTAATCACTCTCACCTCACCTCCTGAATTCAACTCTTTTGCCCATGTTTGGACCAAGACCTACACTGACTGGCAATTTTCCACTTTGTCGGGTAGATGTCAGTGTTGAGCTGTACTAGAACAGCTTGGCCAGACTATGGCTAGTTCTGGAACACAAGTCTTCACTACAGGCGCAATGTTGTCAGGGCATATAGCCTTTTCTGTATCCAGGTGGCTCACCCATGTCTTGCTATCATATGGAGTGAATCAAATAGCAAATGAAATTAGGATATGAAATTAGCTGAGTGACAGGAAACAAAGAGTAGTGGTTAATGGATGTTTTTCGTGCTGGAGGAAGGTTTGTAGTGGAGTTCCCCAGGGATCAGTTTTGGGACCCTCGCTTTTCATGATCTTTATTAATGAGTTAGACCTTGGTGTGCAGGGCACAATTTCAAAGTTTGCAGTTGATATGAAACTTGGAAGCATTGTGAACTGTGAGGAGGATAGTGTAGAACTTCAAAATGACATAGACAAGTTGATGGAATGGGCAGACAGCTGGCAGATGAAGTTCAATGCAGAGAAATGTGAAGTGATTCCTTTTGATAGGAAGAACACAGAGAGGCAATATTATTAAAAAAGGGTACAATTCTAAAGCGGGTGCAGGAGCAGAGGTACCCAGGTGTATATGTGCATAAGTTATTGAAGGTGGCAGGACAGGTTGAGAGAGCGGTTAATAAAGCATACAGTATCCTGGGCTTTATTAATGGGGGCATAGGGTACAAGAGTTATGTTGAAATTGTATAAGACACTACTTCGGCCTCAGCTGGAGTATTGCATCCAATTCTGGGCGCCACACTTGAGGAAAGGTGTGAGGGCATTGGAAAGAGTACAGAAAAGATTCATGAGAATGGTTTCAGGGATGAAGAATTTCAGTTATGAAGATAGATTGGAGAAGTTAGGACTGTTTTCCTTGGAGAATAGAAGGCTGAGAGGTGATTTGATAGAGGTATTCAAAGTCATGAGGAGTTTGGATAGAGTAGATAGAGAGAAACTGTTTCCACTCATGAAAGGATCAAGAACGAGAGGGCACAGATTTAAAGTATATGGTAAGACAAGCAAAAGTGACATGAGGAAAAACTTTTTCACGCAGCGAGTGGCTAAGGTCTGGAATGAGCTGTCTGAGAACATGGTGGAAGCAGGTTCAATTGAAGCATTCAAAAGGGAATTCGACAGTTATATGAAAAGGAAGAATGTGCAGGGTTACGGGGAGAAGGCAGGGGAATTGAACTGAGAGAGTTGCTCTTTCAGAGAGCTGGTGCAGACATGATGGGCCAAATGGCCTCCTTCTGCACTGTAACAATTCTGTGATTCTGGCTGAGAGGGTTGCAAACCCTTCAACTTGAATTTTGAACTCACAGCGGCTTTAACATAGTAAAGCATCTCAAGGCGCTCCACAGGGCTGTAATCAGATGACATTTATTCAAATGGAGGGAGACAGAAAGCAGGAAACTACAGGCCAGGTAGATTAACATTGGTCAGAGGGAAAGTGTTGGAAACTATTATTAAAGACATTATAGCAGGGCAGTTGGAAAAATTCAAGGGAACCAGGCAGAGTCAACATGGCTTTGTGAAAGAGAAATCATGTTTAATCAATTTATTGGAGTTCTTTGAAGAAGTAACATGTGCAGAAGACATTTGATAAGGTGCCACATCAAAGGTTATTGCGGAAAGAAAAAGCTCATGGTGTAGGATGTAACATATTGGCGTGGATAGAAGATTGGTAAGCTAACAGGAAACAGAGTCTAGGCATAAATGGGCCATTTTCTGGTTGGCAAGACGTAACGAGTGGTGTGCCCCAGGGATCAGTGCTGGGGCCTCAACTTTTTACAATCTATGTAAATGACTTAGATGAAGAGACTGAAGGTATCGTTGCTAAATTTGCTGATGACACAAAGATAAGTAGAAAACTAAGTTGTGAAGAGGACATAAGGAGGCACCAAAGGGATTATAAATTGGTTCAGTGAGTAGGCAAAGACCTGGCAAATGGAGTATAATGTGGGAAAGTGTGAAATTGTCCATTTTGGCAGGGGGAATGAAAAAGAAGCATATTATCTAAATGGTGAGAGATTGAGAGCTCTGAGATGCACAGGGATCTGGGTGTCCTAGTGCATGAATTGCAAAAAGTTAGTATGCAGGTGCAGCAAGTAACTGGGAAAGCTAATAGAATGTTATCATTTATTGTGAGGGGAATTGAATACAAAAGTAGGGAGGTTATGCTTCAGCTGTACAGGGCATTGGTGAGACCACATCTGGAGTACTGTGTACAGTATTGGTCTCCTTATTTAAGGAAGGAGTTCAGAGAAGGTTTCCTAGACTAATACCTGGAATGGGCACGTTGTCTTATGAGGAAAGGTTGGACAGGCTAGGCTTGTATCCGCTGGAGTTTAGAAGATAAAAAGCGACTTGACTGAAATATATAAGATTCTGAGCGGTCTTGACAGGGAGGATGTAGAAAGGATGTTTACCCTTGTGGGAGAATCTTGAACTAGAGGTCACTGTTTAAAAAATAAGAGGTCGTCTATTTAAGACAGAGATGAGGATGTTTTCTGTCAGAGGGACATGAACCTTTGGAATTCTCTCGGTGATGGAAGCAGAGTCTTTGAATATTTTTAAGGCAGAGGTAGATAGATTCTTGATAAGCAAGGGGGTGGAAGGTTATCAGGGGTAGGCAGGAATGTGGAGTTGAGGTTACACTCAGGTCAACAAGCTCGAGGGGCCAAGGGGTCTACTCCTGCTTCTAATTCGTATGTTTGCATGAAATTTAACCAGAAGCCACATAAGGAGGTACTGGCACAGTTTGCCAAAAGCTTGGTCAAAGATGAGCATCTTAAAAGAGGAAAGAGAAGTGGAGATATTTAGGGAGAAAATTCCAGAGCTTAGGGTCTAGGCAACTGAAGGCATGGCTTTCAGTGGTGGTGTAAAGGAAATCAGGGATGTGCAAGAGACCAGAATTGAAGGAGTGCAGAGATCTCGAGGATTTTATGGTTGGAGGAGTTTGCAGAGATAGGGATTGATGAATTTGCTTTGGAGCCTTTAAACCAAAATGCCACAAATGTGCCACACAGGGTTGAAGGCCTACTCTTGCAGTCTTCTTCCCCTGACCCCACAAACTTTGCTTGGTCAGTGGTTGAGTTCTGTGATGGGGTCGATCATGGAGCAACTGCTGCATTTGAGCTCCAACAGATGTTCAGGTTTATAGTATTTAGTAGTACAGGTGTAGGATCCAGCTGCGCTGTTGGATGGGCCTGGCCTTTGGTAGAACTTTAATCGGACTCCTGGGGTTTGACAACACTGGGTCTCTGTCTCTTCCCATCTAGTGGACAGGTACAAAAAAAATCATATAAAAGGTTAATGGAATATTAACCTTCAACTCAAGGGCACTGGAATATAATGGGGTAGAAGTTACACGAGAGTTCTGGTTCGACCACATTTTAAGTACTGTATTCAGTTCAGGGCACTACACTTCAGGAAAGATATGTTTGCCTTGGAGGGCATTCAGTGCCATTCAGTAGAATGATACCAGGCTTAAAATCATGAGGGCAGGTTGCACAAACTAGGCTTGCATTCCCCAGAATAGAATGATACAACACAAAACAAAGCCATTTGGCCTATCATACTTGTGCCGGCTCTTTGGTAGCACTATTCAACTAATCCCTGCCCTTTGCTTTTTTCCTATAGCTCTACATTTTCTTTCCTTAAGTTTTTATCCAATTCCCTTTAGAATGTTACTATTGGATCTGCTTCCATCACCCTTTTAGGTAGTACATTCAGATTATCATAATTCGCTATGCTAAGAAATGGTTCCTCATGTCATCTCTGGTTCTTTTGCCAATCTTTTTAAATCAGAGTCCACTGATACTGACCTTACGTTACTGGAAACAGTTTATCCTTATCGACTCTATCAAAACCATTCATGATTTTGAACACCTCTATCAAATCTCCCCTTAACCTTCTCTGCTCTGAGGAGAATAACCCCATCTTATCCAGTCTCTCCACATAACTGAAGTCCCTCATTACTGGTATGGTTCTACTAAATCAATTCTATACCCTCTCCAAGGCCTTGACATTGTTCCTAAAGTGTGCTGCCCAGAATTGAACAAAATGCTCCAGCTGAGGCCTAACCAGAGTTTTATGAAGATTTAGCACAAATTCTTTGTTTTTGTACTCAATTCCTTCATGAATAAAGCCAAGGATCTCACATGCTTTTTGCCAGCCTTCTCAACTTGTCCATCTACTTTCAAAAAATTGTCTACATACACCCTAGGCTTCTTTATTCCTGCACCCCCTTCAAAATTGTATTATTAGTTTGTATCGCTTTTTTTTTCATTCTTCCCAGCAAAATATATCACTTCACACTTCTCTACATTAAATTTCACCAGTCTATGTACTTCTGAAGTCTGTTACTATCCTTATTATTTACATTTTCAAGTTTTGTGTCATCTGCAAATTTTGGTATTATGCCCTGTATACCAAATCCCAGGTCATTAATAGATATCAAAAAGAGCAGTGGTCCTAATTACAGTCCCTGGGGAGCACGACTGTATATCTCCTTCCAATCTGAAAAATAGCTGTTCACCCTACTCTCTGCTTTCTGTCTCTCAGCCACTTTCATATCTGTGCTGTTGCTGTTCCTTTAATCTCATGCACTTTAGTTTTGCTAACAAGTCTATTTATGTATTGCTTAGTTAAACAATTATTGAAAGTCCATATACACAACATCAACCACACAACCCTCATCAACTGTCTCTGGTACTTAATTGAAGAATGTGATCAAATTAATCACACATGATTTACTTTTAACAAATCCACGCTGACTTTCATTTTATTAGCCATACTTTTCCAAATGCCAGTTTACTTTGTCCTGGATTATTGCCTGTAAAAGTTTCCCCCACATTAGGCTGTCTAACCTTTTAGTTTATGGGTTTAATCACTCTCCCCTTCTTAAACAGTTCTCCAGTCCTCAGGCATCACCTCCATATCCAAGGAGGTTTGGAATATTGTGGCCAGAACCTCTGCAATTTCTGCCCTTACTTGCCTCAGTAACATAGGGTGCACCTCATCTCAGCCAGGTGACTTTTCTACTTTGAGTGCTGTCGACCTTGGGAGTGTCTCCTTTTTATCTATTTTTATCCTATCTAATATCACTGCTGCCTGCTCCTTTACTACTACAATGCCAGCATCCTCTTTCTCTAGTGAACACTTTCGCCATGCCCTTTGCCTCCAAAGGAATATCTCCTTTTTGCTCCCTAATTGATCCCACCCTTCCTTTGACTACCCTTTAATTATTTGTGTTTCTAAAATACTTTAGAATACTTTTGGATTCCCTTTTATGTGAGCCACAAATATATTTTCATATATATTTGCCTCTTTTGTCCTTTTTAGATCTCCTCTGTACTTCCTAGATTTAGCTTGGTTCGGTATTGTATTATGAACCGTACAATTGTCATAAGCCTTTTTCTGTCTCATTTTAACCTCTATATCTTTTGTCATCCAGGGAGCTCTAGCTTTGGATGTCCTTCCTTTCCCCTGGGAATCTGTCTACTCTGTACCTGAACCATCTCTTCTTTGAAAGCTTCCTATTGTTCACTTACTGTTTTGCCTACCAATTTTTGATTCCAATCCACCTGGATTTTCAGTAAAGTTAGCCCTCTTCCAGTTAAGTATTTTTATTGCTTTATTGTATTCTTTTCCAGAACTGTTCTAAACCTAGTTGTTCCCCAAATGTTCTTCCACTGAAACGTGCTTCACTTATCTTACTTTATTCCCCAGAATGAGATCCAGCACTTCTTGCTTCCTCATTAGAAACACACTGATCAAGAAAGTTCAAGAAAGAATATTGAAAGAATGTTCCAATTGAGGTGTTTAAGTTGATTAAATGATTTGATAGGGTACATTGAGAAACTATTTCCTCAGATGGGATAGTTCGGAACAAAGGGGCATAACTTTTAAAATTAGAGCTAGGCTGTTCAGGGGTGATGTCAGGTAGTACTAGTTCACACAAAGGATAGTGAAAATCTCGAACTCTTGCAGCAAAAAGCAGTTGAGATGAAGTGAATTGAAAATTTCAAAACTGATATTGATAAATTTTTGGTCGGCAAGGGTAGTAAGGGTTATGGTACCAGGGCAGGCAAAAGGAATAAAGATACATATCAGCCATGATCTAATTGAATTTTGGAACAGGGAGGTTGAATGACCTACTCCTGTTCCTATGTTCCCTTTCAGTGTATCTCTCTGTCTTTCTGTATCTTGGTCTATCTCTTTACATCTGTGTGTGTATCTCTCTATCTCTCCCCTCACCATTTGTCTATCTCTGTCTGTGTGCCTCTTTCTTAATGTCTCTTCCTGTTTCATATTTCTACAATCTTTAAATTTTCTCAAATGTCCAGAAAATCATTGACTGAACGTATGCAATTTCCAGATCTGTTTTCTCAATATTCTCCAGGATTTGGCGCAATACCATTTTTACCCTCTTATTCTATACATTTCATCAGGCCTTCTCACACTCCATTACTGTAGCTTCAGCAGAGGTCTGGCAAAAATCTTGTTTATGGAAGTAAAGGGGGTTTCTGCTGGGGATACACTGGTAGAACAGGACAAACCCTGAGGAAATTTAACCTCAGAAACTTGGAATGGTCTTCTGAGCAAAGGATATACTTTTAGGTTTTCTAAGTTGAGAATAGGTGCTTCGGGATTTGTTGTGTAAGAAATAGATCTGATTTCCACATTTCTGAAATGCTTTTTAAATTCCTTCAGATGATATTGAGTAACCTGTTGCCTGTGCATTATCCTATGTAAAGCCTGCCAGTGGCCTCTTCCTTTGCTGTAGACTAATTGGTTTCCATTGCTTGCCCAGGTATTGTGGTGGATGACATTGCTTCCATCTTTGAGGAGCATCGTATTTGCCAGAACATTAATCTCCACCAGTGTCTGCAGACACTGGGGAGTAGCAGAGTCTATGTGGAGGACGAGAAGAGATTCCTCTTCCATAACATATATGTCGGACAGCAGGCTGAAGCCCGCTTCAAGATCATCAATGCGGGCAAAGTATCCGCTGACGTGCTGGTGTCTGTTAAACCGGTTTCTAACAAGGTAAGTGCATGTGTAACACCAAGAATGTACAAACTCTCAAACTCAGCACAGCATAGCTTCCCAATTAACAAGGGATTGTCACTATCGGTTTTTACTCTTCTTTACCCAGAGAGTTGTTGGAATATGGAACTCACTATCATATGGAGTGGTTGAGACGAATAACATGGATGCATTTAAGAGGAGGCTGGATAAGTATATGAGGGAGAATGGAATAGAGGGAGATGTTGATCGGGTTAGATAAAATAGGGTCAGAAGAGACTGTTGTGAAGCATAAGCACCGGCATGAATCTGTTGGGCCAATAGGCCTGTTTCTATCCAGTAATATTCTATGTAATTCTATGTAAGTTTTTTCTTTTGAAGTCAAATGATTATAACAGTTGTGATAATGATACTCTGTTATGGCTACTTCAGTTGTTTTTTCATAGAATCATAGAAATGTTATGGCACAGAAAGAGGCCACTTGACCCATTGTGTCTGTGCTGGCCGAAAAACGATCCACCCAGTCTAATCCCACCTTCCAGCATTTGGTCCATAGCCCTGCAGATTACAGCACTTGAGGTGCATATCCAGACGCCTTTTGAATGAGATGAGGGTTTGTGCCTCAACTACCCTTTCAGGCAGTGAGTTCCAGACCCCCACCATCCTCTGGGTGAAAACATTTTCCTCATCTCACCTCTAACCTTTCTACCTTAAATCTATGCCCCCTCATCACTGACCTCTGTGCAAAGGTAAATAGGCCCTTCAGCTCCATTCTATCCAGGCCCCACAAAGTTTTTTACATTTCAATCAGATCTCCCCTCAGCCTTCTCTGTTCCAAGGAGAACAACCCCGGCCTATCCAATCTTTCCTATTAGCTACATTTTTCCAGTCCCTGCAACATCCTCGTAAATCTCCTCTGTACCCTTCCTAGTGCGATTACATCCTTTCTCTAATGAGGTCACCAGAACTGCACACAGTACTCAGGTTGTAGCCTAACCAATGATTTATACAGTTCCAGCATGACCTCGCTGCTCTTATATTCTGTACCTTGGCTAATAAAGGAAAGTATTCCATTTGCCATCTTAACCACCTTATTGACCTGTCCTGCTACGTTCAGGGATCTGTGGATGTTCACTCTAAGGTCATACAAACATACACACCCTGCATACGAATTAAGAGCACGACTAGGCTACTTGGCCCTTCGAGCCTGCTCCGCCATCCAATCAGTTCATGGCAGAACTGATTACTCCGCATTTCCACCTACCCCCTTGTAACCTTCCACCCCCTTGCTTATCTAGAATCTATCTACCTCTGCCTTAAAAATATTCAAAAACTCTGCTTCCCATGCCTTTTGAGGAAGAGAATTCCAAAGACTCACGACCCTCAGAGAAAAAATTTCTCCTCATCTCTGTCTTAAATGGGCGACCCCTTATTTTTAAACAGTGACCCCTAATTCGAGATTCTTCCACAAGGGAAACATCCTTTCCACATCCACCCTGTCAAGACCTCTCAGGATCTTCTCTGTTTCAATCAAGTCGCTTCTCACTCTTCTAAATTCTAGCGGATACAAGCCTAGCCTGTCCAACCTTTCCTCATAAGACAGCCCGCTCATTCCAGGTATTAGTCTAGTAAACCTTCTCTGTACTGCCTCCAAAGCATTTATATCCTTCCTTAAATAAGGAGACTAGTACTGTCTCACCAATGCCCTGCACAGCTGAAGCGTCTCTACTTTTGTATTCAATTCCCCTTGTGATAAATGATAACATTCTATTAGCTTTCCTAATTACGTGCTGTGCCTGCATACTAACCTTTTGCGATGCATGCACTAGGACACCCAGATCCCGCTACATCTCAGAGCTCTGCAATCTCTCACCATTTAGATAATGTGCTTCTTTTTTAATCTTCCTGCCAAAGTGGACAATTTCACACTTTCTCACATTATACTCCATTTGCCAGGTCTTTGCCCACTCACTTAACCTATCTCTATCCCTTTATAGCCTCCTTATGTCCTCTCCACAACTTATTTTCCTAACCATCTTTGTGTCATCAGCAAATTTAGTAACCATACCTTCGGTCCCTTCATCTAAGTCATTTATAGAAATTGTAAAAAGTTGAAGCCCCAGCACAATCCCTTGGCACACCACTTGTTATGTCTTGCAACCAGAAAATGGCCCTTTATGCCTATTCTCTGCTTCCTGTTAGCTAACCAATCTTCTTTCCTTGCCAATATGTTACCCCCTACACCATGAGCTTTTATTTTCTGCAATAACCTTTGATAAAACGCCTTATCAAATGCCTTCTGGAAATCTAAGTACAATACATCCGCTGATTCCCCTTTATCCACAGCACATGTAACTCCCTCAAAGAACTCCAATAAATTGGTTAAACATGATTTCCCTTTCACAAAACCATGTTGACTCTCCCTGATTATCTTGAATTTTTCTAAATGCCCTGCAATAACATCTTTAATAATTGCTTCTAACATTTTCCCAACGACAGATGTTAATCCAACTGGCCTGTAGTTTCCTGCTTTTGTTTCCCTCCCTTTTTGAATAAAGGAGTTACATTTGCTATTTTCCAATCTAACGAAGCCTTCCCCAAAACTCAAAGGTAGTAATCTCAGGATTACTACCGGTGCCACGTGTTCGCGAGAGCAGAAATAGCAGGATATATCAGATGAATACGTGGCTGTAGAAATGGTGTAGGGCGGAGGGATTCAGATTTCTGGAACATTGGGACCGGTTCTGGGGAAGGTGGGACGGGGGGGAAGTGTTTGCTGGTGCTGTCCGGGAGGATTTAAACTATAATGGCAGGGGGATGGGAATCTGAGCAGGGAGACAGAGGAGGGGGAAACAAGCATAGAAATGAAAGATAGAAAGGCAAGAAGCAAAAGTGGAAGGCGGAGAAAACAAGGGTGAGAAACAAATGGGGCCGTTGTGCAAAATAAAGCTAAGATGACTAACACTGTTAAAAAGACAAGTCTAAAGGCATTGTGTCTTAATGCGTGGAGCATTCACAATAAGGTAGATGAATTACCAGTGCAAATAGATATAAACGGTTATAATATAGTTGCGATTACAGAGACATGGTTGCAGGGTGACCAAGGATGGGAACTCAATATTTAAGAAGGACAGGCAAAAAGGGAAAGGAGGTGGGGTAGCGTTGTTAGTAAAGGAGGAAATCAGTGCAATAGTGAGGAAGGATATTGGCTCAGAAAATCATGATGTGGAATCTGCATGGGTGGAGCTAAGAAACACCAAGGGGCATAAAACCTTGGTGAGGGTTGTCTATAGATCCACAAACAGTAGTGGAGATGCATGGGGTGGCATTAAACAGGAAATTAGAGATGCATGCAATAAGGGTACAACCATAATCATGGGTGACTTTGATCTCCATATTGATTGGTCAAGCCAAATTAGCAATAATAGTGTGGAGGAGGATTTCCTGTAGTGTGTACGTGACAGTTTTTCAGACCAATATGTTGAGGAACCAACTGGAGAACAGGCTGTCCTAGACTGGGTATCGTGCAATGAGAAAGGATTAATTATCAGTCTTGTTGTGCGGGGTCCCTTGGGGAGGAGCGACCATAACATGATGGAATTCTTCATTAAGATGGAGAGTGAAGTAATTGAATCTGAAACTAGGGTCTTGAATCTAAATAAAGGAAACCAAGAAGGTATGAGGTGCGAGTTGGATATGGTAGATTGGGGAACTTTACTAAAAGGGTTGACGGTGGATAGGCAAAGGATAATATTTAAAGAACGCGTGCATGAATTACAACAATTATTCATTTGTGTCTGGTGCAATAATAAAACCGGAAAGGTGGCTCAACCGTGGCTCAGAAAAGAAATTAGAGATAGTATTCGATCCAAAGAGGAGGCATATAAAGTTGCCAGAAAAAGCAGTTTAGAATTCAGCAAAGGAGGACAAAGAGGTTGATTAAGCGGAGGAAAATAGAGTACAAGAGTAAACTTGGGGGAATATAAAAACTGACTGTAAAAGCTTCTTTAAATATGTGAAGAGAAAAAGATTAGTGAAGACAAATGTAGGTCCCTTACAGTCAGAAATGGGGGAAATTTATAACAGGGAACAAAGAAATGGCAGAACAATTAAAAATATACTTTGGTTCTGTCTTCACAGAGGAGGACACAAATGACCTCCCAGAAATATTAGGGAACCAAGGGTCTAATGAGAGGGAGAAACTGAAGGAAATTAGTATTAGTAAAAAAAAATAGTGCTAGGGAAATTAATGGAGTTAAAGGCTGACAAATCGCCAGGGCCTGATAATCTACATCCCAGAGTACTAAAGGAAGTGGCCCTGGAAATAGTGGATGCATTGGTGGTCATCTTCCAAAATTCTATAGACTCTGGAGCAGTTCCTACAGATTGGAGGGTGGCAAATGTAACCTCACTATTTAAAAAAGGAGGGAGAGGAAAAGCAGGGAATTACAGACCAGTTAGCCTGATATCAATAGTGGGGAAAATGCTAGAGTCTATCATAAAGGATGTGACAGAGGGGGATGTAAAAGGGGTGGGGGAGTTGCATTACTGGTTAAGGAGAATATCACAGCTGTACTGCGGGAGGACACCTCAGAGAGGTCATGCAGCGAGGCAATATGAGTGGAGCTCAGGAATAGGAAGGGTGCAGTCACAATGTTGGGAGTTTACTACAGGCCTCCCAACAGCCAGCGGGAGGTAGAGGAGCAGATATGTAGACAGATTTTGGAAAGATGTAAAGGTAACAGCGTTGCAGTGGTGGGTGATTTTAACTTCCCCAATATTGACTGGGACTCACTTAGTGCTCGGGGCTTGGATGGGGCAGAATTTGTGAGGAGCATCCAGGAGGGCTACTTGAAACAGTATGTAGACAGTCCAACTAGGGATGGGGCCATTCTGGATTTGGTATTGGGGAATGAGCCCGGCCAGGTGGTCAAAGTTTCAGTGGGGGAGCATTTCGGGAGAAATGACCATAATTCCATAAGTTTTAAGGTACTTGTGGATAAGGATAAGAGTAGTCCTCGGGTGAAGGTGCTAAATTGGGGGAAGGCTAATTATAACAATATTAGGCAGGAACTGAAGAATTTAGATTGGGGGCGGCTGTTTGAGGGTAAATCAACATCTGACATGTGGGAGTCTTTCAAACGTCAGCTGATTAGAATCCAGGACCTGCATGTTCCTGTGAGGAAGAAAGACAAGTTTGGCAAGTTTCGGGAAGCTTGGATAACACTGGATATTGTGAGCCTAATCAAAGAAAAAGGAAGCATTTGTAAGGGCTGGAAGGCTAGGAACAGATGAAGCACTTGAGGAATATAAAGACAGTAGGAAAGAACTTAAGCAAGGAGTTAGGAGGGCTAAAAGGGGTCATGAAAAGTCATTGGCAAACAGGATTAAGGAAAATCCCAAGGCTTTTTATACATATATAAAGAGCAAGAGGGTAACCAGGGAAAGGTTGTCCCACAGAGATGGGAATCTATGCGTGGAGCCAGAGGAAATGAGTGAGGTGCTAAATGAGTACTTTGCATCAGTATTCACCAAGGAGAAGGACTTGGTGGATGATCCTAGGGAAGGGAGTGCAGATAGTCTCAGTCATCTCATTATCAAAAAGGAGGAGGTGTTGGGTGTCTTGCAAAGCATTAAGGTAGATAAGTCCCCAGGGCTTGATGGGATCTACCCTCGAATACTGAGGGAGGCAAGGGAAGAATTTGCTGGGGCCTTGACAGAAATCTTTGCATCCTCATTGGCTACAGGTGAGGTCCCAGAAGACTGGAGAATAGCCAATGTTGTTCCTTTGTTTAAGAAGGGTGGTAAGGATAATCCAGGAAATTATAGGCCAGTGAGCCTTACGTCAGTGGTAGGGAAATTATTAGAGAGGATTCTTCTAGACAGGATTTACTCCCATTTGGAAACAAATGAACTTATTAGCGAGAGGCAGCATGGTTTTGTGAAGGGGAGGTCGTGTCTTACTAATTTGATTGAGTTTTTGAGGAAGTGATGAAGATGATTGATGAGGGAAGGGCGGTGGATGTTGTCTATATGGACTTTAGTAAAGCCTTTGACAAGGTCCCGCATGGCAGACTGGTGCAAAAAGGTGAAGTCACACGGGATCAGAGGTGAGCTGGCAAGATGGATACAGAACTGGCTCAGTCACAGAAGACAGAGGGTAACAGTAGATGGGTGTTTTTCTGAATGGAGGGATGTGACTAGTGGTGTTCCACAGAGATCAGTGCTGGGTCCTTTGCTGTTTGTAGTATATATAAATGATTTGGAGGAAAATGTAGCTGGTCTGATTAGTCAGTTTGCGGACTACACAAAGGTTGGTGGAGTTGCAGATAATGATGAGGATTGTCAGAGGATACAGCAGGATATAGATCGGTTGGAGACTTGGGCGGAGAAATGGCAGATGGAGTTTAATCCGGACAAATGTGAGGTAATGCATTTTGGAAGGTCTAATGCAGGTGGGAGGTATACAGTAAATGGCAGAACCCTTAGGAGTATTGACAGGCAGAGAGATCTGGGCGTACAGGTCTACAGGTCACTGAAAGTGGCAACGCAGGTGGTTAAGGTAGTCAAGAAGGCATACGGCATGCTTGCCTTCATCGGTCGGGGCATAGAGTATAAATATTGGCAAGTCATGTTGCAGCTGTACAGAACCTTAGTTAGGCCACACTTAGAATATTGCGTGCAATTCTGGTCGCCACACTACCAGAAGGACTTGGAGGCTTTGGACAGGGTACAGAGGAGGTTTACCAGGATCTTGCCTGGTCTGGAGGGCATTAGCTATGAGGAGAGGTTGGAAAATCTCGGATTGTTTTCACTGGAACAGCGGCGGTGGAGGGGTGACATGATAGAGGTTTACAAAGTTATGAGCGGCATGGACAGAGTGGATAGTCAGAAGCTTTTTCCCAGGGTGGAAGAGTCAGTTACTCGGGGACAGAGGTTTAAGGTGCGAGGGGCAAAGTTTAGAGGGGATGTGCGAGGCAAGTTTTTTTTACACAGAGGGTGGTGAGTGCCTGGAACTTGCTGCCAGGGGAGGTGGTGGAAGCCGATACGATAGCGACGTTTAAGAGACATCTTGACAAATATATGAATAGGAAGGGAATAGAGGGATATGGGCCCCGGAAGTGCAGAAGGTAGTTTAGGCAGGCATCAAGATCGGCGCAGGCTTGGAGGGCCGAATGGCCTGTTCCTGTGCTGTACTGTTCTTTGTTCTTTGTTCTTGTTCTTTGATAGCAGAACACCTGGAAAGCATAAACAGGATTGAACAAAGTGAGCATGGGTTTACGAAAGCGAAATCATGCTTAACAAATCTACTGGAGTTTTTTGAGGATGTATCCAGTAGAATAGATAAGGGAGAACCTAGTGTATTTGGATTTTCAGAAGGCTTTTGATAAGGTCCCACATAAGAGGTTAGTGTGCAAAATTAAAGCACATGGGATTGGGGGTAATATGGGTTTAGAATTAGTTGACAGACAGGAAACAGAGAGTAGGAATAAACAGGTCTTTTTCCAGGTGGCAGGCAGTGACTTGTGGGGTACCGCAGGGATCAGTGCTTGGGCCCCAGCTATTCGCATGATATATTAATGACTTGGGTGAAGGAACTAAATGTAACATTTTCAAGTTTGCAGATGATACAAAGCTGGGGGTGGGGGGGAATGTGAGCTGTGAGGAGGATACAAAAAGGCTCCAATGTGATTTGGATAAGTTGGGTGAGTGGGCAAATTCATGGCAGATGCAATGTAACGTAGATAAATGTGAGGTTATCCATTTTGGTTGTAAAAACAGAAAGGCAGATTATTATCTGAATGGTGATGGTTTGGGAAAGGGGGAGGTGCAACGAGACCTGGGTGTCCTTGTACACCAATCGCTGAAAGCAAGCATTCTGTTGCAGCAAGCAGTTAGGAAGGCGAATAGTATGTTGGCCTTCATTGCAAGAGGATTTGAGTACAGGAGCAAGGATGTCTTTCTGCAGTTATATAGGACATTGTTGAGACCACATTTGGAGTATTGTGTGCAGTTTTGGTCTCCTTATCTGAGGATGGATGTTCTTGCCATGGAGGGAGTGCAAAGTTGATTTACTAGGCTGATTCCTGGGATGGCAGGATTGATGTGTGAGGAGAGATTGGGTCGACTAGGCCTATATTCACGAGAGTTCAGAAGAATGAGAGGGGATCTCATAGAAACCTATAAAATTCTAACAGGACTAGACAGGCTAGATGCAAGGAAGATGTTCCTGATGGCTGGGGAGTGAGATGAGGAGACATTCTTCACTCAGAGGGTGGTGAACCTGTGGAATTCTCTATTGCAGAAGGCAGTGGAGGCCAAGTCATTAAATATATTCAAGAAGGAGATAGATATATTTCTTAATGCCAAAGGGATCAAGGGATATGGGGAGAAAGCGGGAACAGGATACTGAATTAGATGATCAGCCATGATCTTTTTTGAATGGCGGAGCAGGCCCGAAGGGCCAAATAGCCTACTCCTGCTCCTATTTTCTATGTTTCTATGAATCTAAGGAATTTTGGAAAATTAAAACTAACGCATCAACTATCTTAGTAGCCACTTCTTTTAACACCCTAGGATGAAGTCCATCAGGACCCAAGGACTTGTCAGCCCTCAGCTCAAAAATTTGTTCAGTGCCACTTCCCTGGTGATTGTAATTTTCTTGAGTTGCTCCCTCCCTTCCATTTCTTGACTTACAGCTAATACTGGGATGTTACTCGTATCCTCAATAGTGGATATCGATGTAAAATATCAGTTCAGTTCATCTGCCATCTCCTTATTATCCATTATTAATTCCCAAACTCACTTTTATAGGACTAACGCTCACTTTGTTAACTCTTCTCTATTTTAAATATCTATAGAAACTCTTACGATCTGTCTTTATATTTCTAGCTAGCTTTCTATTGTACTCTAATTTTACTTTCCTTATCAATCTTTTAGTTACTTCCACTACACTTCTCAGTATTTTCCCATTTCCCATTCCCCTTTGCCTTGTTTGACCTCCCCAAATGCATCACCTCACAATTCTCCGGGTTGAATTTCATTTGCCACTTTTCTGCCCATCTGTCCAGACCATCAACATCTTCCAGCAGCCTACAGCTATCCTCCTCACTATCTGCCACATGGCCAATCTTTGTGTCATCTGCAAACTTCTTGATCATGCCCCTACATTTCTGTCCAAATCGTTCATATATGCCACAAAAAGCAGAGGAAGCAGTACTGAGCCCTGCGGAACGCCGCTGGTAACAGCCCTCCATGCACAAAAACACCCGTCAACAATTACCCATTGTTTCCTGCCACTGAGCCAATTTTGTAACCAACTTGCTGCAATTCCCTGGATCCCGTGGAATTTTATTTTTTTCACCAGTCTGCCATGTGGGACCTTGTCAAAAGCCTTGCTAAAATCCATGTAGACCACATCAACTACACCAGCCTCATTTATCTCCCTTGTTACTTCTTCAAAAAATTCGATCAATTTGGTCAGACACGATCTTCCCTTAATAAATCCATGCTGACTGTCCTTGATTAATCTGTCTCTTTCTAAGTGATAGTTTGCCCTGTCTCTCAGAATTGATTCCAGTAATTTGCCCACTCCTGAGGTTAGACTGACAGGCCTGTAATTATTAAGTCTACCCCTCGCTCCCTTTTTAAACAGAGGTACAACGTTCGCAGTCCTCCTATCCTTCGGCACCACAGCACTATCCAGTGAGGACTGGAAATGATGGTCAGACCTTCTGCTATTTCCTCGCTTCTTTTAACAGCCTAGGATACATTTCATCCGGCCCTGCTGATTTTTCAACTTTCAAGGATGCTAATTGCATTAACACTTACTCTCTCCATATGTTTATCACACCCAATACTTCACCCCACCTCTTCCTTAACTAAAATATCTGCATCATCCCCCTCTTTTGTGAAGACAGATGCAAAGTATTCATTAAGAACAATACCAACATCTTCCACCCCTACATATAGGTTACCTTTTTTGTCTTTTATGGGCCCTACTCTTTCCTTAGTTATCCTCTTACTCTTAATGTATTGATAAACATCTTTGGGTTCACCTTGATTTTGCTTGCCAATATTCTTTCATGCTGACTCTTTGCTTTCCTAATTTCGTTTTTGATTTCACTCCTCCACTTTCTATATTCCTCTCGGCTTTCTGTAGTATTGAGTTCTCGGTGTCAAGCATAGCTTTTCTTTTCTGCCTTATCTTACCCTGTAGGCTGCTTGACATCCGTGGGGTTGTAGATTTGGCTGTCCCACCCTTTTTCTTTATGGGCAAATGTTTACTATGAACCCCTTGAATCCCCCCTTTGAATGTCTCCCACATCTCTGACACTGATTTACCTTCAAGTAGATAATTCCAGTCCACTTTTGCTAAATTACTCCTCAGTTTAGTAAAATTGGCCTTTCCCCAACTGAGAACTCTAACTCCTGTTCTATCCTTGTCCTTTTCCATAATTATGTTAAAACTGACTGAATTATGATTACTACCACCAAAACACTCTCCCACTGCCACTTCTTCCACTTGCCTATCTTCATTTTCTAAAACTGTGCCCTCTCTTGTTGGACCTGCTGCATACTGGCCAACAAGTTCTCTTGAATGCAGCTCAAGAATTCTGCTCCCTCAATTCCTTTCACACTAAAACCATCCCAGTTAATATTGAGGTAGTTAAAATTCCCTACTAGTACTGTCCTATTGTTCTTGCACTTCTCGGAGATTTGCCATCATATCTGCTCTTCTATCTCCCTCTGACTGTTTGGGGATCTATAGAACACTCCCAGCAGTGTGATTGCCCCTTTTTTGTTCCTTAGCTCAATCCATATGACCTCATTTGATGAACCTTCCAACATATCGTCCCTCCTCAAAACTGTAATTATTTCTTTGATCAAAATTGCCACTCTCGTTCCTTTCTTAGCTCCCTCCCTATCATGTCTGAAAACCCTGTCGCCAGGAACGTTGAGCTGCCTGTCCCTAACCATTCCTGTCCCTCCTTAGGCCATGTTTCTGTAATAGCTATAATATCATACTGCCACATGTCTATCTGTGCCATCAGCTCATCTGCTTTATTTGCTATACTTCTTGCATTGAAGTAGATACCCTTGAGCACTGCCAAACTCTTTTTAAAAATGTTCTCACCTTTGTTTCCTCTGTCTTCCAGACTCATCCATTAATTTTCCTGCCTTCCATTTTCATTTCTGATTTTGTCCCAACTGAGTCTTCCCTCAGGTCCTCATTCCCCTTCCAAACTAGTTTAAACCCTCCTCGATAGCACTCGCCAAACGTCCCGCAAGGAACCAGCTGTGGGAGAGTTGGGACGTGCACAGGCCAGGCGGGTTGCACCTAAACAGAGCCAGTCCCAATGTCCCAAGAATCTAAAGCCCTCCCTCCTGCACCATCTTTCCAGCCACGCATTCATCTGGCTTGTCCTCCTATTCTGTACTCACTTGTGCGTGACACTGGGACTAATCCAGAGTTTGTTGTGTGAGCTATTCATATTTGAGGAAAGAAAAATGACTTTCATTTATACAGTGTATTTCACAACCTCAGAACGTCCCGAAGCACTTTACAATCAATTAAGTACTTCTGAAGAATAGTCACTGTTGTAGGAAACATTGCAGCCAATTTGCATACAACAAGCTCCCACAAGCTGCAAATTGATAATTGACCAGATAATCTTTTTTATGTTTTGATTGAGGGAACATCGGGGAGAACTCCTCTGTTCTTCCTGGAATAATATCATGGGATCTTTTACATTCACCTGAGTGGGGGTTTTAGTTTAATGTTATCTCTGAAAAATTGTAGCTCCAACAGTGCAGCATTCCCAGTACTGCACTGTAGTGTCTGCCTGGATTACTTAATGACCTATTGGAGAAAACTGTTTGGGGTAATTAATGAGCAGGATCTTCTGCCTGCCTATCCATCAACATCTGGAAGAGAACATGATCTGCAGTGTCCCAACCCAGTTCTTTGGTCACTGATTTCCTGCCGGTGACCATCTGCTTGAAGCCACATTTTAATTGGCCACGTGCCCGACAATTCATTAATGTTGTTTGTTCCCGGTATCAGGGAGGGAGGGATTTTATTGTCACTGCCAATCCCAGCGAAAACGGGCCAATTTCCATTGGTTGAGAACAGATCTGGTCTGGGTAAATTGGAATCAAAGAGTAGCAGCAAAACTGTAATTGCACAATGGACTGCCTTTAAAGGGGAGATAGTTTGGACACAAAAAGGAACAGAGGGGCACCATGCAAACTTTTCAAGGACTCCCTGAAGAAGTCCCTCTCTGTGTGCCATATCGACCATTGCCATTGGGATGCACAGGAAATAGATCGTGATGCCTGGAGATGCGACATCAGGAGGGCTACAGACACCTTTGAGACTGAGTGACGAACCAGCATGAAAGAGAAAAGGAGGGGGAAAATAGATCTCATTGTCGCCAGCAGTGACTACACATTCACTTGTACCCGATGAGAGACAATCTGCCGGTCACTGATAGGCCTGACTAGCCACCAGCAGGCTTGAAATCGATGACTACAACCTTCCCAAAATCTTTGTCCATGAAGAAATGACAAGAGAGAGAGTTTGGGCACAATCAAGATACATTCCCACAAGGGTGAAAGAGACGACAAACAAAGCCAGAGCTCCCTGGATGATGAATGTGTTAGAATATAAGATGAATCAGAAAAAAGAGTGCATATGATAGATGTCAGGTTGATAATACCAGAGAGATCCAGGCTGCATACAGAAAGTTCAGAGGGGAAACAAAAGAAGCAAAGAGAGAGTACAAGAAGAGACTGGCAGCTAACATAAAGGGAATGCAAAAGTTTTCTATAGGCATAGTAAAAGGGTGGTAAAAAGGAGGAGTGGGGCCAATTAGGGACCAAAAAGGGGATTGATGCATGGGGGCATGACTGAAATACTAAATGAATACTTTGCATCTGTCTTTACCATGGAAGAAGATGCTGCCCAAGTCATAGTGAAAGAGGAAGTAGTTGAGCTTTTGGATAGGCTGAAAATTGATAAGGAGGAGGTATTAGATCGGCTGGCTGTATTTAAAGTTGATAAGTCACCAGTGCTGGATGAGAGGCATCCAAGGATGCTGAGGGATGTAAGGGAGGAAATTACAAAGGCTCTGGCCATAATCGTCCAATTCTCCCTTCGATACAGGGGTGGTACCATCGGACTGGAGAATTGCAAATGTTACACCCTTGTTCAAAAAACAATGCAAGGATAAACCCAGCAACTACAGGCCAGTCAGTTTAACCTCAGGGTGGGAAAGCTTTTTAGAAAGGATAATCCAGGACAAAACTAACAGTCAGTTGGACAAAAGTGGATTAATTTAGGAAAGCCAGCAGGGAGAAGCAGCGGGAGAGGAGAGCATTCAAAAAGCGTGCCAGAACCTCGGATATTCGGAGAGAAGCAGCGGGCAAGGAGAGCATTCAAAAGCACGCCAGAACCTTGGAGATTCGGAGAAAAGCAGCGGGAGGTTTGGAGGCAAATTAAAAATCGAAAAGTGACGTCACAATCAACAGAGAGCCGGGGAAAACAGAAAGCAGGCAAGGGTGAGTATATCGGTAAGCTTTTAATTTAATGTAAGTTAATCAAAGATAGAATAAGACTTGATCGATTCGTTAGTCTAAAAACTAAGGTGGATTTTATAATTTAACATATATATATATATATATATATATATATATATATATATATATATATATGAGAGAGAGAGGGCCGAGCAGGGAGGGTATTGGTTCAAATTAGGAGCTGGTAATTAAAATGTTTTCAATCGTGGTAGTGTAACAGTAAGTGTTATCATAAGAGTATAAACACAGAGTGCGACTAAAGTATTAATTACAATTGATTGTACTTCTAATTTAATTTAAATCAAACATATTTGACATCCAAATTAATTAATTAAATAGAATAGAGATGGCTGGGCAGGCGATGTGTTGTAGCTGTAGTATGTGGGAGCTGGTGGACGCTGGTGCGATCCACGGTGACCACATCTGCAGCAAGTATTGGTTGCTCAAGGACCTTCGGCTCAGAGTTGATGAGCTGGAGTCCAAGCTGCAGACACTGCGACACATCAGGGAGGGGGAAGAGTTACCTGGACACTGTTTCAGGAGACAGTCACACTCCTTAGATTAATTAGATCAAATTTGAACCGTGGTCAGGGACAGGAGGGTGTGACTGCGAGTGAAGCAGATATGGAGATCCAGAATTTAGCTTTGGAGGAGCCTCAGCCGGTGCACTTATCCAATAGATACGAGGTTCTTGCTCCCGATGTGGACGAGGGCAGAGACTACAGGGAGGATGAGCAAACTGACCACAACACCATGGCTCAGAGTGCCATTCAAGTGGGGGGAGCAAAGATAAATGTAGTAGTAATAGAGGATAGCTTAGTTAGGGGAATAGATACTGTTCTCTGCAGCAAAGACCGGGAGTCCTCAAGGCTGTGTTGTCTACCTCGTGCCAAGGTTAAGGACATCTCTTCTGGGATGGAGTGGAACTTGGAGTGGGAGGGGAAGAATCCAGTTGTCATGGTAGGAAAGAGGTTTTGCTGAGGGACTATGAGCAGCTCGGGGCTAAATTAAAAAGCAGAACCTCAAAGGTAATAATCTCTGGATTACTACCAGAACCATGATCTAATTGGCATAGGGTAAATAAGATTAGACAGGTAAACGCGTGGTTCAAAGATTGGTGTGGGAGAAATGGGTTCCAATTCAGGAGAGAACTGTTCCATTGGGACAGGCTCCATTTGAACCATGCTGGGACCAGTTTCCTGGTGAATCGTATAACTCGGGTTGTAGATAGGACTTTAAACTAATTAGTGGGGGGAGGGTTCAATTGAAGGGAAGTTTAAAAAATCAAAAAGAAACGAGAGAGCAGAGGTGCAGGGTAGTGAAGAGGCAATTGTAGTATGACAGGAAGGGGCAGAAAATACAAGCAGAGGAGTGCAGCAGAAATTAGAACCAGAATGCGTAATAATGGCAAAAAGGCAAAGCTTAAGGCTCTTGATCTGAATGCATGCAGCATTTGTAACAAGATAGATGAGTTGATGGCACAAATAGAAATAAATGAATATGACTTGACAGTTATTACAGAGACGTGGTTGCAGGGTGACCAAGACTGGGAACTCGATATTCAAGGATATTCGATGTTCAGGAAAAATAGGCAAAAAGGAAAAGGAGGTGGAGTAGCTTTGTTAATAAAGGAAGGTATCGGTGTGGTAGTGAGTAGTGATATAGGTGCAATTGATCATGATGTGGAATCAGTTTGGGTGGAAATAAGTAATAGCAAAGGAAAGAAGTCACAGGTGGGAGTCATCGATAGGCCCCTGAAGAGTTGTCTCACTGTAGGACAAAGTATAAATCGGGAAGTAATGGAGGCATGTAAGAAGGGCGTTACAATTGTCATGGGTGACTTTAATCTGCATATTGACTGGACAAATCAAATTGGCAGAGGTAACATGGAAGACAAATTTGTAGAGTGCATCAGAGATTGCTACTTAGAGCAATACGTTGCAGAACCTACCTGGGAACTGGCTATTTTAGATCTATTAATGTGTGATGAGGTAGGATTAATAAGAGATATCGTAGTTAAGGATCATCTAGCGATCACAACATGGAAGAATTTCAAATTCAGTGTGAGGGCGAGTAACTCAGGTCTCTAACCAGTGTCCTCAACTTCAACAAGAGCAATTACGGAGGTATGAAGAAAGAGTTGTCTAAAGCTGGCTGGGAAAATAGACTAAGAGGAAGGTCAATGGATGAGCAGTGGCAGACATTTAAACAGATATTTCATGACGCTCAGCAAAAATTTACCCCGGTCAAAAAGAAGAACTCAATGAGAAGGATGAACCACCCGTGGTTAACAAAGGCGGTCAAGGAGAGTATCCAATCAAAAATTAAGGCATACAAAGCGGCGAAAACTAGTGTTAGGCCAGAGGATTAGGAATTTTTTAGGAACCAGCAGCGGATGACTAAAAAGCTAATAAAGAGGGAGAAAATTGATTATGAAAGTAAATTGGCAAGAAATATAAAAACAAACAGCAAGAGCTTCGACAGGTATATAAAAAGAAAGAGAGTAGCTAAAGTGAGCATTTGATCCTTGGAGGATGCGACTGGAGAATTGATAACGGGGAACAGGGAAATGGCAGATAATTTAAACCAATATTTTGCATCGGTCTTCACAGTGGAGGACACTGTAAACATCCCACAGATATCAGATAAGCAAGGAGCTAATGGGAGGAAAGATCTTGTAACAGTCTCTATCATGAGGGACAAAGTATTTGGCAAACTAATGGGACTAAAGGCAGACAAGTCGCCAGGACCTGATGGCTTGCATCCAAGGGTTTTAAAGGAAGTGGCTGTAGAGAAAGCGGAGGCATTGGTTGAAATATTCCAGAACTCACTGGATTCTGGGAGGGTCCCAGTGGATTGGAAAACCGCTAATGTGACACCCCTGTCAAGAAGGGAGGGAGACAAAAAGCAGGAAACTATAGGCCAGTCAGCCTAACATCAGTCATTGGGAAAATGCTAGAGTCCATTATTAAGGAAGAAATAGCAGGACGTTTAGAAAAGCTTAATGCAATCAAACAGAGTGAACATGGTTTTGTGAAAGGGAAATCATGTTTGACAAATTTGCTGGAGTTCTTTAACGTTATAACAAGCAGAGTTGATAAAGGGGAACTGGTAGATGTAGTGTATTTGGATTTCCAGAAGGCATTCGATAAGGTGCCACATAAAAGATTATTACACAAGATAGGAGCTCATGGTATTGGGGGTAATGTATTAGCATGGATTGAGGATTGGTTAACTCACAGAAGACAGAGAGTCGGGATTAATAGGTCTTTTTCGGTTTGGAAATATGTAACTAGTTGAGTGCCTCAAGGATCAGTCTTAGGGCCTCAGTTATTTACTATCTATGTTAATGACTTGGAGGAGGGGGCAGAGTGCAATATATCCAAATTTGCTGATGATTCAAAAATAGCTGGGAGGGCATGTTGTGATGAAGACATAAGGAATTTGCAAGGGGATATAGATAGGTTGAGTGTGTGGGCAAAAACTTGGCAGATGGAATTTAATGTAGGGAAGTGTGAGGTCATGCACTTTGGTATGAGGTATCAAAAGGCAGACTATTATTTAAATGGAGAGAGACTTCAAAATAGTGCAGCACAGAGGGATCTGGGTGTTCTTGTGCATGATGCACAAAAAATTAGCATGCAGGTGCAGCAAGTAATTAAGAAGGCAAATGGAATTTTGGCCTTTATTGCTAGGAGGTTGGAGTTTAAAAATAGGGAAGTCTTGTTACAACTGTACAGGGTGTTGGTGAGGCTGCACCTGGAGTGCTGTGTACAGTTTTGGTTCCTGTATTTAAGGAAGGATATACTGGCATTGGAGGCAGTTCAAAAGAGATTCACTTGGCTGATTCCTGGGATGAAGGGGTTGACTTATCAACAACAGCTAAACAGGTTAGGCCTTTATTCATTGGAGTTTAGAAGAGTGAGGGGTGATCTTACTGAAACACACAAGATTCTGAGGGGGCTTGACAGGGTAGATGTTGAGAAGATGTTTCCACTAGTGGGGGAATCTTGAACTAGGGGACATAGTTACAGAATAAGAGGACACTCATTTAAAACTGAGATGCAAAGGAATTTCTTCTCTCAGAGGGTAGTGGATGTTTGGAATTCTCTACCCCAGAGAGTTGTGGAGGCTGAATCACTGAAAGTATTTAAAGAGGAGGTAGATAGATTTTTGAAATACTGGGGAGTTGGGGGTCATGAGGAGCTGGCACAAAAGAGGAGTTGAGGTCTGGGGCAGATCAGCCATGATCTTATTGAATGGCGGGGCAGGCTTGAGGTGCCAAACGGCCTACTCATGCTCCTATTTCTTATGTTGTTATGGATTTGTTAAGGGCAAATCATTTTTAATTAACTTGATTTTGTTTTTTGATGAGATAACAGAAAGGGTTGATGAGGGTAATGTGGCGTAAATGGACTTCAAAATGTCATCTGATAAAGTGCCACCTAACAGGCTTGTCAGCAGAGCTAAAGCCTATGGAATGAAAGGGACATTGGCAGCATGGACACAAAGTTGGCTGAGTGACAGGAAACAAAGAGTAGTGGTGAAATAGTTGTTTTTTTTCAGACTGGAGGAAGGTATAAGGTGGGGTTCCCCAAGGGTTGACGTTGGGACCCGTGATTTTCTTAATATATATTAATGACCTAGACTTAGTGCGCAGGACACAATTTCAAAATCTGCGGATGACACAAAACCTGGAAGTATTGTAAACTGTGAGGAGGATAGTGATAGACTTCAAGAGGACATGGACAGGCTGGTGAAATGGGTGGACACAGGGCAGATGAAATTTAATGCAGAAAAGTGTGAAGTGATGCATTTTGGCAGGAAGAATGAGGAGAGGCAATATAAAATAAAGGATACAATATTAAAGGGAGTGCAGGAGCAGTGGGACCTGGAGGTATATGCGCACAAATCATTGAAGGTAACAGGGCATGTTGAGAAAGTGGTTCATAAGGCATATGGGATCCTGAGCTTTATAATAGGGATATGGAGCACAAAAGCAGGGAAGTTATCATGAACCTTTACAAAATACTGGTTGGGCCTCAACTGGAGTATTATGTCCCATTCTGGGCACCACACTTTAGGAAGGATGTGAAGCCATTAGGGACAGTGCAGAAAAGATTTACGAGAATGATTCTGGGGATGAGGAACTTCAGTTACGTGGATAGATTGGGGAAGCTGGGGCTGTTCTGCTTAGAGAAGAGACGATTGAGAGATTTGATAGAGGTGTTCAAAATCATAAGGGGTCCAGACAGAGCAGATAGGGAGAATCTGTTCCCATTGGCGGAAAGGTGAAGAACCAGAGGTCACTGATTTAAGGTGACTGACAAAAGAACTAAAGATGACTTGAGGAAAACTTTTTTTTACACGAGTGGTTAAAATCTGGAATCACTGCCTGAACGTGTGTTGGAGGCAAATTCAATTGTGGCTTTCAAAAGGGAATTGGATAATTATCCAAAGTGAAAAAATTTGCAGGGCTACCTGGAAAAGCTGGAGGAATGGAACTAGGTGAGTTGCTGTTGCAGAGAGCTGATACAGATACAATAGGCCTCCTTCTGTGCTCTAACTGTTCTTTGATTCTATGACATGGGCACTTGAATTCAGCGCAGAGGCATTTGGCAGTGCCCATGTAGTGAGCAGATGTCCTGCCCTGTTCAGAGATTTTAGGCAAGTGGAGCCTCTGGACCAGTGAGTCCCTATGATACATTGAAAAGACATTTGGAAAGTAGATGAACGTACTGCCTGTAATATCATAGAATCATACAGCACAGGGAAGGTCATGTGGCCCATAGTGTCTAGACCAGCTCTCTGAAAGCACTACTGATTAATCCTATTCTGCTGCACTTTCATCATAGCCTTAACAATGTTTCCTTTTTAGTGACAGATTGTCATCCAGAGGGTTGAGTGCAATATTAGACACACATTCATAAATCTGCAGTTACAGGGTTGGACTCTGGGCCAACTTGTATCAGCCAACTGCCTCAGTTCTTAGTCATGTCCTTAGGTAGCAAGTTGTGTTTTGCAGCATTCCAACGAGAGGAGTTGTGGTAAAAAGAAATTTAACAGTGTAATGTAACACACCCAATACATCGTACTCTTGATCGAGCTAAGTACCCTGGGCTCGCAAGGCAAAAGCCAGGCAGGGTTCCTGCTGCTAATCATTTCACTGCTGAAAAGTGTGCACATGTTTAGGTGTCAGTTGAGGACAGGATGGGGTACTACAGTGATGCCATCGGTGGTGGAAAAGCCTACCAGAATTCACTATTACAGCTCAAACCTGGAGAGTGGCCCCTTAGAGGTGTGCCTGCAAACCTTTCTCCAAGTAAAAAAGGGCCTGTTTAGCAGGCTTTAGCAGGTCTCTCGCAAGCTTTCACTGAGCACTACATTGATGTGAATGGCAGGAAATTGCATTCATGTCTAAGTGATGTCATCAGATCTCATTTTAACACAACTAATGACAAACTGGCAGGCTTTTCCAATGCCTCCTTAAAAAAAAAAAATTGGATGGAGTGCCAAATCAGTAGAAATCTTGATGATAATATTGTACACTTCAGCATGATGTCAACTTACCTTCCCTGATAGGAACTATCATGTTGTTTGGAGCTTTCAGTAAGATGTTCCAGTTATCATTAAAGCATCTATAGCAGGGAGGGGGGGGTTATTTGCACCAGTTCAAGCAAGTACTTTTTACCCTCGTGGCTGCAGCAAAGTTGCATCCAGGTGTCAGAGTAAAGTAGAATCATAGAATCGTAGGAACTTACAGCATTGAAGGAGGCCATTCAGCCAGTCGTGCCTGTGCTGGCTGTTTGAAAGAGAGGTAATGCTTAGTCCCATGTCCCCATTTTTTGTCTGTAACTCTGTAAATTCTTCATCCTAAGTACCTATCCAACCCCCTTTTAAATTTATTTATGGAATCAGATTCAATGTTCCAAATCGTGACAACTCAGTGAAAAATTCTCATTTCTCTTGATTTTTCACCAATGATTTAAATCATCATTATTTAAATCAATGGTTATTGGCCAACTTATCAGATGGAATAGCTTTTCCTCGATCTATCAAAACCTCTCAGTATTTTTCAACATTGTGCCACTTCTAGTATACTGTTGTTCTCGCTTCATCCTCTCAAATTGCATTAGTTCACACTTCTATGCATTAGACTCCATCTGCCATGCTTCTGTCCATTTCATCATCCTTTCTGTGTTATTCTGAAGTCTGCAACTATCCTCATCACTACTACATTGCCAAGTGTCGTATCATCTGCAAACATTATAATGCTGCTTGCTACCCATCAGCCCAGGTCATTTATAAAACTTGAAAAGAGTAATGGACCCTAAACTGATCCTTGGGGAACACCACTGCAAACCACCTCCCAGTCTGAAAAATATCCAAATGCGTTCACTTTCTGCTTCCTGTCACTGAGTCAATATTGCATGCATATTTTCACTTGCTCCTTAATCCCTGATGTTTGAAAGTCTAGATTTAACATCCAGTTTTGGTCCAAACTGCTGATTACCATGATTTGAAATTGCCTGGAGGTGCTAAAACAAACACCCAAGCACTGATTTTCAGGGAGCAGTATTTGTGGGCTCCTCACATCCACTTCCACTGAAGGTGTGGATTGCACTGGCTGACTCACAGCAGCAGGTTTAAGAATGGCTCAGGGACTGAGAGGGCACGTAGGTTCTGGGAAGTGGCACTGGAGTTTCTAGTAGAGGTGGTCTAGAGGAGGATGAATGGCTTGTGCTCGCAGTGGGGAAGGAATCAATCTCGCTCTCCTGTTCCCCCATAACCTCTCCCTTTCTCCTGGTGACTCATATTAGGTGACCAATAAGGCTCTTTTTAGGTGAAATTCTCAGAAATTGGGAAATAAGTGTTGATAGAGTGAAGTCAAGACAGACTGTCCCAGAAAGTCTCCCGACATGTTTTGAAAGTCAATTCAAACTTTCAGCAACAAATGAACAGTAAAAGATGCTAAAATAAAAGCAAAATACTGCGGATGCTGGAAATCTGAAACAAAAACAAGAAATGCTGGAATCACTCAGCAGGTCTGGCAGCATCTGTGGAAAGAGAAGCAGAGTTAACGTTTCGGGTCACTGCAAGTGACATACTCTGCAAGTATGTCAAAATCCCATGTGACAACTTGTGCCTTCAGCAGCTCACCAACCTTAATGGTGGCATTTGGTGTACATGCAATTTAATAACGCTATCATCACTTTTGCTATTTTCCTCAATCTGGTCCCTGCAATTTTTGGGATATTGCCAATTTTACTGCTGTTTATATATCTCTATCCTCTGCTCTAATTTCTGCTCCTTTCTGGTTTCCTCCTCCTGCTAAATTAGTTTAAAACCTACCAACACCACTAGATAACCTCTCAGCGAGAGTTCAGGTGCAACAGTCCTTCTTGTACAGGTTCCCCTTCCCCCAGAACTGGTCCTAATGCATCAAGAACCTGAAACCCTCCATCCAGCGCCAATTCTCCAGCCATGCATTTATCGAGACTACTTTCCTGTTTCTATACTCATTAGCATGTGGCACTGGGAGTAATCCTGAGATTACTATCTTTGAGGTCCTGTTTTTTAACATCTTTATCCTAGCTCCTGAAACTCTGCCTGAAGGACCTCAACACTTTTTCTACCTGTATCATTAGTTCCGACGTGGACAACGACTTGTGTTATTTCCCTTCCCCTCGCAGAATGACCTGTACCCGATCTGTGATATCCTTTATTCTGGTACCAGGGTGGCAACATACCCTTTGGAAAACATGTTTATGGTTACAGAAATGCCTTTCTATGCGTCTAGCAAATCTACTTTGATTACTGCATTTCTATTCTTTCTCCCGTCTGTGCAGTACGAACTCCTGTATTTCCGGGGATTTGATTCTGATTGTATACCTCCAAGGAGTTGTCACCTAGTATTCAAAACTGAAAACTAGTTAGGGAATGACACTGACTTGTGGGATTCCTGCACTACCTGTATCTTCCTCCTCTCTGGTGGTCACCCACCATCTCACCTGCTGTGACAGTGAGCTGACCACCACCTGGAACATATGATCACTGGTAACATGTGCTGTATGGAGGATTCATGTACCATGTGCTAGTCCAAGAGGAAAAGGCTCCATGAATATTCCCATTCTCAACAATGGAGGAGCCCAGCCCAGTGCAAAGACGAGGCTGAAGTGTTCTTGACCATCTTCAGCCAGAAGTGCCAAGTGGATGATCCATTTCACCTCCTCCTGAGGTTGCTACTGCTATAGATTCCAGTCTTCAGCCAACTCCGTTTACTCCATGTGATATCAAGAAACAGCTGAGTGTACTGGATACAGCAAAGGTTATGGGCCCTGACAACATCCCGGCTGCAGTGCTGAAGACCTGTGCTCCAGCCAAACTGTTCCAGTACAAGCTGGCATCTTCCTGATAAATTGGAAAATTGCACAGGTCTCTTAAAACCCCTGTCAGCTTCCCCTCTACTGTCACTTCAGTAACAGTGTGACGAGCTCATGAATATCTTTGTTACCAAGATTGAGACCATCTATTCAGTTGCCTCTATCTGAACCCCTTTTCCCTTTGCTCACTATGCCACTTCCACAACCCCTCACCAAGACTTTCCCAGTCCTAGCCCTGAACTCTTTCTCCAGTTTCTGTCCTATCTCCCACTTGATTCCCTTTCTGAGCTCTGCTTATTCATGAGATCCACATCCTGCACTCTTGACAGTTTTTCCAATGTAGCTACAACATTGGCATCTCCCCAACAAATTGGAAATTTGCCCAGATGTGTTATGTCCACAAAAAGCAGCAGAAATCCAATCCAGACAATTAATGCCCGATCAGCCTATCTCAGTTTTCAACGTTAAGTAAGGTGTCATCAACAGTGCTACTAAGCAACATTTACTTGCCAATAACCTGCTCACTGATGCTTATCTATGCCAGGAGGGGTACAGTAGCACAGAGGTTATGGTATGGGCCCAGTATTCCGAAGGCCTGCACTAATGATCCAGAGAGAAGAGTTCAAATCCTGCCACAATGACTGGGGAATTTAAATTCAGTTAATTAAAAAAGTCTGGAATTTAAAAAAAAGCTAATATTCATAATGCTGACCATTAAACAAGAAGATTGTCATAAAAACCCACCTGGCCTTCAGGGAATCAAGTCTGCCATCCTTACCTGATCTGGCCTACATGTGACTCCAGACCCACTTGTGGTTGATTCTTACTTTTCCTCTGAAATGGCTGAGCAAGCCACTCAATTGTATTCAAGAAGATGGCCCACCTCCACCTTCTCGAGTAATTGGAGACGAGCAATAAATGCACTGGCCTGACCAGTGATGCCCACATCTGTGAATAAATAAGAAAGAAGTTGGCTCCAGGTCTTATTGCCGCCTTGGTCCAAACATGGACAGAAGTGCTAAAATCCAGAGGCAAGGTGAGAGTGACTGCCCTTGACATCAAGGCAGCATTTGACTGAGTGTGGCACCAAGGAGCCCTAGCAAAACTGAGGTCAATGAGAATCAGAGGGAAAATCTTCCACCTGCCAGTCATTCCGAGCACAAAGAAAGTTGGTTCTGGTTGTTTATTCATCCTTAACCTTTCAATTTTATACCTCTTAAATTTATTGTGCATTTCTTTACCTGAAACATAGATTGCCTGATGACCTAAGAATTAAAATCAAAACAGGGTGTCTAATATTTACAGTTGCGTTTTCCAATGATAAGTTTTGGTTCATCATTTTTTTGTTTTTGTTTTGTAGGTTGCAGCTCGCATTGTTGATATTTTTGATGTGGAGCCCACCCGGATGAACATCCTGAGCTATTCACACAAGTTTGTCGTTGTCAGGTTCACTCCTCAGACAATGCAGAACTATCAATGCATATTCGAAGCCCTTGTGGAACCAACACCTGGGTACATCATTGGTCTATAGAAATTATAGATATTGTTATCTGCTAATGGGGCAGAGCAGCAAAGAGATCTGAGATACAATACAAGTTGATAAGGCCATAAAAAGTTCAAACAAAGTACTGGAATTCATTTCCAGAGGAATAGAATACAAAAGCAGGAAGGCGATGTTAAATTTGTATCGAATCTTGGTTTGGCCATGCTTAATAGTGCAAAATTCATTGTGCAGTGCCTGCACTTTTGACACTCTGGGCACACACTTCTGATGCAGGTGGATCCAGATGCCATCTTGGATAGGGTGTTAGTACACACAGGGAGCATGCACCTGACATATGATGATGTCAATCAACATGTAATCCTGATTTGAAACCAGCACTGCCATTTGAGCTCAACGCTCCAGCCAATGCCCTCTCTTAAATGAGGACAATTAAACACACATTCAGCAGCAGGAAAATCCCCTCTTCAGTGCCATTACAGGGAATCATCAACTACTTTCAAACAAGTTGCTTATTGATTTGTATTGGTTGTTGCTGAATTTGCAGAAGGATTTAGCATTTTGTACTGTTACTAAAAGTTGCTGAAGTCTACATGGAGTGTTGTGACAGGTGCTGAAGGAAATGATCCTGACTTCATAAATTCTACACAAATCACTTGCTCCCAGACATGGGTGTAGTAGTTTACATCCCTCTTGGCCAACAGCATAACTTGGAGAATAAGCAGAGGGAGTGGAGGAAGCTGAGCTGCTGAAGAGATAGGATGAGGGAGAGAACAGCTCTCAGCAGGAGGCCATATCCACCTTGGGAGCAATTATCATATCTCACCCTCAGTAAAGAATAATATGTCAGCTGTCTCAATTTAATAAGGGGGTGGTTACTGTCACACCTGCAATTTCAGAGTAAGGCAAGGATAGCATTGCCAGTGGCTGTGAAGATGACAGTAATCATGAATTTCCAGGATGAAGCAGTTAATATATGCAAAACTTCCCAGTTTGCAATCCATAAAGGAAGTCACTGAGGCTTTCTATGCAAAGAGAGCTGAATACATTTCATTCACTCTCTTGTCAGAGAAACAGGTGAGCAAGCATATGGCTTTGTGAGGATTACAGGCCTCTCCATGGTGCAGGGTGTCATTGACTAAACATGCATCACTTTGCAGGAGCCACTTGTAAATTGAGATCTTAACTGGAAGGGATTCCACTCCCTCAATGTCCAGCTGGTGTGCTACCATACTCAGCAAATCATGCAGGCCAACACTTAGTATCCTGACAGCAGTTATGATGCTTCATTCGGTGGCAGTCAACTGCACCATCAGCATTTGAGCCACCAAGACAAGCCAGAGGGTGGCTATTGAGCTATCCACTGACCAATTGGCTCATGACTCCAGTGCACAACCATGCACATTTGAGAAGGATGCAGGTAGCAGAAGCCATGCTACCTCATGAAATGTGATCAAGTAGACCATTGGTCTGCTTAAACAACACTTCTGCTGCTACGACCGCTCTGGAGGATCCCTGCAGTACTCAACATCGCGTGTTTCAAGATTTGTCCTGGTCTGCGACAAGCTGCATAACCTCACCATCGTGAGGTCACAGATATATGAGGCCAAGGGCAGAAATGTGGGCATGAGAGCAGGGGGGTGGGTGTTGAAATGGCAAGCGACCAGAAGCTTGGAGTCGTACTTTTGGACTGAGCAGAGGTGTTCTGCAGAGCGGTCAAACAATCTGCATTTGGTCTCCCCAGTGTAGAGGTGACCACATTGTGAGCAGCGAACACAGTATACTAAATTGAAGGAAGTACAAGTAAATCACTGCTTCACCTGGAAGAAGTGTTTGGGGCCTGGAATGGTGAGGAGAGAGGAGGTAAAAGGGCAGGTATTACACCTCCTGGAATTGCATGGCAGGTGCTGTGGGAAGGGAACGAGGTGTCAGGGGTAATGGAGGATGTCGCGGAGGGAACGGTCCTTCAGAATGCTGAGGGGGAGGAGAAGGGAAGATGTGTTTGGTGGTGGCATCATGCTGGAGGTGCCGGAAATGGCGGAGGATGATATTTTGGATGCGGAGGCTGGTTGAGTAGAAAGTGAGGACAAGGGGAACCCTGTCGCGGTTCTGGGAGGGAGGGGAAGGGGGGAGGGCAGAAATGCAGGAAATAGGTCGGACACAGTTGAGGCCCTGGTCAACCACAGTTGGGGGGATTCCTCAGTTGAGGAAAAAGGAAGACATGTCAGAAGCTCTGTCATGGAAGGTTGCATAATCAGAACAGATGCATCAGAGACGGAGAAACTGGGAGAATGGGATGGAGTCCTTACGAGGAAACAGTGTGTGAGGAAGTGTCGTCGAGGTAGCCGTGGGAGTCGCTGGGCTTATACTGAATATTAGTACTCAACCTATCCCCAGAGGTGGAGACAGAGAAGTCAAGGAAGGGAAGGGAAGTGTCGGAAATAGACCATGTAAAGGTGAGAGAAGGGTGGAAATTGGAAGTTTTCCAGTTTGCGGCGAGAGCAGGAAGCAGCACCAATACAGTCATCAGTGTTCCAGTGAACATTAACATAAGCTCGAGGAGCAGCACCTGATCTTTCGATTAGGCACTCTACAGCCTTGTGAACTGAACATTGAGTTCAATCATTTCAGAGCATGACTGGCCTTTTATTATATATTTATATTTTCTTTTATTTTTTTAACCAACCTGCCTGTTTTTCATGCAGACAGAGCTGCTCATTATTCTGCTATTAACATTCTCTCTGGCATTAACAAGCATGAACACACTCTTTGCCTTTATCCCATGAGAGCTTTATTATTTAATCTCTCCTGCCCTCTGCCCGATCACACACCCTCCCATTTGTTCTCTTCCCCACAAAGCCCCCAGCCCTCTTCACTTGCTTAAACTCTAATTCTTTTCTAACCATGGCCAGTTCTGATGAAAGGTCACAGACCTGAAATGTGACCTCTATCTATAATTCTTGCACCTCTCTGTAACTTCCTTGCAAATTTGTTCCTCTGCATCTTTCCTGCTAGTTGGTGGCCTATTGACTTTTTTTTATTCATTCATAGGATGTGGGCATCGCTGGCTCGGCCAGAATTTATTGCCCATCCTTAAATGCCCTTGAGAAGGTGGTGGTGAGCTGCCTTCTTGAGGTAGGTACACTCACAGTGCTGTTTGGAAGGATTTTGAATTAGCAAGAGTAAAGGAATGGTGATATAGTTCCAAGTCAAGATGGTGTGTGACTTGGAGGGGAACTTGCAGGTAGCCGTGTTCCCATGCATTTGCTGCCCTTGTCCTTCTAGTTGGTAGAGTCGTGGGGTTGGAAGGTGCTGTCCAAGGAGCCTTGGTGCATTGCTGCGGTACATCTTGTAGATGGTATACACCGCTGCCACTGTGCGTCGGTGGTGGAGGGAGTGAATGTTTGTAGATGGGGTGCCAATCAAGCTGGCTGCTTTGTCCTGGATGGTGTCAAACGTCTTGAGTGTTGTTGGAGCTGCACCCATCCAGGCAAGTGGAGAGTATTCCATCACACTCCTGACAGGCTTTGAGGAGTCAGGAGGTGAGTTACTCGCCGCAGGATTCCTCGTCTCTGACCTGCTCTGGTAGCTATGGTATGTATATGGCTACTCCAGTTCAGTTTCTGGTCAATGGTAACCCCCAGGATGTTGATAGTGGGGGATTCAGCAATCGTAATGCCGTTGAATGTCAAGGGGAGATCGTTAGATTCTCTCTTGTTGGAGATGGTAATTGCCTGGCACATGTGTGGCACGAATGTTACTTGCCACTTATCAGCCCAAGCCTGGATATTGTCCAGGACTTGCTGCATTTCTACAGAGACTGCTTCAGCACCTGAGGAGTCGCAAATGGTGCTGAACATTGTGCAATCATCAGCGAACGTCCCCACTTCTGACCTTATGATTGAAGGAAGGTCATTGATGAAACAGCTGAAGGTGGTTGGGCCTCGGACACTACCCTGAGGAACTCAGATGATTGACCTTCAACAACCACAACCATCTTTCTTTGTGCTAGGTATGACTCCAGCAAGCAAAGTGTTTTCCCTCTGATTCCGATTGACTTCAGTTTTGCTCGGGCTGCTTGATGCCATACTTGGTCAGATGTTGCCTTGATGTCAAGGGCAGTCACTCTCACCTCAGCTCTTGAGTTCAGCTCTTTTGTCCATGCTTGAACCAAGGCTGTAGTGAGGTCAGGAGCTGAGTGGCCCTGGCGGAACCCAAACTGAGCGTCACTGAGCAGGTTATTGCTGAGCAAGTGCCACTTTATAGCACTGTCGATGACATCTTCCATCACTTTACTGATGATTGGGAGTGGACCTATGGGGCGGTAATTGCCTGGGTTGGACTTGTCCTGCTTTTTGTGTACAATCTGGGCAATTTTGCACATTGCTGGCTAGATGCCAGTGTTGTAGCTGTACTGGAACAGGGGCGCGGCAAGTTCTGGAGCACAGGTCTTCAGTATTATTGCTGGAGTATTGTTAGGGCCCATAGCCTTTGCACTATCCAGTGCCTTCAGTTGTTTCTTGATATCACGCGGAGTGAATAAAATTGGCTGAAGACTGGCATCTGTGATGCTGGGGACTTCAGGAGGAGGCTGAGATGTATCATCAACCTGGCACTTCTGGCTGAAGATTGTTGCAAATTCTTCAGCCTTATCTTTCGCACTGATGTGCTAAGCTCCCCCATCATTGAGGATGGGGATATTTGTGGAGCCACCTCCACCAGTTAGTTGTTTAATTGTCCATCACGATTCATGGCTGGATGTGGTAGGACTGCAGAGCTTAGATCTGATCCGTTGGTTATGGGATCGATTTAGCTCTGTCTATCGCCTGCTGCTTATGCAGTTTGGCATGCAGGTAGTCCTGTGTTGTAGCTTCACAAGGTTGACACCTGATTTTGAGGTATGCCTGGTGCAGCTCCTGGCATGTCCTCCGGCACTCTTCATTGAACCAGGGTTGGTCTCCTGGCTTGATGGTAATGGTAGAGTGGGGGATATGCCAGGCCATGAGGTTACAGATTGTGGTTGAGTACAATTCTGCTGCTGCTGATGGCCCACAGTGCCTCATGGATGCCCAGTTTTGCATTGCTAAATCTGTTTGAAATCTATCCCATTTAGACAGTGGTAGTGCCACACAACACAATTGAGGGCACCCTCAATATGAAGGCGGGGCTTCGTCTCCACAAGGATTGTGTGGTGGTCACTCCTACCAATACTGTCATGGACAGATGCATCTGCAAGAGACAGATTGGTGAGGATGAGGTCAAGTATGTTTTTCCCTCTTGTTGGTTCCCTCACCACCTGCCGCAGATCGAGTCTAGCAGCTATGTCCTTTAGGACTTGGCCAGCTCGGTTAGTAGTGGTGCTCTCAAGCCACTCTTGCTGATGGACATTGAAGCCCCCCACCCAGAGTACATTCTGTACCTTTGCCACCCTCAGTGCTTCCTCCAAATGGTGTTCAACATGGAGGAGTACTGACTTATCAGCTGAGGGAGGCCAGTACATGTTAATCAGCAGGAGGTTTCCTTGCCCCTGTTTGACCTGATGCCATGAGACTTCATGGGGTCCGGAGTTGATGTTAAGGAGGATGTCGAGATTCTTGAGTGTTGTTGGAGCTGCACCCATCCAGGCAAGTGGAGAGTATTCCATCACACTCCTGACCTGTGCCTTGTAGATTGTGGAACAGCTTTGTGGAGTCAGGAGGTGAGTCACTTGCCACATGATTCCTAGTCTCTGACCTGCTCTTGTAACCACGGTATTTATATGGCTACTCCAGATCAGTTTATGGTCAATGGTAATCCCTAGGATGATAGTGGGGGACTCAGTGATGGTAATGCCATTGAATGTCAAGGGGAGATGGTTAGATTCTCTCTTGTTTGAGTCACTGTCACTGATGGTCATTGCCTGGCACTTGAATGGCGCAAATGTTACTTGCCACTTATCTGCCCAAGCCTGGATATTGTCCAGGTCTTGCTGCATTTCTACACGGGCTGTTTCAGTATCTGAGGAGTTGCGAATGGTGCTGAACATTGTGCAATCATCAGCGAACATCCCCACTTCTGACTTTATGATTGAAGGAAGGTCATTGATGAAGCAGCTGAAGATGATTGGGCCTAGGATACTACCCTGAGGAACTCCTGCAGTGATCTCCTGGAGCTCAGATGATTGACCTCCAACAGCCACAACCATCTTCCTTTGCGCTAGGTGTGACTCCAACGAGCAGAGTGTTTTCCCCCGATCCCGATTGACTCCCGTCTTGCTAGGGCTGCTTAATGCCATACTCAGTCAAATGCTGCCTTGATGTCAAAGGCAGTCACTCTCACCTCACCTCTTGAGATCAGCTCTTTTGTCCAAGTTTGAACCAAGGCTATAATGAAGTCAGGAACTGAGTGGCCCTGGCGGAACACAAACTGAGTGTCACTGAGAAGCTTATTGCTAAGCGGTGCCGCTTGAAAGCACTGTTGACAACACCTTTCATCACTTTACTGATGATTGAGAGTGGACTAATGGGGCGGTAATTGGCTGGGTTGGACTTGTCTTGTTTTTTGTGTACAGGACATACCTGGGCAATTTTACACATTGCCGAGTAGATGCCAGTGTTGTAACTGGAACAGCTTGGCTAGGGGCGCGGCAAGTTCTGGAGCACAGGTCATCAGTACTATTGTCGGAATGTTGTCAGGGCCCATAGCCTTTACAGTATCCAGTGCCTTCAGTTGTTTCTTAATATCACGTGGAGTGAATCGAATTGGCTGAAGACTGGCATCTGTGATGCTGGGGACTTCAGGAGGAGGCCGAGATGGATCATCCACTCGGCACTTCTGGCTGAAGATCGTTGCAAATGCTTCAGCCTTATCTGTTGCACTGATGTGCTGGGCTCCCCCATCATTGAGGATGGGGATATTTGTGGAGCCACCTCCTCCTGTTAATTGTTTAATTGTCCACCACCATTCACGACTAGCTTAGCTCTGTTTATCGCATGCTGCTTATGCTGTCTGACATGCATGTAGTCCTGTGCTGTGGCTTCACCAGGTTGACACATCATTTTGAGGTATGCCTGGTGCTGCTCCCTAGCAAGCCCTCCTGTACTCTTCATTGAGGGTTGACTGCCAGTTTGATGGTAAGGATAGAGTGGGGGATATGCTGGGCCATGAGGGCATTTAAGAGTCAACCACCTTGTTGTGGGTCTGGACTCATATGCAGGCCAGTCCAGGTAAGGACAGCAGACTATATCGAACAATGTATTTGCACCTTGTTAGTTCCTTAGCTCCAGCCAAATAAATTCTGTCCTTGACCCCTCTGGGACGTCCTCTCTCTCCAGCACTGCAATGTTCTCCTTACCCAATACCTCCACCCATCCTCTTTTTCTTCCTTTCCTATCTTTCCTGAGTAGAATAGAATCATAGAAAGTTTAAGGCACAGAAAGAGGCCATTTGGCCTTGTATCCATGAATATTTAATATTTTAATATTTAATATTTCGTTCCCAGTTCTGCCCTTCTTTGAGCCAGGTCTCTGTTATCACCAAAGCATCATATTTTGTCATAGCAAACTGTGCCTGTAACTTGCCAATCTTATTTACCACACTGTGCATTCACATATCTGCACAGGAGCCCTGATTCAAGCTTTAGTACTTTCTCCTTTACTCTGACCCCACCTAATAACTTACAGTTCCCGACTCTAGTGGTATCTGTCTCTCACAGTATTCTGTGCACCTTGGTATCCCTTTCTGATATTTCCTCGTGGTCCCCACACCCCTGCCAATTTCGTTTAATCCCTTCCCAATTGCACTAGCAAATCGCCTGCAAGGAACTCACACCTGGCTCCATTTAGGTGCAACCTGTCCAGCCTGTACAGGTCCGTTCTCCCCCAGAGCTGCTCCCAGTGTCCCAAGAATCTAAAGCCTTCCCTCCTGCACCATCCTTCCAGCCACACATTCATCTGCTTTATCCCCCTATTTCTATACTCACTTGAGTGTGGTATTGGGAGTAATTTGGAGATTTCTACTTTTACAGTCCTGCTTGCTAATTTCCTACCTAACTCCCTAAATTCTGACTGCAGGACCACATCTCTCTTTCTGCCTATATCTGTCTTACCAATGTGGACCACAACTGCTGGCTGTTCACACTCCCCCCTCAAGGTGCTCTGCAGCTATTCAGTGACACCCTTCATCCTGGCACCAGGGAGGCAACATACCATCCCAGATTTACATCTGCGGCTGCAGAATCGCTTGTCTATTTCCCTAACTATCAAATCTCCTATCACTATTGCTCTTCCAGTCTTCTTTGTGTTCCCCTGTACAGCTGAGCCACCTGTAGTGCCATGGACTTGGCTCTGGCTCCACTCCCCAGATGAACCATCACTCTCATCAATATTCAGAACTGAATACTGATTGGAGATTGGGATGCACTCAGGGGACTCCTGCACTACCTGCCTGTTTCTTCTCGACTGTCTGGCAGTCACCCATTCCCTTTCTCCCTGCATACCCTTAAGCTGCAGGGTGACCACATCTATAAACGTGCTATCCACGAAGCTCTCAACCTCACAGATGCACCGCAGTGACACCAGCTGCGGCTCAAATTCTGAAACCCAGAGCTCAGGCTACTGCAATTGACAACACTTCCTGCACAAATGGTTATTGTGTCTTAGAGTTCCAACATAGCACAATATGTGCACTCTCGAGGTTGGAGCAGCCCTGCTATTCTTCTATCTGTTAGTTAGTAAATCTTGCTCCTGCAATAAACCTTACTCTGCAAAGTGCTAATAAACCTTACTACTGCTAATAATAAATCTCATTATTTTTAATAAACCCTACCAATGCTAATAAATCTTATTACTATTCATAAATCTTACCAATAGTAATAAACCTTACTTCAAAATAAAAGCTAAGTCTCACCAGCTACTCACTTTTTACTTATTAATTAATATTTTTAATGTTTTAAACTCCCAGTTGTTTAGACTCAGTCACTTTGCAGCAATACTCACCAACCAGTCAGCTCACGATTTCCTGTGATGTCATAGTTTGATTTTTTTTTTTTCTTATTTTTTCAATCTCCGGTGCACCCTGCAAACCGCTGCAACCGCGCCTCCCAACTTCCTCCAGGTAAGTGGAAGACCCCAAGCTTGGGTCTCACTTTAATCTCCCCCCGGTAGGTTTCTCACAAGTTCATCACTGCTGGCGCCTCTCCCGACTCCCTCCAGGTAGTTTTGAATGTGTGAGGGTGAGATGAAGCTATGAATATTAGATATGAGTTATGATTGATGGGCATTGTTGGTAGGTGAGCGATGAGGTGTGATGAATTGAACAGTGTTGGAGATTAGTGATGCTTTTGGTAGGATTGGATGTGGCATTTGAAGAAGCATTCATTCGCATGAGGTCATGGAACTTCTTGCACTGCATCCAGGTCCTCGGTGCTAGACTGCTGGCATTGACTGTGACAGCTATCTACACCCACTGCTTTCGCAATGTTTTCCTAGAGGGCCTCCTGCCTCCTCTCCCCACCCCCCCCCCCCCCCCCCCCACAGCCCTGTAAATAGAGAACATTTTTTCTCCTCTCCACCTCTTGCACCAATGTCTCCAGTGCAGCATCTGAGAACCTTGAACCATGTCCCCTCCTTTGTTGTGCTATTTGCCACTTTTCCAGAAGATCAAGCACTCTTAACCAGACATTTTCAGCATCTATTCCAGCCATAATGCACCTCACCTTTAAGAGGTGCTAGTCTTGCATGACCTTGGGCCCCTGCTGAGCCGCACAGCCACTCACTGCACCTTTCGCACTGGGTTGTATACTACAAACATTTAAATGAGCAGACAGCACAAGGTTTGCATGCTGCCTGCATCAGATGTGAGTTCATCTTGCCTTGCAATCCCTGGGCCCATTTAACTAACTTGCTGGAGTTTTTTGACGAAGTAACAGAGAGGGTTGATGAGGGCAATGCTGTTGATGTGGTGTACATGGACTTTCAAAAGGCATTTGATATAGTGCCACACAACATGCTTGTGAGCAAACTTGTAGCTCATGGAAGAAAAGGGACGGTAGCCACACAGATACAAAATTGGCTGAGTGACAGCAAATAAGGAGTAATGGTTAATGGATGTTTGTCGGGCTGGAGGAAGGTTTGTAGTGGAGTTCCCCAGGGATCAGTGTTGGGACCCTTGCTTTTCCTGATATATATTAATGACCTAGACCTTGGTGTACAGGGCACAATTTCAAAGTTTGCAGATGATATGACACTTGGAAGCATTGTGAACTGTGAGGAGAATAGGGTAGAACTTCAAAAGGACATAGATTAGTTGGTGGAATGGGCAGGCAGGTGGCAGATGAAGTTCAATGCAGAGAAATGTGAGGTGATTCATTTTGGTAGGAAGAACATGGAGAGACAATGTAGAATAAAAGGTACAATTCTAAAGGGGGTACAGGAGCAGAGGGACCTAGGTGTGTATATGTGCAAAAGTCATTGAAGGTGGCAGGACAGGTTGAGAGAGCAGTTAATAAAACATACAGTATCGTGGGCTTTATTAATAGGGGCATAGAGTACTCGACAGGTTTGCGTCTGCCTGCAATGAATTTGGCCTAACCATCAGCCTCAAGAAAACGAACATCATGGGGCAGGATGTCAGAAATGCTCCATCCATCAATATTGGCGACCACGCTCTGGAAGTGGTTCAAGAGTTCACCTACCTAGGCTCAACTATCACCAGTAACCTGTCTCTAGATGCAGAAATCAACAAGCGCATGGGTAAGGCTTCCACTGCTATGTTCAGACTGGCCAAGAGAGTGTGGGAAAATGGCGCACTGACACGGAACACAAAAGTCCGAGTGTATCAGGCCTGTGTCCTCAGTACCTTGCTCTACGGCAGCGAGGCCTGGACAACGTATGCCAGCCAAGAGCGACGTCTCAATTCATTCCATCTTCGCTGCCTTCGGAGAATACTTGGCATCAGGTGGCAGGACTATATCTCCAACACAGAAGTCCTTGAAGCGGCCAACATCCCCAGCTTATACACACTACTGAGTCAGCGGCGCTTGAGATGGCTTGGCCATGTGAGCCGCATGGAAGATGGCAGGATCCCCAAAGACACATTGTACAGCGAGCTCGCCACTGGTATCAGACCCACCGGCCGTCCATGTCTCCGTTATAAAGACGTCTGCAAACGCGACATGAAATCGTGTGACATTGATCACAAGTCGTGGGAGTCAGCTGCCAGCATTCGCCAGAGCTGGCGGGCAGCCATAAAGACAGGGCTAAATTGTGGCGAGTCGAAGAGACTTAGTAGTTGGCAGGAAAAAAGACAGAGGCGCAAGGGGAGAGCCAACTGTGCAACAGCCCCAACAAACAAATTTCTCTGCAGCACCTGTGGAAGAGCCTGTCACTCCAGAATTGGACTTTATAGCCACTCCAGGCGCTGCTTCACAAACCACTGACCACCTCCAGGCGCGTATCCATTGTCTCTCGAGATAAGGAGGCCCAAAAGAAAGAAAGAGAGTACAAGAGCAAGGAAGTTATGTTGAACTTGTATAAGACACTAGTTGGAGTATTGCATCCAGTTCTGGGCGCCGCATTTGAGGAAAGATGTGAGGGCATTGAAAAGAATACAGAAAAGATTCACGAGAATGGTTCCAGGGATGAGGAATTTCAGCTATGAAGATAGATTGGAGAAGTTAGGACTGTCTTCCTTGGAGAAGAGAAGGCTGAGAGGTGATTTGATAGAGGTGTTCAAAATCATTAGTAGATAGAGAGAAACTGTTCCCACTCATGAAAGGATCAAGAATGAGAGGGCACAGATTTAAAGTATTTGGTGAGAGAAGCAAAAGTGACATGAGGAAAACTTTTACGTGCAGCGAGTGGCTAAGGTCTGGAATGAGCTGCCTGAGAACGTGGTGGAGGCAGGTTCAATTGAAGAATTCAGAAGGGAATTAGACAGTTTTATGAAAAGGAAGAATGTGCAGCGTTATGAGGAGAAGGCAGGGAAATGGAACTGAGGGAATTTCTCTTCCAGAGAGCCAGTGTGGACACGATGGGCTGAATGGCCTCCTTCTGCACTGTAATGATTCTGTGATTTGAGGCTATTCTATTTTGCCCCCTTTGAGTACTGTGCACAGTTCTGGTCTCCATCTGACAAAAAGGATATGAACCACTGGAGGAAGTATAGAGAAATAATACAAGGATGTTACCAGACTGATAGAATGCAGCTACCAGGAATGATTGAGGTGACTGAGGATCTTTTCTCCAGAAAAGACCAAGAGGAAACCTCAGAGGCATTTAAAATTATGAAGGGATGTGACAGGCTAGATGTGGAGAGACAGCTTCCATTTGTGGATAAGTCCATTTTTTAAAAATTCTTTTCATGGGATGTGATCAAGGGGCATAAATATAACATAACCACAGACAGATCAAATGAAGAATTTAGAAGGGATTTCTTTACAGAGAGTAGTGAGAATGTTGAGCTCACTGCCATCATGGTTGAAGCAAATAATACTGGCACTTAAGGCTGGATTCATTCATGATGGATATCGTGAGGGATATAGAGGCAGGATGAAGAGTACAATCACCAGTGTAGAATGGGCTGAATGGCCTTTTTCTGTGCTGTACATTTGGTGTAATCACACTCCAATATATTTATTTCTAAAGTGTAGTATTTATAGTGTCTGCTCCCAATAGATTTATTATCAGACCGTTTAAGGTTCTGGTGATTTACACAGCACCTCTGGGTCAGGAAAGGTGAAAGTTGCCCCTGATCACTGTGTAGCAATCCCTGTTGGAAGTGCACAGATCTGATATCGCAAGAGGATAGGATCAGGCTTCGATATGACCTACACTCGCAGTCTAGGCTCACAGACAAGGAACGATGACTTGGGCAAGTTAGCAGATGGATACTAGCACTCCTGAAACAATAGACCAGGAAAGCCACAATCTGCAGATAAAAGCAAGGAGGAACAGAGAAATCTCTATGAAGCAAAAATCTGAACATTTTTAAAAGCGGTTTGCAAGATTGGTATTAAAGACTGAATGATGACAATTCCGATATTTTTGTCATTTTCACACAAAATTAGGTAATCAAAGATTCATTTGTTCTGTGTCACTTTGTTTTCTCAGTCAGTGAAAATTGCATTCTCTTCTCATCTTGTTTTTTTCAGTGTCCCTAAGTCGAAATCCCTGATATTTGATATTGTTGGAGATGGGAACCTACCCCGGATCAATGTCCTTCAGCCTTTGCTGCGCAATAAGATAGGGAATCCCTTGCTAATCTACTCACGTTTACTGTTGGATCAAATAGAGAAGCTGCCCGTTGTCCTGAAAAATGATGGTACCTTACCTGCGCAGGTAAAGTGGTGAAATCCAGGGTTTCATATTCAGTAGTAATGCAGTGGCACAAAAATGTTTCCATTTTAGTTTTGCTGTACTTCACTCATCAATTGTTTTCTACTGCTGCAGCAGAACTTTCAAATCATTGAATGGAATTGGGCACTAGTGTCAATGCTCTGATCTGAGGATACTTTTGAGATGACTAACAGTGGCACAATATTGATCTGAGGCTAATGTAGAATTAAGGGATAATTTATGCCGTTCCCATAGCTTTTGGAAGAATATCCCAATTTTAAATGAAAAATGAGGAGGAAGAGGACTATTTGGAGATTATGCCTTCAGTTGTATGACCTAGAAGTCTGAATACCCAATACTTCCCCCCCAGGTTTCACTGCCTTCTTATCTGAACAACCACTAGGGTTTCAAGAGGTGATGCCTGGCTTATATTATAGTCCTGTCTTTTGGACACAATATTATAATATAAATAAGGTGTAATATCTTTGAAGGCTGACAACACCACCTCATAAGGTAGCTTTGTGTCTATCTCAATGGCAAAATGTTGACAGGGGTAAAGATAACTAGCCAACCATGAGCTCCATTTAGTCTTGGGTCCAACGCCTTGTTCATTCGTATGGGTCTGCAACATGATTTAATGACCAGTAGTGACCTTCCCTGATGTCAGGAGAGGTCAGAGGGTGAAGTCATAAATGCAACTTTGTAGCAACTACATGTTGCCCTTGTGTCCAAGTCTACCCTGCAGTGTAAATCTGCGTAATTGGTGCATCAGTCAGGCAGTGCAAGAACAAGAAATAGGAGTAGGAGTGGGCCTTACAGGCCCTCAAGCCTGCTCTGCCATTCAATAAGCTCATGGCCTCAACTCCACTTTCCCACCTGTTCCCCATAACCCTAGACTTCCCTATCATTCAAAAATCTATCTCAGCCTTGAATATATTCAATGACTCAGCCTCCACAGCTCTCCAAGGTAGAGAATGATGAGCCTCAAAATAATTCTGCCTCATCTCTGTCCTAAATGAGCAGCCCCTTATAGTGAAACTATGTCCTCTACAAGCGAAACATCCTCTCAGAATCTACCCTGTCAAGTCCCGTCGGAAACTTATGTTTAGTGAATCAAGATAACATGTGAACCAATCTACCCCACATACTATTGAAGTACATGCACAAATACCTACACAATTAAAAAGGAGTTCACAATCAATACATTCATCACAGGATTGAAACTCCTTGTGGCCAGTATAATCTGTTCAGATTCATCATTACCTTCATCGAATTCCTCAGACCTATCTTGCTCAACTCTGGGTAATTCACCACATAATACTGAGTCACATCTAAAGTGAAAGTGTCAATTAACTTTTCCTTGGACATTCCTAGGTTCCATTCCCCCATTATTGCTGTTCCGGTTTCATTTTCTGATATTACCAGATTTGTTATGTATACCTTCAACACCATTCTATCAGTCTTTAATGCTTCTGTTGCATTGACACCTGTGTCCAATATCTAGACTATTTCAAAAATCTGATAACCGTAAAGTCGTCTTTTCTTTGTGGCACAAAAGAACATCTCATTTGTTCCATGAAGGCTGAAGAGAATGACTGTTTCCCCAGGATTTTTTTTTAAATCAGGTATTTGATCCAGAGGCTCCTTTATAGAACTGAACACAGTTAGAACCAGTTTCCTGTCCATGAAACACTTCAGCACAATCTAGTAATTTAAATTTGTCATTCTGTTAAAATCTGTAATATGTTCTTCCATGGAACAGCCATCCACTTTCCAAAATCTACCAAATTCTGACTAGGCCTCATAGGCATTTAACAGGTCATCTTTCATCCAGGAATTCTAGAATTCCAGAAAAGTGAAAATCTTCATCACTAACAAACTCACTGGTATCCATCTCAGAAAATACCTTTCTTCTGCTTTCACTTCATACAGGAAGTGACAACATAAAGGCCATACCTTGTTTTCTCCATGGTAGAGTCGAAATCCATGTCCACATTATCAGTTTCATTCTTCCACTTGCCATATGGTTCAGACTCTGGAAACATCTGGGGGTAATCAGAGCCCAAAAATTTAAACTTACTTTCTGCCATTTTCCACAATGGCTACTAGGATGTTAGATTTAGGGTAAAAAAAAATCAGTTTCTAACCTCCACCTATCTTCTGCTACTATGTTAGAACTCAGATAGCCAGTTAATGACAAATAGAACACCGAGGCCTAGTCTTCATACACTTCTAAACTTTTATTCGCAGAGACACACATTGCATGTCTGCACCTCCAACCAACAACAACACTTTCAATCTGCTCCGAGATATAAAAACATGGGTGAGTGCCCAATTAATGCCCACCATCTGAATACAATTAACCCCCAACTGATGTACAATTAACAACTTTGTCCTTTGCTGTTTATCTCTGAAAATAACTCAGTATCACTGCCGCACGCTAGTGGAAGTTAAAGTGAGGGATTGGATCTATTACTTTTTGAAGAAATCGGCTTGGTTGATTAATAGATATGGGAAATTGTCAGGAAATACTATACTTTCGGCTTTACAATAGCTCCCCATCCTTTTTCATGGACAATCAGTGTGCGTGCACACCTGTGTGCTATTAATCAGAGGGATTGCTGAGACTCTGGAAAGTATACCATCGGGCCAAGAGAACTCAGGGCATTTCTGCTGTTATCTGTAATGCCAAGCAACGGTCTTTAGAAATTTCAGTCAAGCAGTGTATATTTCATTTTGAATGACATCCTGATTGCCTACTTCCTCATGAACAATACTGTGCCAAGCATCCATTTGTATGTAAAGTGTAACTGAATAAGGAGGAAAATTAGATTCTCAATCTTTGGTTCATATTCCTTTTCCCTTGAGAGAATTTGTCCATGATGCTAGATGTGTGTCTGGGTCTGTATATTTTGTAATACTTGTACTTGGGCAAAAATATTTGAGGGAGTGTTGCTATTATTCACAACAGCAAAAGGGGGCATGACTTAATACTCATTTGCTTGTTGCTTTGTAAAGCCTATATCCTTGTTATTTCCTCTATCAAAACCAGTCCATTGGTATCTGAGGATTACTTGTCTTCTGAGAAATAAGGGCGTAATTGAGGAAGGGGAATTTAACATTTCCATTTTTCCCTTAATTTGCCAATCTCATACCTTTACACAAATAATCTGTGTGCTTGGTGTTTTTCTTGATAGGTGTCAGTTAACCTCTCTGATGACCATGGAGTGTTTTCTCTGAATGAGTGTATTGGTACTAAATGTATCTATCCTAAACGTCGTTATATTAAAGAAGAGCACCCAGAAAAAGGTAACAACTGAAAACCAGCTGCTTTTAGGAGCAGTTTTTTTTTTATAGGGAATTCAACAGAACAAAGTGTATGAAGCATGTAAATTATCATTTAAACTGGTTCAGGGCACATGGTGTGGATGGTAGTTTAATGTGTAATGGATATTGGTTGCGTGTTTGCTTATGGGTTAGAATGGGGTGGATATGTGATAGATGCTGGTTGGGTCAAGGGTGGATGCTGGTCAAGTCGGTCATGGATTCTGTTTGGGGCAGGAGTCGAGGCTGCTTACTGACTTCTATTTGTTCAATTATTCTCACTCAGGTACTGCTTGACTTTACTCCTGATGATTGCTCTCAATATTTCAACAAATGTTAATGTTAAATTATGGTCTTAAATGTGAGTGATGGTGTCAAGCATAACTCCTCCCTTTACAGCAGTGTCACTTAGGTAGTATTATGATTTCACATTTCTGCTGTAGCAGAAAACAACATCGCTGGGACTCCTTCACCCAACTCCACACAGCATAAAAGAATTGGATTACAGTGCAAGGGCAGCTCTCTCCTGCCAGTGGTACTGACATTGTAAGAAGGCATTACTGAGCTCAAATTAAATGAAGTTTGGGTGAAGTAATTTTGTTGTGTATCCAATTTCCTGCTGCCTCAGCATCCATTACGCTTAGTGATCTTCACGCCATATATAATGGGTGTCCAGTGTTCCTAAGGAATGAGCAGTGCATAGGAACATAGAAGCAGAATTCAGCCCTTCGAGCCTGCTCTGCCATTCAATTAGATCACGGCTGATCACCTACGCACTTTCCCACACAATCTCTATATCCCTTGATGTCCATAGTATCCAGTTATTTATTGATTTCTGTCTTGAACCTGCTCAATGATTGAGCGTCCACAGCCCTCTGGGGTAGAGAGTTCCAAAGATTCACCACCCACTGAGGAAATAAATTCCTCCTCATCTCAGTCTTAAATGACCTACCCGTTATTCTGAGACTATGTACCCTGGTTCTAGACTCACCATCCAGGGGAAACATTCTATCTACATCCACCTGTCACGCGCTGTAAGAATTTTGTAAGTTTCAGCTCTCATTCTTTAAAACTCGAGACAATACAAGCCCAGTTTTCTGATCTCTCCTCCAATTCTGCCATCCCAGGAATTAGTCTGGTGAATCTCCATTGCACTCCCTCAATAGCAGATGTATCCTTCCTTTGATGAGGAGACCACAATACTCCAGATGCAGTACTTAGAAGTATGTTTAAATGCACTTGTATGCAGAGTCACTAGCTAAACCTGCTGTCAATCTCTGCACCATTTTTCTTGATTTCTTTCTGCTGTCGCTTTGCTTAAGACTTTGAGGTAATTGTTTTGTTAATTGTTTTGCGTACAGCTCCAACAGAGCCAGGCTGGGTTTCCCAGTGGAAATACCCTTGTTCCCATTGGTTCACCAATCAGTAGCAATGAGGCCGAGACTCAGGATTATCACCAAAATGAAGAAAGGAGAAGTTAGAAGAAGTATTGTGACAGAGGGTTATTAGAACATGGAATGCGCCATTGAGGCCAATACTGTAACATCACTTCAAAGGGCAATGGAAAAATATTTGAAATTATAAAATGTACAGATATAGAGGGAAATTGGATCAGGGTCGATATCTCCAGTTGAGGACCTAGCATAATTATGATGCACCAAATGGTTTCTTGTGTGCTTTAAGTTTCTGAGGATCATTTCCAATTGCTATTGTAGTGCAGGCTGCCACTAGTGATGTTAATCGAAAATTTCATCTTACAAAATACAAATTGATTCTGTTCCCTTTAATAGCTCAAAGGTTCAAAACATAATTTTGGATTGTTTTTAAAGTTGGTATCGAAATAAAACTATGTTTTACTTTATTTTATTTTACACAGTAAAAGAAGGTTGCATGCTCACTATCAAGCTGAACAGTGGGGAAGAGGCAACGTTTGTTGTTGCATTCCAACCAACCTTGGCTCAACGTCTAGAAGGAGCACTGTACCTGACAGTGTTAAATAACCAGTATGAGGACACTATTGTGCAGTTAGTTGGTGAAGGTTACCAGGATGATATCACTTTTGACAACATCCATGGACTTGTGCGAACTGGCACAGTGGAAAATGTTACAAGATTTCTGGAGGACAAAGACATTGAAGGTGAGGATTACTTGCAATTTTGCTGCAATAGCAAGTGTGAATCACAGAAAAATAGAAATTTGTGGCACAGAAGGAGGTTATTCAAACCATCATGTCTATGCCAGCCGAAAAAAAGCGATCCAGCCTAATCCGCTCTCCAGCAGTTGGTCCATAGCCATGTCAGTATTGGCAATTCAGGTGCATTTCCAAGTTTTTTTTTTAAATGCGAGAAAGGTTTCTGGCTCTACCACCCTTTCAGGCAGTGAGTTACAGAACTCCACCACCCTCTGGGTGTGAAACATTCCCCTCAACGTCCCTCTAATCCTTCTGCCAATTACTTTAAATCTATGTCCCCTGCTTATTGACCTCTCTGTTAACGGAAATTGGCCCTTCCTATTCACTCTATCTAGGTCCCTCATAATTTTATACACATCAATTAAATCTCCCCACAGCCTCCTCTGTTCCAAAGAAAACAAGCGTAGCCTATCCAATCTTTACTCATAGCTAAAATTCTCCATTCCTAGCAACACCCTTTTATATCTCCTCTGTACCCACTCTTGTGTGATCACATCCTTCCTGTGATATGGTGAGCAGTACTTTAGCTGTGACTCAGCTAGTGTTTCATAAAGTTGTTGTGTAACCTCCTTGCTCTTATATTCTATGCCTCAGCTAATAAAGGAAAGTATCCATATGCCCGCTTAACCACCTTAGCTACATGTTCGACCTTCAGAGATTTGTAGACATGCACTCCAAGGTCCTTCTGTTCCTCCATACTTCTCCATATTCTACCATTTATTGTGTATTTCCTTGCCTTGCTTTCTTGCCGCAAATACATTATTTCACACTCTTCCGGATTGAATTACATTTGCCACTTTTCTGCCCATCTGACCAATCCATTGATATCTTCCTGCAGTCAACAGCTTTCTCCCTCAATATCACATACACAACCAATTTTAATCATGCCCCCTACATTTGTGTCTAATTCGTTGATATATAACATGAAAAGCAAGGGACCTAATACTGAACCCTGCAGAACCCCACTCTCCCCCCTCTCTCTCTCCCCTCCCTCTCTCCCCCTCCCCCCTCTCTCCTCCTCCCCCCTCTCTCCTCCTCCCCCCTCTCTCCTCCTCCACCTCCTCTCTCCTCCTCCACCTTCCCTCTCCCTCCACTCTCTCTCTCCCTCCCCTCCTCCTCCCTCCCCCTCCCCCCTTCCCTACCCTCCTCTCACCCACCCTCCCCCTCCCTACTCCCCACCTCCCCTCTCGCTCCCCCTCCCTCTACTTTTTAATTTCTTTCCTAGCTCCCTAAAATATGCCTGCATGACCTACCTCACCCCTCTTTCTGCCTGTGTCATTGATACTGATATGGAACACAACCTCTGACTGTTCACCCTTCTCTCCTCAGAATGCTCTGCAGCCACTCAATGACATCCCTGGCCCTAGAACCAGAGAGGCAGAAACATCTGTCTGTTCCCCTAATTATTGAACCCCCTATCACTATTGCTTTTCTAACCTTATTTCTCTCCCACCGGTCCTGTACAGTTGAGCCACCCACGGTGGGGTGGACTTGACTCTGGCTGAGCCCCCAGAGGAACCATCACCCTCATCAGTATTGAATACCAAAGCATCATGTTGCTTTTCATTTAATGTGCCAGTGATTTCACTGGCATTTCATCACTGCAATATTCTGTGGTGTGCAATTAAATTTATTCCTTAGAATGCTGTTAAACTGATTAGGTAACACTGTGTAAACTTGCAGTTCTGCTCCACTTTTGCATTGCTTCAAATTCAATGACTAGATTCTGAAATTAGCATTAGTACAAGGAGTGAAAGCTCCAATGGTGTGATGGAATTCTCTGCACTTGCATGGATGAGTGCAGCTCTAACAACACTCAAGAAGCTGAACACCCTCCAGGTAAAGCAGCCCTCTTGATTGCACCCCATCCACTACCTTAAACATTCACTTCCTCCACCACCAATGCACCATGGCTGCAGCGTGTATCATCTACAAGATGCACTACAGCATCTTGCCAAAGCTTCTTCGACATTGCCTTCCAAACCTGCAACTTCTACCACCTACGTGAACAAGGGCAGCAGACGCATGGGAACAACACCACCTGCAATTTCTTTAAGTCACACACCATTCTGTGTTCAAAATATATCGCTGTTCCTTCACTATCACTGGGTCAAAATCCTGAAGCTCCCTTCCTAACAGTGTAGCTCCACCACATGGGCAGCAGCAGTTCAGGAAGGCGACTCACCACAATATTCTCAAAGGAAATTATAGATGGGCAATAAATAATGGTTTTGCCAGCAATGCTCACATCCCATGAATGAATAGATGAGTAAAAAGAAAAGTTGGGGATTTCAGAGCTGCATTTGCAGGTGACAGTGTAACTCCAGTTTCCTGGAATTCTATGGACATCTAATTGCCAAAAGCACATAATCAGAAAATTGTACCTCTGTACTTGTTGCGATTTGCAGCGCAGTCAAGATACATTTTCTAATTCCTACTTTGAAAGATCACTTCCATCAGCAAACCACCTTCTCTCTGAGCTAAAATGTGAGTTGAGATAGTGGGCCACAGGGTGAAAAGCAAACCCTTTTACCAGTGGGGTACGCACTGGAATGCTGACCACTGGCAGATGTTCCTGATCTCTCCAACTAAGAGACAAACAACACTCTGACAGATCGTATAATAGCTTTGAATTATGAATCATCATCATTGAAAAACCATGGCACTGAGAATGAGTGTGCCAGCCTCTTTAAGGGTTCATGGAAACGTAAATAGGATCTTGGCTCCTTAATGCATTCTCAGCACCTGAACAGCACTGCTGGAGCTCAGCACCCAACTAAAACTGACATTGCATAGTTGGTCCATTTACCCATATTGCACCCTGTTCCTTTTAGGGAAGTCTGTCTGGTGGTTGTATCAACAATAAGCATTCTGGTCTATGGATTTCATTATTTCACGGTCGCCTTGGGTTTCACTATTGCTGATGTTCACACCTTCTTAAAACTGCACAGCATCTGCTTTCTCTGGGTGGGACAAGCACTGAGCTCTGCCCGTGTAGAACCTGTAGCACTGGTCATCCCTGTTCATCAGCTGGTTCTTGAGGTGGAAGGCCATGCAGTTCAGGTTCGCATATCTGTCATGCATGATTACAAACTGATGCTTCTCACACAAACTGTCCCTGCAAAGGGCCATTGTCAAAGAAAAGAAGAGAACTGGTTTCAGTCAGTGGCAGAAGAGAACTCAAGACCATGATGTGTTCTGATTCAATCACAGAAACTGAACCCAACATTGTGTGTGCCAAAATCTGTCCAATTACTTGATCAGATAATTCAGGCTGGTCTGTCCGATCAAAGCATTAAATGTTGTCTTATTGGATTTTTTTTACTTGAAAAGTGAGGTTCTCAGCAGTCTGGTTGTAGAATAATGGACACATTGAAAATGTTTTTATTGTCATCCATCCCAGCAACTCACTTGGACCACATTCAATTTGGAGATTGCCATATTGGCAAGCCTTATCAAGTGACCTTCACAATGACCAATCGAAGTGTAGCAGACGTGGTACGATTTGAGTGGCTTTCAGACATCAGCGAGCTCAACATCTCCCCACAGGTAATTGAAGGGTTGGGACCAAACATAGCATCACCAAAACTGCTGTAGGGTTGAACTAATTGGACTAAAGGCTGACAAGTCCCCTGGATCTGTTGACCTGCATCCTAGGGTTTTAAACAAAGTGGCTGCAGAAATAGTGGATGCATTGGTTGTAATCTTCCAAAATTCCGTAGATTTTGGAAAAGTCCCAGAGGACTGGCAATCTGCAAATTTAATGCCCCCGTTCAAGAAAGGAGGGAGACAGAAAGCAGGAAACTATAAGCCAGTTGGTCTAACATCTGTCATTGGGAAAATGCTGCAATCCATTATTATGGAAGTAGTTGCAGGGCATTTAGAAAATCCTAATACAATCAAGCAGAGTCAACATGATTTTGTGAAAATGAAATTGTGTTTGTCAAACTTATTAGAATTCTTTGAGGATGTAATGAACAGGTTGGATAAAGGGGAACCAGTATAGAGTATTTTGATTTCCAAAAGGCATTTAGTAAGGTGCCACATAAAAAGTTACTACACAATATAAGAATTCATAGTGTTGGGGGTAGTTTATTAGCATGGATAGAGGATTGGCTAACTAACAGAAAACAGAGTTGAGATAAGTGGGTCACTTTCAGGTTGCCAAACTGTAATTAGTTGGGTGCCACAGGGATCAGTGCTGAGATCTCAGCTATTTACAATCTATAATAATGATTTGGATGAAGGGACGGAGTGTATTGTAGCCAAATTTGCTGATAGATGGAAAAGCAAGTTGTGAGGAGGACGCAAAGGCTTGAATTTTACCAGCCCTTTGGAGACGTGCTGGGAGACGGGAGGGGTTGGTAAAATGGAGTTGGAAGGTTTTGGGATGGAAGCCCGATGTGTTCTTGCCACCAGGGAATATTCCGAGTGGTGGGAATGGCAGCAGCTCGACTGCCTGCTGACCAGAGGTGGGTGGCCAATTAAGGTAATTAATTGGCCATTGACGACCATTTTACCAGGATGCTGGCATATTACCAGCATCAGAACAGCCTCCCCTCCACATGTGGAAACCCCCAGCTACATCAAGGCAGCCTCTCAGTGGCTCCCCAGGGGGAGAGGGAGCTTTCTTTTCTGTAGGATCCATGTCTCACAGAGGGCCCACTGGCAACAATGACCATTCTCACAGCTCTGTGCTGCCACTGGAAGATTCACCCCTCCAATCACCAGGGCCTGCCTGCTTGGCACAGGCACATCAACATTTTTTATGCCTGCCCCTTTGAGGCACCCTCTCTTCCTGCTTGCAGCCTCAGCAGTGGCCACCTCTATTAATGGCACTGCCAAGGCTGCAGAGCTGCCGGCTCTCTGATTTGGGCTGGTGGCTTAGAGGGACAGCCCACTATCCTTAATGGGCCGACAATCTCAGTGACAGCCTCTTAATTGGCCACCGTCGGTAAAATTACCACTGTGGTCCCACCATTCGCCCATATGGGCTCAAGGCCGCATTTGGTCCCACCATCGGGACTTGCGGCATGCTGATCAAATCCTGGTCAAAGAGTCTGCAAAGGGAAATAGATAACTTACGTGAGTGGACAAAAATTTGATAGATGGAGTATAATGTAGGAAAATGTGAGGTTATCCATTTTGGTAGGAAGAATCAAAAAAAAAATTAAATGGAGAGAATCTACAGAATGCTGCGTGAAAGAGGAATCTGGGTGCCTTCATACATAAAACATAAAAGGTTAGCATGCAGATACAGCAAGTAATTAAGAAGGCAAATGGAATGTTGGCATTTATTACAAGGGCAAAAGAGTATAAAAGTAGGGAAGTCTTGCTACAATTGTAAAAGACATTGGTGAGCCGCACCTGGAGTATTGTATACAGTTTCAGTCTCCTTATTTAAGGAGGAATATACTTGCATTGGAAGCAGTTCAGAGAAGGTTCACTGGGCTGCTTACTGGGATGAAGGGTTTGTCTTATGTGGAAAGGTTGAGCAGGTTGGGCCTATATTCATTGGCGTTTAGAAGAATGAGAGGTGATTTTATTGAAACATATAAGATTCTGAGGGGGCTTGACAGGGTAAATGCTGAGAGGATGTTTCCCTTCATGGGAGAATCTAGAACTGGGGGGCACAGTTTCAAAACAAGAGATCTCCCTTTTAAGGAGGAGATGAGGAGGATTTTCTTCTCTGAGGGTCATTAATCGTTGGAATTCTCTTCCCCAGACAGCAGTGGAAGCTGGGTCATTAAATATATTCAAGGCTGAGTTAGATTTTTGATCTACAAGGCAGTCAAGGGTTATGGGGGGCAGGCAGGAAATGGAATCAAAGCCAAGATCAGATCAGCCATAGGTGGTCTTCCCAGGGGGTAGTCATCGCCACCGGTAGAGACCTTTTAGTGGCCCTGGATTGTCCCCAAAGAAGGCCCCCCCCCCCCCCCGATCCCAGTAGGAGGCGACCAGGCTTTACCTGGAGGCATCGGCATGCAACAGTGGGCCCTTCTGCCTTGAATAAAATTGAAATGGAGGTGCGAAGAGGCCCTTAAGTGGCCATTTAAGGGCGTCAATTGGCTTGGGGTGGGAAGGCTGTTCTTGGCCTTCCCCACCCCAGACAAAATGGCAGGGGGCCCAGGCAACGTCGGGAACATGACCCTTGCCATTGTAAGGTTTCGGACCTTAACTGAGTTCTTAGACAAGACGAAAAGGGCAATGGACAAAGGTTTTGATGCAACAAGTAAATGATGGTGCAGGCTCGAGAGGCTGCATGACCTACTGTTGTTCCTGTTTCTTATGTTCTTATGTTAACACTTCAAATAATGTCAGATACGATACTAACAAAGAATGCATTGCTGAATTATTGCCCCTAAACCCAGCCACTTACATTTTCCTGTGCTTCCATTGACATTGATGCCAGCTACTACCCAGCAATATGCTATGCCAGCCAATTTCTCTCCAATATTCCCTCCATGCAAGCAATTGAGGGCAAGTACTGGAAGAAAGGAGGCAGTAGAGGGACTGTGGCAATCACAGGCAAGAGGACTAATCAGAAAGTGGAACATGGTCCCCTCTCCCCCTCACAGACTCACCAATTCCTTCTCTCTGACTTACCAGGTCCTTCTTTAGACCCACCAAATCCCTCCCCCAGACCTAAATGGATCTCTCCTCAAGAACCACCAGCATATGAAGTTCATTGTGGGGAGGTATAAAGTCATTTGGATATGAGAAAAGCAAATCAGAATACTTTCTTAATGATGAGAAATGAAGGTCTGTGGAGGAACAATGAGATTCGGGTGTCTACACAAAACACAGATACAAAAAGACTCTTGAAATGTTGGTCTTCGTCTTAAGGGGCTGAAATAGAAAGGAGCAGAAGTTATGCTTCAGTTGTACAGAGCCTTGTTCAGACCACATCTCGAGTACTGCATTCAGAAAAGTTATACTGGTCTTGGAGTGGGGTACAGTTGTGATTTGCCAGAATGACACCAGGGATTAAAGGGCTAATTTTCGAGGACAAGTTGCATAAAATTTACTTGTATTCCATTGAGTTTAGAAGGTTGAGGTGTGATCTAATTGATGTATTGAAAATGATAAATGGATTTGACAGAGTGGATACCAAGGAATTATTTCCAGTGGTGGGGAAATTTAAACAAGTGTGCATAATTTTAAAATTATAGCTCGGCCATTCAGAGTGAATTTACACTAAAGAGTAGTGGAGCTTTTCTCGCAAAAGGTTGTGGATCCTACAGGTCAATTGAAATTTTCAAGATTAAGATAGATTTTTGTTAAGTAAGTCTATTAACGGATATGGATTAAAGAAAGGTAAATGGAGTTGAGGTACAACTCATCCATGAACTAATTGAATGTTAGATCAGGTTAGAAGCACTGAATGGCCAACTCTTGTTCCTATGAGCTGTGTTTTATTTCGGCAGCAGGGGTCCTGGCGGTGGCAGAGAATCCTCCTCAGCCCTCTGAACCCCATTGCTATTTAACGGATGGCAGGCAGCCAATTAGCTGCCTGCTGTTGGGGACACAGTTCCTTTAAGATTTATTGGGAATCTAGAATAGTGGGAATGGAGGTAAAGGCAGTTGTATGTTCCTCCTGCAGAATGTGGGAGGTAAAGGTCGCCAAGAGTGTCCCTGCTGACTGCATCTGCGGGAAGTGCACCCAACTCCAGCTCCTCGCAGACCGCGTTAGGGAACTGGAGCTGGAGCTGGATGAACTTCGGATCATTCGGGAGGCGGAGGGGATTATTGACAGGAGTTATAGGGAGGCAGTCACACCTCAGGTAAAAGAAGTAGGTAGATGGGTTACCGTCAGGGGAAGGAAAGGGAACCAGCAGGCAGTGCAGGGATCCCCTGTGGCCGTTTCCCTCAACAACAGGTATACCGTTTTGGATACTGTTGGGGGGGACGACTTACCAGGGGTAAGCAATGGGGTGCAGGTCTCTGGCACAGAGTCTGTCCCTGTTGCTCAGAAGGGAAAAGGGAAGAGGAGCAGAGCATTAGTCATTGGGGACTCCATAGTTAGGGGAACAGATAGGAGGTTCTGTGGGAACGAGAGAGACTCACGGTTGGTGTGTTGCCTCCCAGGTGCCAGGGTACGTGATGTCTCCGATCGTGTTTTTGGGATCCTTAAGGGGGAGGGGGAGCACCCCCAAGTCGTGGTCCACATAGGCACCAACGACATAGGTAGGAAGAGAGATGGGGATTTAAGGCAGAAATTCAGGGAGCTAGGGTGGAAGCTTAGAGCGAGAACAACCAGAGTTGTTATCTCTGGGTTGTTGCCTGTGCCACGTGCTAGCGAAGAGAGGAATAGGGAGAGAGAGGAGTTGAACACGTGGCTGCAGGGATGGTGTAGGAGGGAGGGTTTTGATTTCCTGGATAATTGGGGCTCTTTCTGGGGTAGGTGGGACCTCTACAAACAGGATGGTCTTCACCTGAACCAGAGGGGTACCAATATCCTGGGGGGGAGATTTGTTAGTGCTCTTCGGGGGGGTTTAAACTAAATCAGCAGGGGAATGGGAACCTAAATTGTAGTTCCAGTGTACAGGCTGTTGAGAGTAGTGAGGTAGGGGATAAGGTTACAGGGACGCAAGAGGGCACTGGCAAGCAAGAACTTGGTTTAAAGTGTGTCTACTTCAACGCCAGGAGCATCCGGAATAAGGTGGGTGAGCTTGCAGCATGGGTTGGTACCTGGGATCCTGATGTTGTGGCCATTTCAGAGACATGGGTAGAGCAGGGGCAGGAATGGATGTTGCAGGTTCCGGGATTTAGATGTTTCAGAAAGAACAGAGAAGAGGGTAAAAGAGGGGGGGGTGTGGCATTGTTAATCAAGGAAAGTATTACAGCGGCAGAAAGGACGTTTGAGGACTCGTCTACTGAGGTAGTATGGGCCGAGGTTAGAAACAGGAGAGGAGAGGTCACCCTGTTGGGAGTTTTCTATAGACCTCCGAATAGTTCCAGAGATGTAGAGGAAAGGATAGCGAAGATGATTCTCGACAGGAGCGAGAGTAACAGGGTAGTGGTTATGGGGGACTTTAACTTTCCAAATATTGACTGGAAATACTATAGTTCGAGTACTTTAGATGGGTCTGTTTTTGTCCAGTGTGTGCAGGAGGGTTTTCTGACACAGTATGTGGACAGGCCAACCAGGGGCGATGCCACATTGGATTTGGTACTGGGTAATGAACCCGGCCAGGTGTTCGATTTGGATGTAGGTGAGCACTTTGGCGATAGTGATCACAATTCGGTTAGGTTTACCTTAGCGATGGGCAGGGACAGGTATATACCGCAGGGCAAGAATTATAGCTGGGGGAAAGGAAATTATGACGCGATTAGGCAAGATTTAGGATGTGTAGGATGGGGAAGGAAACTGCAGGGGATGGGCACAAACGAAATGTGGAGCTTATTCAAGGAGCAGCTAATGCGTGTCCTTGATAAGTATGTACCTGTCAGGCAGGGAGGAAGTTGTCGAGCGAGGGAGCCGTGGTTTACTCAAGAAGTTGAAGCGCTTGTCAAGAGGAAGAGGGCGGCTTATGTTAGGATGAGACGTGAAGGCTCAGTTAGGGCGCTTGAGAGTTACAAGCTAGCCAGGAAGGATCTAAAGGGAGGGCTAAGAAGAGCAAGGAGAGGACACGAGAAGTCATTGGCGGATAGGATCAAAGAAAACCCTAAGGCTTTCTATAGGTATATCAGGAATAAACGAATGATAAGAGTTAGAACAGGGCCAATCAAGGATAGTAGTGGGAAGTTGTGTGCGGAATCAGAGGAGATAGGGGAAGCGTTAAATGAATATTTTTCGTCAGTATTTACAGTAGAGAAAGAAAATGTTGCCGAGGAGATTACTGAGATACAGCCTACTAGGCTAGATGGGATTGAGATTCACAAGGAGGAGGTGTTAGCAATTTTGGAAAGAGTGAAAATAGATAAGTCCCCTGGGCCAGATGGGATTTATCCTAGGATTCTCTGGGAAGCCAGGGAGGAGATTGCAGAGCCGTTGTTGTTGATCTTCAAGTCGTCATTGTCGACAGGAGTAGTGCCGGAGGACTGGAGGATAGCAAATGTTGTCCCCTTGTTCAAGAAGGGGAGTAGAGACAGCCCTGGTAATTATAGACCTGTGAGCCTTACTTCGGTTGTGGGTAAAATGTTGGAAAAGGTTATAAGAGACAGGATTTATAATCATCTTGAAAAGAATAAGTTCATTTGCGATAGTCAGCACGGTTTTGTGAAAGGTAGGTCGTGCCTCACAAACCTTATTGAGTTTTTCGAGAAGGTGACCAAACAGGTGGATGAGGGTAAAGCCGTGGATGTGGTGTATATGGATTTCAGTAAGGCGTTTGATAAGGTTCCCCACGGTAGGCTATTGCAGAAAATACGGAAGTATGGGGTTGAAGGTGATTTAGAGCTTTGGATCAGAAATTGGCTAGCTGAAAGAAGACAGAGGGTGGTGGTTGATGGCAAATGTTCATCCTGGAGTTTAGTTACTAGTGGTGTACCGCAAGGTTCTGTTTTGGGGCCACTGCTGTTTGTCATTTTTATAAACGACCTGGATGAGGGTGTAGAAGGGTGGGTTAGTAAATTTGCGGATGACACGAAGGTCGGTGGAGTTGTGGATAGTGTAGAAGGGTGTTGTAGGGTACAGAGGGACATAGATAGGCTGCAGAGCTGGGCTGAGAGATGGCAAATGGAGTTTAATGCGGAGAAGTGTGAGGTGATTCACTTTGGAAGGAGTAACAGCAATGCAGAGTACTGGGCTAATGGGAAGATTCTTGGTAGTGTAGATGAGCAGAGAGATCTTGGTATCCAGGTACATAAATCCCTGAAAGTTGCTACCCAGGTTAATAGGGCTGTTAAGAAGGCATATGGTGTGTTAGCCTTTATTAGTAGGGGGATCGAGTTTCGGAGCCACGGGGTCATGATGCAGCTGTACAAAACTCTGGTGAGGCCGCACCTGGAGTATTGCGTGCAATTCTGGTCACCGCATTATAGGAAGGATGTCGAAGCTTTGGAAAGGGTGCAGAGGAGATTTACTAGGATGTTGCCTGGTATGGAAGGAAGGTCTTACGAGGAAAGGCTGAGGGACTTGGGGTTGTTTTCGTTAGAGAGAAGGAGGAGGAGAGGTGACTTAATAGAGACATACAAGATAATCAGAGGGTTAGATAGGGTGGATAGTGAGAGTCTTTTTCCTCGGATGAGGATGGCAAACACGAGGGGACGTAGCTTTAAGTTGAGGGGTGAAAGATATAGGACAGATGTCAGAGGTAGTTTCTTTACGCAGAGAGTAGTAGGGGCGTGGAACGCCCTGCCTGCAACAGTAGTAGACTCGCCAACTTTAAGGGCATTTAAATGGTCATTGGACAGACATATGGATGTAAATGGAATAGTGTAGGTCAGATGATCGGCGCAACATCGAGGGCCGAAGGGCCTGTACTGCGCTGTAATATTCTAATTCTAATTCTAATTCTAATTTAAGGGATGAGCTCCTGCCTCCAGATCCTATAGGAAATCCTTAACGGAATGACCAGGGGCAGGAATTTTAGGTCTCAATATGGGTGAGAACAGAGGCAAGTGGGTGCTAAAAATAGCGCCGTACGCCGGCATGCCAATTTCACATCGTTGTTCCTGCCTCTGGCCATTTTCCTCAGGACAGGTGAAGATGGGCCTCGGAACCTGCTCAATTTGGGAATGAGGCCAATTAATCCAGTTAACAAACTAACTGTCAACTCGTTAAGAGTCAGTTTGGAATTTTGGAGGGGATGCATAGGTTGCATGATGGATCAGGGACAGGCCAGGTTCAGAGAGATGGCAACACAGTGGGGAGCCAGTCCTGACCACACCATGATATCAGGTGGACCTATAAAAGGCAGCATGGCTGAGAGGGCACTCAGCCATTGGCACACAGGTGCCATCGGCTGAGCAGAGGTTGCAGGGAGTCTGGTCTGTATGCGTTTGGGCATTGTAGGGAGCCATCATCCTTGTGGCATTGCGGGGAATAAGAGTAGGGGGTTAGGTTTCCACAAATTATTGAAAGTCCAGATGAGCACAAGGAAGGCTGCAGCTGGTAATGGAGCACGATTCTCAGATATTGGATCTACTGGCGATGAGGATCAACATCCTCAGCAGCAGAGGCAGAGCCCCAGGCATGAGGAGGGCAGAGGAGAGGGACAAAGGACAGGAAGGCAATAGAGGCCATATCTCAGCATAGGATCTACCAATGAAAATGGAGCTACCTGGACATGTCGTAGAACCAATGCCGCAGGAGACTGCGCGTATCCAGGAAAATGGTCACAGAGGTTTGTGCCCTCATCGTGAAGACCTCACATCTCACAGCACTGCTTGCCATGCCCTGCCAGTAACCATAAAAGTCACTGTGGCCTTGAAATTCTTCACTTCTAGTTCCTTCCAAGGATGAACTGCAGACCTTGATGGCGTCTTGCAAACAGCTGCACATCACTGCATCTCGCAGGTCACTGATGCCTTATTTGCGAAAACTGGACAACATATTCAGTTCCAGACAAATAGGGTCTCACCAGCCCAAATGGCGGTGGGTTTCAGTTGGATGCAGGTCGTCATTATTTCCACCCATGTGGCCATCAAGATGTCGACTGACTGGACAATCAGATTCATCAACAGGAAGAGCTTCCAATCCCTCAAGGTTCAGCTGGTCTGTGACCACAACAAGAGCTTCCTCCATGTGTGCGCTCACTTTCCTGGCAGCTGCCATGACTCCTTCATCCTCCAGCAGTCCAGGGTGCCGTAGCTCTTCATGCCACCATCCAAACTTTATGGATGTATTCTAAGGGACAAGGGTTATCCCTTGAAGAGATGGCTACTCACCACTTTCTGTCAGCCCAAGACGGAGCCACAGAACTGCTACAACTGAAGCCATCTGCTCTCAAGGGCCACCATCGAGCTGGCCGTTGGACTTCTGGAGATGCAGTTCCGGTGCCTGGACAGATCGGGTGGCGCCCTGCAGTACACTCTTGCAAGAGTCTCGGTCATTGTGGAAGTCTGCTGCGCTCTCTGTAATATGGCACTCCAGGAAGGTATGGACCTTGAAGAGGGTGAGGCCCTGGAGTGACACAGCTCCAGGAAGAGAGGGAGCAGGACGTGGAAGAGGAGGAGGAAGTGGATAAGGAGGAGAAGGAAGATGCAGAACTCAGAGGTGCTCTGGCTTCACAGGGAGATGTCCAGGCCCGGTGCAAGTCTTGAGGATCCTTTCAGGATGTTGTCAATGTCAGGGATGTCTCACTGTCCCCAATCAAAGACCTTTGCTTCCCTTCACCACCTCTTCCCTCTTTTCCAGTCTCGCCGTTCATGAATGGAAGCTCACACGTCTGGCGTAATGTGTCAAGATTTACAGTGTGTTCAAAGAGTAACAAAGTGCACATTTACAGGTGCGGCAAATCTCAGTGAGCCATTCAGTGTTCTCGCCGACATGGTGGCCTCTGCTCTGGGCCATTTCTACATGGTGCTCCCCTTGTGGCCTTGGATGAGGTGGAGGCAGCCTGATCACTTGCCTCTGCTTGCGGCTGAGATGCATGTGGCAGTCATCCTTGTTGTGGAAGTGCCTGTGGGGGCACATCCAGAGGCTGCTGCACCAGACTCAATGCCAGGGCAGTCTCTGTCACTGGGCCCTGCTGCATAGATGATCCCTCAGTCAGAAGGGCCAGGGAGGCCAATGATGATGGCGCTCCATGAGGGATGGCACCCTCATCCTCTTCGATGACTGCCTCAGCTCTTGGATGGTTCTCCAAATGCCTAGAAGGGAGCACCAGCTGGGAGGCAACTGGCATCCACTCCAAACATCTTTGCACCATCAGTGCCTCTGACCGGTCAATGCTACAGAGCATGGCATGCATTCTATGCATGTCAGTGCGCTTCTCCTGCATCCACTCAGAGTACTGCCACATATGGTTCTCCATGAGGTTGGCCACCCCCTCAAATACGGAGCTCATTGTTCAAAGCCCTAAGCCATGGTGGTGCAATGAGCTGAATGCACTCCTCCATTCTCAGCCCATGACCCCTCACTCCCTCAGGTAACTTTGACATGTGGGTACACATCTGTTGCTGCTGGCTTAAGTCGAGCCCCCTTTCTTTTGACTTCAGAAGTCCTGCATTTGCACCCAGCTCAGCATGCCTGTGTCTGTCCTCCATCCTCGAGGGGGATACCCACAGATGCCTCTGCCTTTCTCACCTCCTCTTGCTCACTTGTTACTTGATCTTCACCCAGTGCCACCCTATCTAATCACGTATGAGGGCCCATCAATGTGAGTGTATTTGTGCTGGTGGAGGACTCTGGCTGTCCACCTCCATGTCAGAATCTATGAAAGACATAAGAAGAGAGCATGAGATCTAGTCTTTGAGAGCAGAGGCCTCCGCAATGCTGAAGCTTTCCAATGCAGCTGAGTCTTTGGAATGCTATCAGATTAGAAGGAGTGCACTCCATCCCCTTCATCTACAGATTGCAATATCTTTTCACACTCTCCGTCAGGAATCCCCATCTCTCCTTCCCTGACTTTCTCCTGCATGCCACCCTTGCGATTTCCATGGCTTCCTCTTCCATGGCAGTGATGATGTGCAGCTGGGGCATCTCCTCCTCCTGTTAGAGTCTCTCTCAGGCATAGTGAGCAGTTTTCTCCTGCAAGGACAAAAGAGAGAGCGGTAAGGCACTGCTGGTCTCTTGACCAATGTCAGCTACTCATTGACATAGGAAGCTGCATGTATCAGTGCTAGCAAGTCCTCAACAGCACTAAGATTCTGAGTCTTGCTGAGGGATCAGCCTGGGTGCACATTTCTCCCACGTTCTGTAGCAGCATGAGCTCTCAGGCTCCTCAGCTAGAGTGTCTACTGGAGGTTGAATACTCAAACTTGTTATAAGGGTCTGGCGTTGCAGTCACCGTGCCAGAACGAAGAAGGTCATTGAACCTTTGACAACACTGGACCCAGTTCCTATGGACTGCACTTCTGCTGCTGACTGTTTCAGCCATGTCCAGCCATGCCAGCTTTGTTTGGGCCAGTGGCCTTTTCTTTCCAACCTCCGGAAAGTGACCCCCTCTTCCTCTCCCTCACTGCCTCCAGAACGACCTCAAGGTTGGCATCACAGAATCGATGGGCAGTCCTGCCCTGGGTAGCAGACCTCTGCATCTCCTGATTCCCTGGTGCATCCATTCTTTCATTCATATGGCAGCCTCAGTAATGACTGCTGTGATGTCTTTAAATAGGGCCTGCACATTCAGAGTCCCGCCTCCATTCCGCACCCACAGCAGTTAATTGGGCAGCCAATTAGTAGCCTGCCTCCACGAAAATCATTGGCTGTAACTATGTCCTCTGTTGGGCAGGACTGGCACTCAGAAACAATCCCAATGTCGGTTTCCCACCCCGGAGAGAAAATCCTGCTGCTGATCTCACAGATAGGCGCCACGCATGAACTGACTTTCCTCAAGGTCTCTTTGATGGTCTGAATCTCGAGAATAATATTGAATTATGCAATATTTTATTTATTGAGTCATAGGTGATTTATTAAAATATGGTCAAGCTGCACTTGCCAACCTTAAATGGAGGCAGGTTGAATTTTTGTGCAAAGGTCCATTGGGGTAGTATCCCGATTGTCTTTCTCAGAACACTGACACTTGTTGCTGTAGTGTGTCAGTATTTGCAGGGCATCAAAGGAGATTTTCCGGATTGTTTCAGTATTTACAGCGTGTTCCCGGGAATGTCTTAGTATTTACAAAATGTTTCAGTATTTACAGGGGGTTCCCAGGAGAGTAACAGTATTTAGAGAAGATCCCCAGGAATGTTTTTACAAGGTATTCCCAGGAAAGTGCCAGCATTCCCACCGGAATGTGTCAGTATTTACAGGGGTTGCCAAGAGTTCAGCAATAGTTGGAAGGAATTCCATGATATGTGACAGTATTTTCAGGACTCAGTCACACAAAAATAAATGTAATACCCTTATCGTAATTCACTAAGTTCATCATGTATACTCACAGTTTATTGTGCTTTAGTGAAACATTAACCTATTGCTTGTTTTGATATAATGAGCTCAAGTAAAAGAGAATTTAGAAAAGCACTGAGCATTGGTCTGGCACTGTTTTCACCTGGCACATCCACTGGCACTGCCTTGGTGTGTCATTGGCACTGTGTTCACTTATCACTGGTACAGGAGTTGACTGATGTCTGCTTGCCTGCGAGTAACTTTTGAAAGGGGAGTTGGAGGTGAAATAGGTAATCAAGCAAACAAGCTCTATTGCTAGGAATCCTTCATATGCAACTAACTTTGAACTATTTTCTGTGTTTTCTGCTGATTTTTCATTTACTGATTAGTTTGGTCATCTGCATGCTGGATGTGCGAAGGACATGACACTGACATTTAAGTCAGATTTACCTGTAACATACAGCCGACAAGCAATAAAATGCATGGTGTCAAAAATCAGCTACCCAGTGCCTGCAGACCAGGTTCTAGATTGGGACAATCGTCTGAGCATTGTGAAGTGGATCGATGCTGGGAGTGGAGTTCGCCCAACTAAGAAAAAGGTGAATTAATGACTAAAAGCAGCGTGTGTGTTTTTTATATCCGTACATCAGTCATTCAGCCATTATATTCCCAACCTTGCAATCCTAGTGATGTCCTGTGAGCCTTGGTACTTCACACCGTTCTCAATCCAAAATGCATCAACAGCAGTAATCATTAATCCAAGTTACTAAGAGTCTAAATGAGGTAGAACTGAAAAGTGGCCCAGGGGTACACAACCTTCAGAAATCATTTAAAGTAGCAACACAGGTTAACAAGGCCAAAAAAAAGTACAAAGTACTGGGGTTCGTTTCTAGAGGAATAGAATTCAAAAGCAGGGATGCTATATTAAATTTGTCACAATGTCAGCCGTGTCTCGGTGGGTAGCACTCTTGCCTCCGCGTCACAGGTTCCGGGTTCAGGTCCCACTCCAGTACAGTACTGAAGGAGATGCTGTCAGGTGCCATCTTTCAGATGAGAATTTAAACCAAAGCCCCATCTTCCTGCTTGTGTGGATGTAAAAGATCCCATGACACGATTCCAAGAAGAACATGGGAGTTATCCCTGGTGTCCTGCCCAATATTTAGGGGAGGCGATGATGTAGTGGTAATGTCCAGAGGCCCAGGCTAATGTCCTTGGGACACGGGTTGAAATCCCACCATGGTAGCTGGTGGAATTTAAATTCAATTAATCAATAAAAAAGCTGGAATTGAAAGCTAGTCTCAGTAATGGTGCCATGAAACTATCATCGATTGTTGTAAAAACCCACCTGGTTCACTAATGTCCTTTTAGGGAAGGAAATCTACCGTCCTTACCTGGTCTGGCCTACATGTGACTCCAGACCCACAGCAATGTGGTTAACTCTTAACTGCCCTCTGAAATGGTCCAGCAAGCCACTCAGTTGTCAAGGCCAATTAGGGATGGGTAACGAATGCTGGCTTTGCCAGCAACGCCTGCATCCCATGAAAGAATAGGAAAAAAATTGCATAGAACCTTGGTTAGACTACACTTAGAGCATAGTGCACTGTTCTGGTCTCCATATTACAGAAAGGATATAGAAGTTCTCAAGGAAGTACAAAAAAGATTTACAAAGATCATACCAGAACTAAGAGTTTATAACTATTGGGAAAGACTAAATGGGTTTGGGTTCTTTTCTCCATAAGAAAGGCTGAGACCTGACCTGATATAGGACTTTAAAATGTTGATGGATTCAATCAGATAGACAAAGAAATGTTTCCACTTGTGGGGGAGTCCATAACGAGGGATCATAAATGCAACATTGTCACTAATAAATCCAATAAGGAATTCAGGGGGAACAGAGGGGGTGGGGGTGGGATACGTTGTGGAATATGGGCTGGAGGAGACTGCAGAATTAGGGGAGGGTGAGGTCATGCTAGGATTTCAAGCTGAGACAAAGGATTTTAAATTTGAGGCATTGGAAAGAAAGTTAACATAGATAACTGAGGACAGGGTTGATGGGTGAGTAGAAAAATATAAGAAAGACACCAGTAAGTTTATCAGAAATCTTATAATGACCAACATTCCAATGTACATTCAGGTCCATTATAGGGAGTTCCTGTTGTACTATATTCAGTGCTTCTCACACTTTTCTACACTTATTCCTCCTGTGCTATAATTATAGTGCCTTATGCATTCTTCATTCCTCTGCACCCTCATCGTCTTAAAATCAAGACTTCTACTCTACGTCATTCTCTAGGAAAACCTCAAGTAGGTGGAACTCCAACCCTTCTTTCTTCCTGTAGTCTGTGTCACATGATCATTATTTCCTAATTTCCACATCTCTCCTTTCTTCTGCATTATGTACTTTAGCCCTTTACCTGGACTTCTCAATTCCATCAAGCAATGGTATTTTACACCACTGAATTAACTACCTTTTTTTAAGAGATCCAACACATACTTCACCTACTAAAACCTTAAAATGTGCCTTTACACTCCTCAGGCTTTATAGAACCATGGGGCTGGAGTTTACCGAGCCCTGGACGTCAGGATACGTGGCAGGGAGCCTGAATTTGGCTCTGGTTGAGGCCCACCATGGACCTCGATACCGAAAGGGCCCGGCCTGATCCTCCCGGCGGCGGCGAGGGTCCATGGCAGCACCTCCCCCCACATACCCCCACCCCTCCCCGACTGCTGGGCAACAGAACCACAATTTAAATATGCAAATGAAGAAAATTAATGAATTTACATACACTTACCTCCAATCTTGAGGGCCCACCTCTATCTTCGTGGCAGCCGGCAGTCCCGCACCTTGAGATCCCCATCTGGGTACATGCGGCACCACACGGGTCGGGAGGGGGGGTGGGAGGAGGTGAGCTTTTCAGTGTGGGGGAGGGGGGGCGGAGTGTTGAGGGGTAACAGGGTCAAATAAATGTAATGGGTGTAGGGAATGCTGGGGAGGGTTGAACCTTAAATTTTGTGCAGTTTGGGGGGGGGGGGGAAAGGTCAGATGTTAAAGGTAATTGTTTTTGGGGGGGAAAGGGCAAATATTTATTGTAATTGTTATTGGGGGTGGGAAAGGGACATTAGAAATTTATTCATTTAATTTAGGGGGTTAGGACTTTAAAAGTTTAAATTGGGCGGCAGGGCTGGCTGCCCTTTAAAAATGGCTCCAGCACCTGCGCAAAGGCAGCTGACGCCATTGCTGGGGATGGACAGCCCCTCCCCACTCCTTGAGATTCCGGCGGGGGTGGTGGGGGTGGGGTGCGAGCCGCCCGGCTATTTAAATGGCGGCTCTTTGTGCGGGTCAGCATTTTTTGACCTCACCACTGAGATCCTGTTACAGTAAGACCAGGTGAAGTCTGAGAGGGACCCCTCGATACCTTTCTCACCTGTTCGTAACACTGCCTTTTCTCCCCATTACCTCTTCTTCCTCATTCTGTAACCAACTGGCATTAAAAAAAGAAAAAGACTTGCACGGAATTTACAGCACAGAAGGAGACCTACTGATAGGTCATGGTGCAGCTATACTGCAGCTATCTACTGTACTCTGATTTCCTCGCCTAATCCTATATCTTTTAGCGCTCTTGCTCTTCAAATACTTCTCCAATTTCCTATTAAATGATGTTAGTCTGTGCTTCAATAGCCACGTGTAATAAAGCTTTCCATGTTCCAATGACCCTTTTAACAACCCTCTTCATTCTTCTGATGATAATCCTCAGTCTGTGTTCCATTGTTAGCAAATCACCAACTAGTAGCAGCAATCTTTCACTGTTTACCCTCTTAAAACCATTTCATCGCTTTGAAAACCGCTGCCTGATACCTTCCTTAACCTTAAACAGTCCTAATTTTTCAGGCCTGTCATCACAATTATTACCTGTCATTCCTGGTATCCCTGGTAATACTTCACTACACACTTGCCATGTATCTCATGTCCTCCTGATAATGCCCAGAACTATGCACAGAATTCCAATTGTGGCCTAACCAGTGAATTCAAATTCACTTCCTTGCCTATCTATTTAATCACTCTGCATATAAAACTCAGAATCCCATTTGCCTTTTTGTGACCTTTCATGGCTATGCTCCCCCCTTTAAAAAAATCTACACTCCTGTACCACTCTGAAAGGGTCTTGCATTTTATGTTATTCACCCTTTCATTATATACTCCTTCACATGTCTCCGCATTGAACTGCATCCATCTAATATCTGCCACTCCACTAACCTATCCAGGGCCTCCTGCATGTTTCTTCAATTTGCCAACCCAATTTGGTATTATCAGCATACTTTGATCTCATTCCTCTTATGCTGAGTTAAAAATTGTTTATATACATGGAAAACAAAATAGTTCCCAATATGGATTTCTAGGGAAAACCACTATCTCCGTCCCACTAATCTGACATGCATTCCTCTAATCTTATGTGCCATTATTTTCATTACAAGCCTCTTACGTGGCCTCTTGCAAATCCTTATATGAAACATCCTTTGCCTTCCCTTTCTCTATATACTCTATATTTCTGCAGTAAATTCAATTAGTCTGACGTGACCTGACCTTCATGTATCTTTGCTGCCTGTTTTTGAGTTGCCCATACCTTTCTGAATGTTCAGTGATTTGCATCCAGTGGTATGGAGCCTGGTTTTACAAATACAGTATATTAGTGAGGAGCCTCACACATCAGGGAAATCTCAAGCTTGTTCCCTGCGAATCTCCAGCAGCAGTTTTCAATCCGTTTAAATGAATGCACAGAACATTGTCCACTAGCAGGCAAGGCTCCATGTTGTTTGCACACATTGTGCACATAGGAGTTCATGTGCAACAGACATAAGACTAATCTGTTCACCTTCCCTGTTTTAGAATGGGTGTGTAATGGGTTTGAAATTCCTCGATGCATTTTTGTTAGTGAATGTATTTGCATTAAATTCCTCTCTCCATCTGTACTCAAAACTACACACACAAATGCGATGAAAACACATTAACCCATGCAACAAAAAAAGAGCACGTAGAGGAATTTCAGCCCTGTTGCATTTGTCACTAGGTGTACCTATTTTGTTGTATTGTGTATCTTCCAGATGGTAGAGATTGAACCTGAACCTGCCCACACTGTTTTGGAAGATGGAACTCGGGAGCTTGAGCTGAAGATCAGTGCCATGGTGGATTACAGCGACTTCGAATGTGCATGTGAAAGAATTATCTTCAAGAATACGCTGCTGTACCAGACTCGAGTCTACAAGTAGGTATCTTATGACGGAGTGGAGATTTTTTTTTGTCCTCCAGGACTCCCGCTTTAACTTCAGTGAGGGGTTCCAAACTTATAACAGAGATCAGGAAAAACTTGCAGAAATTCCAAGCACCTATTTATTTATTCACTCCCATTTCTTTCATCTTTGTCTCTACTTCTGTCCTGAAAATAGCACTGTTCCTGTGCTGTACTGCACACCTATCTAGCAAGTGTACAGCTCTATGGGCTCCAGCAGTCCTCACTAAAGTGACTGCTCTTTATATCTGAATTTAGATAGTGAATATCAGCAAGCTATTTGAATACAGAGGACAGCACAGCTGGACCTCATCAATGCCCTTATGTCCACTCACTTTCCGACAGGAATCACTGTTTTGTGATCAGGAGCGGGAATCCTATCTGATAATACTTATTCTAGGAAAGCTGAAGTCAGTAGTAACAACCCTATACACTGTGCAAACTGAGACCAACCATTGTACTTAGGACCTTTAGGTCTATATGATTCAGTACCATGTGAGATTTTCATCAAAAGAGCTATTGAGAGAAGTCTTAAAATGTTTTGAACTGTGGTACACCATGTATGAGATATCTTTCCAGGTAAGTTTGAGTTCTTGGTGCCCCCAGATGGATTGGCTCGCCAAAGAATAGCGAGTCTCAATAGAATATCACTGTATCTGGACTCACCAATGATGTGATCCTGTAAGTATTCAGAGTTCTGAGAATTTTTCCTCTGTTGCTCTCATGGATAATATGACCTGCTAGACTCAGGAGAAACAGTGAGTAAAGTGGTATCTTCTAGATATTAAGAAAAAAGATTAAAATAGCTAGAGTAGCACTTGCTAGATAGGTGTGTAGTACGAATTGTGTTCAAATAGCTGTGTGTCAACTGTGGCTCAGTTAGTAGCACTCTTGCCTCTGACTCAGAAGGCTGTGAGTTCAAGTTCTCCTCTAGAACCTGAGCACCAAAATCAAGGCTGATAATTCAGTGCAGTATTGAGGGAGTGCTGCACTTTCGGAGGTGCTGTCTTTTGGATGAGACATTAACACAAGGCCCCATCTGTCCTCTCAGGTGGACATAAAAGATTGATTAAGAGCAGGGGTATTTTCCTGGGTGTCCTAGCCATTATTTATCCCTCAATCAAAATCACAGAAACAGATGATCCAGTCATTATCATATCGCTGATTGTGGGAGCTTGCTGTGTGCAAATTGGCTGCCGCCTACATTACAACAGCGACTACACTTCAAACGTACTTCATTGGCTGTAAAACACTACGGGACATCCAGTGGTTCTGAAAGTTGCTGAAAAATGCAAGTCTTTTTCTTTTTTTAATGTAAGTGGATTACAGAATGAGGAAGAAGAGGTAATGGGGAGAAAAGGCAGTGTTACAAGTAGGTGAGAAAGGTGTCTGGGGTCCTTCTCAGCCTTCACCTGGTCTTACTGCAACAGGGTTTAATTTTAAACACACTGTATTTTGAGCTCCCCCTTGGTGAATTCTTGTTCCTATTATAAGGCAAAGAAATGAGCACGAACAGGCTTTCTTAGGTTTAAAGAAGAAAAGTGAAATTTATTAAACTTAAACGTAAACTCTAATTCGGTTAATGTCTACGGATACACGATGTGCCCACACTAGCATGCATATGCGATACACACATGCAGATAGGAATAGAAAACAGCAGAAGAAAAGATAAAGTGGAAAAGTTTGAAGCAATCTCTGAGGAGGGTTTTTTGTCACGATGCTTCGAGCTCGCTGTAGAGTCCTTGATTGAAGATATGGTATTGCTTTTTGTTTGCGCCCAGTATTCTTCTTAAAGCTTGATCACTGTAGAAGACTTTTCCCTCTTTTGGGGTTTATGTGTCTTCAAAGGGTCTTGGAGTTCTGTGAGAAAGAGATGGGAGCAGACAGGAGAGGCTCTTTTCAATCCAGGAGCCAAGAGCTTTCTCCCAGTTCAAACGCTGTCTCTATAATTTAAAACTCCCCAAGTTGGCCAGCAGGGTGTTCACGTGACCGACTGGTTTGACCAGGTCTGTTCTGTGTATTGTACGGGAGCAGGGGATATCTCCATTGTTCCAACACTGTCTGCTAATATGCAAAAATGTCTTTCCAGCCAGGGGGCCTGGCAACCACTTGTAACAGGCCTTCTCCTCTTCCCACCAACAATTTGAAATTTAATGTCCATGTGACGAAATTAATGTGCCTTATTCTTGGCAGGTGGGGGGGCCTGCATGACAGCTGGAAGAGGGAGTTTTAACTTAAAATTGTTTTTAAGTATTCATTTATAACAAATTAATATTACGCCAATGAAGCTATTCCTGTTATTCAAGGACATTTATTTGTATTGTATTAGTATTTATTTCAGCGCCAATGCTGTGCAAGCTCAAGAGTTTACAAAAATATATAATGGCACAGGGAAACTGAAGTTCCCCTAGATCTTGTACCAGACTAACAAAACAAAGACAATTAAAACCACCCAAAGGAACTACATATCATACAAGCATGGCTGGAGTGATTTTGGGAAATATAAAAATAAATTCAGTGCGATTCAAGTTGATCGCAAAACTCAGTTACGAGGTTAGGCTCAGCAGTATCCCAGAATCTGACAAGACGTTGAAAGCTATAAGCCAGGAACCAAAAAACTGTTGATGAAGGTCTGCTGTTGCAGAAAATCTTGGCTTGGAAGTATAGCACACCAATATGTAGCAGTTAGGCCAGCATGGAGAAAATGCTGAACTACAAAGTGAAAGGTTGCACTGCAAGAGAAAAGACCAACATTTGAAGTCTTGAAAATAAAAGCTCTAAAGATATGATGCATCCTGTTATACAAAAAAGACTGTTACGACCAGGTGAGAAAGAGGTCTGCAGTTCCCTTTCAGCCTTCACTTGGTCTTACTGTAATATGGTTTTATTTTTAAACACACTGTTTTTAGCTCCCCCTCGGTGAATCCTTGTTCACCGCTTTCCAATTATAAGGTAAAGAAACGAACACAAACAGGCTTTCTTAGGTTTAAAGAAGAAAGGCGAAATTTATTAAACTTAAACTGTAATTCAGTTGATGCCTATGGATACACGACTCACCCACGCTAGCATGCATATGCAATACGCACATGCAAATAGAGACAGAAAAGAGAAGAAAGATAAAGTGGAAAGGTTTGAGGCAATATCTGAAGAGTTTGTTATGGTTCTTTGAGCTAATTCTAGAGTCCTTTTGCAGGTTGATCTTGCTTTTCATTGGGGCCCAGTATCCTTCTTAAACCTTGTTCACTGTAGGAGACCTTTCTCTCTTGGGGTTCATGTGTCTTCAGTGGGTTTCAGTTCCGTGAGAAAGAGATGGGAGCAGACAGGCAGACAGGAGGTCTTCTTCAGTCTGTGACCATTCTGCTTTTTCAGTTCAAACACTGTCTCGACAATTTAGAACTCCCCAAGTTGGCCAGCAGGGTGGTCACGTGACCGACAAGTTTCACCAGGTCTGTTCTGTGTATTGTATTGGAGCAGGGGATAGCTCCCTTGTTCCAACAGTGTCTGCTAATATGCAAAAACGTCTTTCTGACCAGGGGCCTGGCAATTCCTTGTAACAGGTCTTCTCTTCCCAGCAATAATTTGAAATTTAATGTCCATGTGACAAAATTAATGTACCTCATTCTTGGCAAATGGGGGGCCTGCATGACAAGACAAAAAGAGCAATTCAATAAAGAACCATACATCCAAACTTTCCAAAAATGGCATTAAGATTGTAAACAGTATATATGGGAGCAAAGAGTTACAAGAGACATTGATAGATTATGTGAGTACGTAAAACTCAGGCAAAAGAATTTCATTGCAGGTAAGCGTGAAGTCATCCAATTTGTACCAAAAAAGGATAGATCCAAGTATAAATGGTGAAAAGCCAGGAAGAGTACAGGTTCAAAGAAATTTCTTCTTCTTCCTCTTCCTCCTCTCGAGAGACAATGGGTAAGCGCCTGGAGGTGGTCAGTGGTTTGTGAAGCAGCGCCTGGAGTGTCTATAAAGGCCAATTCTATAGTGACAGACTCTTCCACAGGTGCTGCAGATAAAATTGTCTGTCAGGGCTGTTACTCAGCAATGACCACCTATGGCAAACGTGTGAAGCAGAATGCAGACTGGTTTCAATCTCACTTCGAAGAGTTGGAATCTGTCATAGCCGCTAAGCACATTGCACTGCTGAACTACAAGAAAGCCCCCAGCAAGTTAACATCCGTAGCACTTAAAGCAGCCAGAAGCGCTGCACAAAGAACAGCCAGGTGCTGCGTAAATGACTACTGGCAACACCTATGCAGTCATATTCAGCTGGCCTCCGACACCGGAAACATCAGAGGAATGTATGATGGAATTAAGAGTGCTTTTGGGCCAACCATCAAGAAGATCGCCCTCCTCAAATCTAAATCAGGGGACACAAGCACTGACCAACGTAAGCAAATGGACCGCTGGGTGGAACACCACCTCGAACTGTACTCCAGGGAAAATGTTGTCACTGAGACCGCCCTCAATGCAGCCCAGTCTCTGCCAGTCATGGATGAGCTGGACGTGCAGCCAACAAAATCGGAACTCAATGATGCCATTGATTCTCTAGCCAGTGGAAAAGCCCCTGGGAAGGACGGCATTACCCCTGAAATAATCAAGAGTGCCAAGCCTGCTATACTTTCAGCACTCTACGAACTGCTTTGCCTGTGCTGGGACGAGGGAGCAGTAACACAAGACATGCGCGATGCCAATATCATCACCCTCTATAAGAACAAGGGTGACCCTGCTCAGCATAGTGGGGAAACTCTTCGCTCGAGTCACTTTAAACAGGCTCCAGAAGCTGGCTGAGCGTGTCTACCCTGAGGCACAGTGTGGCTTTCGAGCAGAGATCCACCATTGACATGCTGTTCTCCCTTCGCCAGCTACAGGAGAAATGCCGTGAACAACAGATGCCCCTCTACATTGCTTTCATTGATCTCACCAAAGCCTTTGACCTCGTCAGCAGACGTGGTCTCTTCAGATTACTAGAAAAGATTGGATGTCCACCAAAGCTACGAAGTATCATCACCTCATTCCATGACAATATGAAAGGCACAATTCAGCATAGCGGCACCTCATCAGACCCCTTTCCTATCCTGAGTGGCGTGAAACAGGGCTGTGTTCTTGCACCTACACTGTTTGGGATCATCTTCTCCCTGCTGCTCTCACATGCGTTCAAGTCTTCAGAAGAAGGAATTTTCCTCCACACAAGATCAGGTGGAAGGTTGTTCAACTTTGCCTATCTTAGAGCGAAAACCAAAGTACGGAAAGTCCTCATCAGGGAACCCCTCTTTGCTGACGATGCTGCATTAACATCTCACACTGAAGAGTGTCTGCAAAGAGATTTACGGGTCCTAAAATGCAGTCGTCAGGTACAAAAAAATAATCAATAAGGCTACATAGCCTTGATATCTAGAGGACTAGAATATAAAGTGGAAGCGGCACAGTGGCGCAGTGGTTAGCACCGCAGCCTCACAGCTCCAGCGACCCGGGTTCAATTCTGGGTACTGCCTGTGTGGAGTTTGCAAGTTCTCCCTGTGTCTGCGTGGGTTTTCTTCGGGTGCTCCGGTTTCCTCCCACATGCCAAAGACTTACAGGTTGATCGGTAAATTGGCCATTAGCAATTGCCCCGAGTATAGGTAGGTGGTCAAGATGGCTCCTGGGCAGGAAGCTCCCTTGCTGTTCAACTCTATCCATGGCCATCTGCTCCCATCCCTAACGTTTTCTCCCCCAATCTGCCCTCTTAAACTGTTTAAATTCCCCTGGCTCTTTAAATCAGTTCATTTTAGCCCTATCTAAAAGTTAACAGTTAGTTTAGTGTATGTTACCTGGGCCCACTGCCCTCCCCCAGCCACACCTGCTCTTTGTTTTCTCAATGAAATTGATCCGGATGAAACTGACGAGAACAGCTGCCGATACTTTAATCTCCGATCCTGCTGGCTTCACAGTCCAGAGTGTCTGCAGCCACGGCATGCAGTAAGTCCATTGAGGTGAAGAAGGAGCTGCGGGACCCGAGAGAAGTCCTGTGAAAAGATGCCCCGAACACCCAAAACATCCACGAACGGCCCCCCCGGCCGCAACTTCAAAGCGCCCGCGGGAGATGGCTCGGAGAGCATCTGCAGCGCACTGTCGACAATGCTGCATGCCTTTATTTAAACCACTGGAAAAACAAACCCTAAGCAAATGTAATCACCTCGAAGTCTGCCAAATGATGCTTCACCTCCCGAAGGACGTGGATGAGCTTTCCGGACGTCGATGGTGGGCACTGAGGAAATGGCTTATTACCTGCACCAGCTTCCCCCCACCCCCGTCCCCTTCCCTGCTCCACCCTCTCAGCTCACCCCCTCACAACCCCGTCCCAGCCCGCCCCCCCCTCGCACCATCTTCACCCCGCACCTCCTTCCCCTGCACCCCCCCCCACCCCCTCCCTCTACCCCTCCCCCTTGCATCCCCTCCTCCCACCGGCACCATCCTACACCTGTGTAGGGGCCCCAACAACCCCTCTGCCTTGTGGGCGTCTCGGGCGAGACCAAGGCTAAGGGAGTCAACCCTAACAGAAAATCCGGAGCGGAACCCCGTAGGCGGTCATGTGTCACCTTTGGCATGTTTCCGGCAGTTCCTGCAGCCATACTGGTGCCAAACGTCGTGTCCTGCACTCCTTTGGACCCCACCAGAAAGGCCGAGAGGAGGGTTTTGACGACTGGGCAACTCTCAACCTCCATAAATTTGCCCAGGCATGCGCCATGGAGAGGTCACTCCATAGTTGCCTCACAGCGACTAAAACAACACGGAAGGCAGCAGTTACGGGTTATAAGTCCAGATAAATTGGCGTAGAAACTATGCGCCACGGGTTGCCTTTGTCGGTGGGAGAGGTCATTGCACCTCACTGGACAGCTACCGCCCGCCTCAAACCGGGCAGCCCCCGGTCAATAAGGTTCTGTCCCGCCACAGTCTGCCTGCTTCAATGGGTGCTTGGAGCTCAGGGTCATTGCCCGAAAGGTGGACTGATACACCGCACCAAACAACATGAAAAAAGGAAAGAAGGTACCAGCCCTTCGCTTTGCAAGCTGGAACGTGAGAACTATGTGTCCTGGCCTGTCGGAAGACCTTACACAAATCAACGATTCTCGGAAGACCGCCATCATTAACAACGAGCTCAGTAGATTCAATGTGGACATTGCAGCACTTCAGGAAACTCGCCTCCCCGCGAGTGGCTCTCTAGCAGAGCAAGACTACACCTTCTTCTGGCAGAGCAGGGATCCTGAAGAACCAAGACAGCATGGAGTGGGCTTCGCCATCAGAAACTCCTTGCTCAGCATGACAGAGCCTCCCTCAAATGGCTCGGAACGCATACTGTCCATCCGACTGCTCACCACCTCTGGTCCAGTACACCGACTCAGCATCTATGCTCCAACACTCTGCTCCCCACCTGAAGCTAAAGACCAGTTCTATGAACAACTCCATAACAACATTAGCAGCATCCCCAACACCGAACACCTATTCCTGCTGGGGGACTTTAATGCCAGGGTTGGGGCCGACCATGACTCATGGCCCTCCTGCCTTGGGCGCTATGGCGTTGGAAGGATGAATGAGAACGGGCAGAGACTGCTTGAGTTGTGTACCTATCATAACCTCTGCATCACCAACTCGTTCTTTCACAGTAAACCCTGTCACCAGGTTTCATGGAGGCACCCAAGATCACGTCGTTGGCACCAGCTGGACCTCATTGTCACAAGGCGAGCCTCCTTAAACAGTGTTCAAATCACACGCAGCTTCCACAGTGCGGACTGCGACACCGACCACTCCCTGGTGTGCAGCAAGGTTAGACTCAGACCAAAGAAGTTGCATCATTCCAAGCAGAAGGGCCACCCGCGCATTAATACGAGCAGAATTTCTCACCCACAGCTGTTACAAAAATTTCTAAATTCACTTGTAACAGCCCTTCAAAACACTCCCACAGGGGATGCTGAGACCAAGTGGGCCCACATCAGAGACGCCATCTATGAGTCAGCTTTGACCACCTACGGCAAAAGTGCGAAGAGAAATGTAGACTGGTTTCAATCTCATAATGAAGAGCTGGAACCTGTCATAGCCGCTAAGCGCATTGCACTGTTGAACTACAAGAAAGCCCCCAGCGATTTAACATCCGCAGCACTTAAAGCAGCCAGAAGTACTGCACAAAGAACAGCTAGGCGTTGCGCAAACGACTACTGGCAACACCTATGCAGTCATATTCAGCTGGCCTCAGACACCGGAAACATCAGAGGAATGTATGATGGCATGAAGAGAGCTCTTGGGCCAACCATCAAGAAGATTGCCCCCCTCAAATCTAAATCGGGGGACATAATCACTGACCAACGCAAACAGATGGACCGCTGGGTTGAGCACTACCTAGAACTGTACTCCAGGGAGAATGCTGTCACTGAGACTGCCCTCAATGCAGCCCAGCCTCTACCAGTCATGGATGAGCTGGGCATACAGCCAACCAAATCGGAACTCAGTGATGCCATTGATTCCCTAGCCAGCTGAAAAGCCCCTGGGAAGGACAGCATTACCCCTGAAATAATCAAGAGTGCCAAGCCTGCTATACTCTCAGCACTACATGAACTGCTATGCCTGTGCTGGGACGAGGGAGCAGTACCCCAGGACATGCGCGATGCCAACATCATCACCCTCTATAAAAACAAAGGTGACCGCGGTGACTGCAACAACTACCGTGGAATCTCCCTGCTCAGCATAGTGGGGAAAGTCTTTGCTCGAGTCGCTCTGAACAGGCTCCAGAAGCTGGCCGAGCGCGTCTACCCTGAGGCACAGTGTGGCTTTCGTGCAGAGAAATCGACCATTGACATGCTGTTCTCCCTTCGTCAGATACAGGAGAAATGCCGTGAACAACAAATGCCCCTCTACATTGCTTTCATTGATCTCACCAAAGCCTTTGACCTCGTCAGCAGACGTGGTCTCTTCAGACTACTAGAAAAGATCGGATGTCCACCAAAGCTACTAAGTATCATCACCTCATTCCATGACAATATGAAAGGCACAATTCAACATGGTGGCTCCTCATCAGAGCCCTTTCCTATCCTGAGTGGTGTGAAACAGGGCTGTGTTCTCGCACCCACACTTTTTGGGATTTTCTTCTCCCTGCTGCTTTCACATGCGTTCAAATCCTCTGAAGAAGGAATTTTCCTCCACACAAGATAAGGGGGCAGGTTGTTCAACCTTGCCCATCTAAGAGCGAAGTCTAAAGTATGGAAAGTCCTCATCAGAGAACTCCTCTTTGCTGACGATGCTGCTTTAACATCTCACACTGAAGAATGCCTGCAGAGTCTCATCGACAGGTTTGCGTCTGCCTGCAATGAATTTGGCCTAACCATCAGCCTCAAGAAAATGAACATCATGGGGCAGGACGTCAGAAATGCTCCATCCATCAATATTGGCGACCACGCTCTGGAAGTGGTTCAAGAGTTCAGCTAGCTAGACTCAACTATCACCAGTCACCTGTCTCTAGATGCAGAAATCAACAAGCGCATGGGTAAGGCTTCCACTGCTATGTCCAGACTGGCCAAGAGAGTGTGGGAAAATGGCGCACTGACACAGAACACAAAAGTCCGAGTGTATCAGACCTGTGTCCTCAGTACCTTGCTCTACGGCAGCGAGGCCTGGACAACGTATGCCAGCCAAGAGCGACGTCTCAATTCATTCCATCTTCGCTGCCTTCGGAGAATACTTGGCATCAGGTGGCAGGACTATATCTCCAACACAGAAGTCCTTGAAGCGGCCAACACCCCCAGCTTATACACACTACTGAGTCAGCGGCGCTTGAGATGGCTTGGCCATGTGAGCCGCATGGAAGATGGCAGGATCCCCAAAGACACATTGTACAGCGAGCTCGCCACTGGTATCAGACCCACCGGCCATCCATGTCTCCACTATAAAGACGTCTGCAAACGCGACATGAAATCGTGTGACATTGATCACAAGTCGTGGGAGTCAGTTGCCAGCATTCGCCAGAGCTGGCGGGCAGCCATAAAGACAGGGCTAAATTGTGGCGAGTCGAAGAGACTTAGTAGTTGGCAGGAAAAAAGACAGAGGCGCAAGGGGAGAGCCAACTGTGCAACAGCCCCGACAAACAAATTTCTCTGCAGCACCTGTGGAAGAGCCTGTCTCTCCAGAATTGGCCTTTATAGCCACTCCAGGCGCTGCTTCACAAACCACTGACCACCTCCAGGCGCATATCCATTGTCTCTCGAGATAAGGAGGCCCAAAAGAAAAGATAGGTCGGTGGTAGGGAAATATAGGGACAGGTGGGGATGAGGTAGGAATATGGAATTAGTGTCGGATTAGTATAAATGGGTGGTTGATGGTCGGCACAGACTCGGTGGGCCGAAGGGCCTGTTTCAGTGCTGTATCTCTAAACTAAACTAGTGTTGCTACTGCTATGTAAAAGCCCTCGTTAGACCATACCTGGAGTACGATGTACAGTTCTGGGCCCTGCACCTTAGAACGGATATATTGGCCTTGGAAGCAACGCAGCGCAGAGTTACCAAAATGTTATCAGGGCTGCAAGAGTAGATCATAGGAGTGATTATATAAACTAAGCTTGCATTTCCTGTAATGTAGAAGATTAATGGGGTCTTTCGGATGATGCGTTAAACCAAGGTCAGATCTGCTTCCTTAGGTGGACGTAAAAGATCCCAAGGCACTATTTTGAAGAAGAGCAAAGCAGTTGTCCCTGGTGTCCTGGCCAATATTTATCCCTCCAACCAACATCACAAAAACAGATTGCTGTTTGTAGCAGTTTGCTGTGTGCAAATTGGTTGCCACGTTTCTGGCATGACAACATGATTCCACTTCAAAAAGGACTTTGTTGACTATAAAGGGCTTTGAGATGTCCTGTGGTTGTGAAAGCTGCAATATCAATGCAAGTCTTTCTTGCTTTGATTGAGATTTTTAGGATTTTAGAAAGGAATTCATTGGATAGGAAGAGTGAAACTTTATCTGTTGATGGAGAGTCCAGGACAAGGGGACATAACTTTAAAATCAGAGCGAGGCTGTTCAAGAGAGAAGTTAGGAAACACTTCTTCAGGAAAAGGGTGGTAGAAGTGTGCAACTTTTTACAAAAAGCAATATGTATTAGCTCAGGTATCCGTTTTAATCTGATAGATTTTTGCTAGCCAAGGGTATAAAGGGATATGGAGCAAAAGTGGGCAAATGGACTTCAGATACAGATCAGCTATGATCTCATTAAATGATGGAACAGGCTTGAGGAGCTGAATGTTCCACTGCTGTTCCTATCTTCCTATGTTAAGTCAAGCTGATTCCACTTCGATCAACAGATCATAAAGCTCATCGAAAGGAACAATGATGTCTTGTCAATGTTCCGTAATCTTCCAAAACTTACCCAAGAGCCTGCTAAGCTGACTAAGACTCAGGAGAACAAGATGATGGGGCAGTTCAATGATAAAAGTGAAACTTAACTGCTTTATACAACACAAGAACACAAGTAATAGGAGCGGGTGCAGACCATACGGCCCATCCAGCCTGCTCCGCCATTAGCTGATCTGAGGATTCACTTTCCCGCCCGCTTGCCATTTCACTTGATTCCCTGAGAGAATCGGTTTATCCCGGCCTTAAATATATTCAACGATGAGCATCCAAAACCCTCTGGGGTAGAAAATTCAAAAGATTCACACCCCTTTTAGTGAAATAATTGCTCATCTCGGTCCTAAATGATCTGCCCCTTATCCTGAGACTGTGCCCTCGTGCTCTAGATCCCCCGACCAGCAGAAATAATCTCTCATATAATACAAGCAAAATACTGCGGATGCTGGAAATCTGAAATAAAAACAAGAAATGCTGGAAATACTCAGCAGGTCTGGCAGCATCTTCGGAACTGGCAAATATTAGAATTGCCAAAGGTTATAAGCAAGTAAAGTGGGGGTGGGGCAAGAGATAACAAAGGAGAAGGTGTGGATTGGACAAGGCCACAGAATAGATGACCAGAAGGTCATGGAGCAAAGGCAAACAATATGTTAATGGTGTGTTGAAAGACAAAGCATTAGTACAGAGAGGGTGTTAACGGACTGAAAATTGAACAGCAGCAAGTACAGACATGAAAAAAAAACAGTGGGTAAGCAAACTGAACAAACTAAGATGAAATAAAATAAACATACAAAAAAAATTTTTTTTAATGTAAAAGAAGAAAAAAAGAAGAAAAAATAACTAAAATGAAAGTAAAATGGGGGGCCCGTCATGTTCTGAAATTATTGAACTCAAATGTTCAGTCCGGCAGGCTGTAGTGTGCCTAATCGGTAAATGAGATGCTGTTCCTCGAGCTTGCGTTGATGTTCACTGGAGCACTGCAGCAATCCCAGGACAGAGATGTGAGCATGAGAGCAGGGGGAAGTGTTGAAATGGTAAGCAATAATCTCTGTGTCTACCCTATCCAGCTCCTTTAGAATCTTATATGTTTCAATGAAATCGCCTCTCTTTCTAAACTCCAGAGAACACAGGCCCAATTTACTTAGCCTCTCATCATAGGACAACCCCCTGATCCCAGGGACCAATCTGGTGAACCTTCACTGTATCGCCTCCAATGCAAGTATATCGTTTCTTAAATGTGGAGACCAAAACTGCAGACAGTACTCCAGATGTGGTCTCACCCTGTATAATTGTAGCAATACTGCCTTATTCCTGCACTCCAATCCCCTTGCAATAAAGCCAACATGCCATTGCCTTCCTAATTGCTTGCTGTATCTCCATGTTAACTTTTTGCATTCCTCTTTGAACATCAACACTTACAAGTTTCACACCTTTAAAAAATATTCTGCTTTTCTATTCTTACGATCAAAGTGAATTACTTCACACTTCCCTACATTATACTCCATCTGTCATCCTGTTGCTCACTGTTGCCCAGGTTATAGATATAACCTGTCTATATCTCTTAGCAGGCTCTCTGTGTCCTCCCCACAGCTTACCTTTCCACTTACCTTTGTATCATCAGCAAACTTAGGTACATTACTCTCTGTCTCTTCATCTAAGTCATTAATATAGATTGTCAAGCGCTGAGGCCACAGCACTGATCCTTGCGGCACTCCACTATTTACTGCCTGCCAACTTGAAAATGCCCCATTTATGCCTGCTTGTTGCTTCCTGTACGTTAACTAATCACCTATCCATGCCAATATAATACCCCCAACTCCATGAGCCCTTATCTTGCCTATTAACCTTTTGTGTGGCACCTTATCAAATGCCTTTTGGAAATCCAGGTATACTACATCTACCGGTTCCCATTTATCTACCCTACCAGTTACATTGTTGGATCCCATCGATTACAAGGAGAGACAAAGTCTGACCATAACTTTTAGAAACTTTATTGCTGTATATGGTTGTTACATTGCAAGGTTATAAAAGAAACAAAAACAAAACAAAGAACATACAAAAGAACAAAGCAAAAGAAAGAAACAAAGAAAAAAACAAAGAACAAGAAAGAAGAGGGAAGAGAGAGACAGAACAGAGAGAGAGAGAGAACTCACTGCAGCAAGCCTTTCTTATAGTTATTCAAACAAAACTCGTAACGCCCCCCCCCCTGGGTTTCTGAGTGGTTCACAAACCTCCGCAATTTCGTGTTGTCAGAGCCTGATTGGTATACTCGTTAGACTGACCATCAACAATGGGCGGCTAATAAGCTATCTGCAGTTGTCCTGTTAGCTTCTGCTTGTTATTGTTACAAGTTGACTCCACAGCTTCACAGTTAGTTGATTAGTTTACTTTTAATCTGTTCTCACAGTCACTTTTACTCTGTTCCCACATACCCCCTTTGATTCTTCAAACTCCTTTAAGAATCATTCCATCAATCCCACCTTGGTGCCTTTAATGGTCTCTACTTGTCTTGAAACATCCTTCAACACCCGGGGGGTTTGCGCTTAATACGTTGCCCACTTGTGCCACAAAAGGGGACGGTGGGATCTCTGTAAAGGCATAAGCTTGGCAGGGGCTTCAATTGCTTGTTTGCAACAGCACTTAATAAGCAAAAACATAAAATACAAAGTTTATGATTATAACAAAAAATATCAAATCCTGTACCACTGAGGTCCCTATTGAGCCCAACCACCCGGTTGCCCAACTCCATAAGGTGGGAGTTGGGGGTTGTTTGAGCTTTTCTACCTCCTTTTGGATGTGCTCCGCCAGATGAGAGATCGCTTTGGAGCTGTCTGGAATGTAGGTGCAGCATTCAGGCCCTATCAAGGTGCAAGTACCCCACTTTGATCCTGCAAGGTGATGCCCAAGGGATCACACTCTCATGTCTATTAGGTAGTACACTTGTACAGTTACAATTTCATTTTCAAAGCAAAAGCATAAGCAGTGTACAGTGGCGCAGTGGTTAGCACCACAGCCTCACAGCTCCAGGGACTCGGGTTCAATTCTGGGTACTGCCTGTGCGGAGTTTGCAAGTTCTCCCTATGACCGCGTGGGTTTTCGCTGGGTGCTCCGGTTTCCTCCCACTGCCAAAGACTTGCAGGTGATAGGTAAATTGGCCATTGTAAATTGCCCCTAGTGTAGGTAGGTGATAGGGAATATGGGATTACGGTAGGGTTAGTGTAAATGGGTGGTTGTTGGTCGGCACAGACTCGGTGGGCTGAAGGGCCTGTTTCAGTGCTGTATCTCTAAATTAGTAAAATGGGCGGCTAATAAGCTACCTGCAGTTGTCCTGTTAGCTTCTGCTTGTTATTGTTAAAGTTGACTCCACAGCTTCACAGTTAGCTGATTAGCTTACTTTCAATCTGTTCTCACAATCACTTTTACTCTGTTCCCACTTACATTCTCAGAAAACTCTAATAAATTTGTCAAACAGGATTTCCCTTTCGTAAAACCATGTTGACTCGTTCTCATCATACTGAGCTTTTCTAAATGCATTGTTAAGACTTCCTTAATAATAGATTCCAGCATTTTCCCAACAACTGATGTTCGGCTAACTGGCCTGTAGTTCCCTGTTTTCTCTCTCCCTCCTTTCTTGAAACGCGGTGTAACATTTGCCAACGTCCAATATGATGGGACCATTCCCGAATCTAGGGAATTTTGGAAAATCATAGCTAGCGCATCCACTATCTCTGCAGCTATCTCTTTTAGAACCCTAGGGTGTAGGCCATTAGGTCCTGGAGATGTATCAGATTTTAGTTTGTTAAGTTTCTCCAATACTTTTTCTCTGCTGATATGAATTTCCTTATTTTCCTCACTCTTTTTAGCCCTAGGTTACTGTCTATTTCTGGTGTGGAACTTGTGTCTTTCACTATGTAGAAATATCAAAATATTTGTTCAATGCCTCTGCCATTTCCTCATTCCCCATGATAATTTCTGTTATCTCTGTTTCTAAGGGACCAACATTTACTTTAGCTACTCTCTTCCTTTTGATACACCTGTAAAAGCTCTTACAATCTGTTTTTATATTCCTGGGTAATTACTCATTCTATTTTTTCCTTTTTTTATCAACTTTTTGATGGCCCTTTGGTTTCTAAAACACTGCCAATCCTCAGACTACCTACTCTTTTTTTCAACATTGTAAGCCTCTTTTAATCTAATACTATCCTTTATTTCCTGAGTGAGCCACAGATAGGTCTGTCTTGCTGAGTTTTTATTTTTCAAAGGAACGTATTTTTGTTGAACATTTTGAATTGTTTCTTTAAAGGTTTCCCACTGTTCGTTTAGCACCATACCTTTTAGTCTGCCCAATTTACCTTCACCAGTTCTCTTCTCATACTTATGTAATTCGCTTTGTTTAAGTTTACGATTCTTGTTTGTGATTGGAGCAGGTCACTTTCAAACTGAATATGGAATTCAATGGTATTATGATCACTGTTTCCCAGTGAATCTTTTACGATGACATTGCTAATTAACGCTGCTTCATTATGTAAGATAGCTTTCTTCCAAGTTGGCTCCACAACGTCTTGCTCCAAGAAACTGTCCTGAAAACATTCTACATCTTCTAGACCACTCCTGCCAATTTCATTGTCTCAGTCTTTATGAAGATTAAAGTTCCCCACAATTATTACATTGCCTTTGTTACAAGCTCCAATAATTTTTTGTTTAATCCTCTGTCCAATGGTATAACTAATGTTAGGCAGCCTATAAACTACAGCCACCAGTGTTTTCTGATTCTTGCCATTTCTTACTTCCACCCATTCTGATGCTACTTCATGATCTTCGGATGCCAGATCCCTTCTCACTCATGCCCTTATGTCATCCTTTACCATCAGAGCTACCCCTCCTCCTTTACTATTTTGCCTATCTTTCTGAAATATTGTACAACCTGGAATATTTATTTCCCAACCTTGATCACCATGTAACCATGTCTCTGTAATGGCAATTAGATCTAAACCATGTACCTCTATTTGCAGTGCTGGTTCATCTATCTTATTGCCGAAACTGAACTGGAGTCGCCTAATAAATACAAAAAGTGCTAGAAATACACAGAGTGGAGAGTGAGGCAGAGTTAATGTTTCAGGTCAGTGACCTTCCATCAGAAAGAGGAAGGCCAATGACCTGACACATTAACTCTGCTTCTCTCTCCTCAGATGCCGCCAGACCTGCTGAGTATTTCCAGCACTTTTTGTTATTATATCAGATTTCCAGCATCTGCAATATTTTGATTTTATTTTATCCTTATAAATACCGTGGCTACAAGAGCAGGTCAGATGCTAGGAATCCTGCGGCGAGTAGCTCACCTCCTGACTCCCCAAAGACTGTCTACCATCTACAAGGACAAGTCAGGGGTGTGATGGAATACTCTCCACTTGCCTGGATGGATGCAGCTCCAATGATACTTAAGGAGCACGACACCATTCAGGACAATGAAGCTCGCTTGATTGGCACCCCTTTCACAAATATTCACTTCCTCTACCACCGACGCACAGTGGCAGCAGTGTGCCATCTACAAGATGCACTGTAGCAACTCACCAAGACTCCTTCGACAGCGCTTTTCAAACCCGCAACCTCTACCAACTAGAAGGACAAGGGCAGCAGATACATGGGAATGCCACCACCTGCAGGTTCCCCTCCAAACCACACACCATCCCAACTTGGAACTATACAGAAACATAGAAAATAGGAGCAGAAGTAAACCATTCGGCCCTTCGAGCCTGCTTCGCCATTCATTATGATCACGACTGATCATCCAACTCAGTAACCTGTTCCCGCTTTCGCCCGATATCCTTTGATCCCTTTAACCCCAAGAGCTATATCTAACTCCTTCCTGAAAACATACAATGTTTTGGCCTCAACTGCTTTCTGTGGTAGCGAATTCCACAGGTTCACCAATCTCTGGGTGAAGAGGTTTCTCCTCATCTCAGTCCTGAATGGTTTACCCTGTATGCTTAGACGATGACCCCCTGGTTCTGGACTCCCCCACCATCGGGAACATCCTTCCTGCATCTACCCTGTCAAGTCCTGTTAGAATTTTATAGGTTTCTATGAGATCCCCCCTCACTCTTCTGAACTCCAGCGAATATAATCCGAACCGACTCAATCTCTCCTCATACGTCAGTCCTGCCAACCCAGGAATCATTCTGGTAAACCTTTTCTGCATCCCCTCTATGTCAAGAACATCCTTCCTCAGATAAGGAGACCAAAACTGCACACAATATTCACCACCAAGGCCCAGTATAATTGCAGCAAGACATCCCTGCTCCTGTATTCGAATCCTCTCACTATGAAGGCCAACATACCATTTGCCTTTTTTACCGCCTGTTTTTACCTTTAGCGATTTGTGCACGAGAACACCCAGGCCTTGTTGCATATTCCCCTCTCCGTTTATAGCCGTTCAGATGATTAATCTGCCTTCTTGTTTTTGCTACCAAAGTGGATAACCTCACATTTATCCACATTATACTGCATCTGCCATGCATTAGCCCACTCACTCAACTTGTCCAAATCACCCTGAAGCTTCTCTCCATCCTCCTCACAACTCACACTCCCACCCAGTTTTGTGTCATCTGCAAATTTGGAGATATTACATTTAGTTCCCTCATCCAAATCATTAATGTATTTTGTGAATAGCTGGGGTCCTAGCACCGATCCCTGCAGTACCCCACGAATCATTGCCTGCCATTCGGAAAAAGACCCATTTACCCCTATTCTTTGTTTCCTGTCTGCCAACCAATTTTCTATCCATCGCAATACACTACCCCCAATCCCATGCGCTTTAATTTTTCACGCGAATCTCTTATGTGGGACTTTGTCGAAAGCCTTCTGAAAGTCCAAATAAACCACATCCACTGGCTCCCCCTCATCAACTCTACTAGTTACATCCTCGAAGAATTCTAGTAGATTTGTCAAGCATAATTTCCCTTTCGTAAATCCATGCTGACTCTGTCTGATTCTACCACTGTTCTCTAAGTGCTGTGCTATAAAATCTTTGATAATGGACTCTAGAATTTTCCCCACTACCGACGTCAGGCTGACTGGTCTATAATTCTCTCTATCTCCCTTTTTAAATAGTGAGGTTGCATTAGCTATCCTCCAATCTGTAGGAACTGTTCCAGAGTCGATAGAATCTTGGAAGATGACCACCAATGCATCCACTATTTCTAGGGCCACCTTCTTAAGTACTCTGGGATGCAGACCATCAGGCCCTGGGATTTATCAGCCATCAATCCCATCAATTTCCCCAACACCATTTCTCTACTAATACTGATTTCCTTCAGTTCCTCTCTCTCACTAAACCCTGTGTTCCCCAACATTTCTGGTATGATATTTGTGTCCTCCTTTGTGAAGACAGAACCAAAGTATGCATTTAGTTGGTCAGCCATTTCTTTGTTCCCCATAATAAATTCCCCTGTTTCTGACTGTAAGGGACCTACATTTGTCTTCACTAATCTTTTTCTCTTCACATACCTATAGAAACTTTTACAGTCAGTTTTTATGTTCCCTGCAAGCTTGCTCTCGTACTCTATTTTCCCCTTCTTAATCAATCCCCTGGTCCTCCTTTGATGAATTCTTATATCATCTTTCCTTCACTGTCGCTGGGTCAAAATCCTAGAACTCCCTTCTTAACAGCACTGGGTATACCTACCCCAAATGGACTGTAGTGGTTCAAGAAGGCAGCTCACCGCCATCTTCTCAAGGGCAATTAGGAATGGCAATAAATGCTGGCCTAGCCAGTGACGCCAAATCCCATGAATAAAAAAAAGTAAAAGGGATACTTCCCGCATTCAGATAAACAAACTTTAATTTCATCTTTTGCTTCTACTCCCTTCAATAACCTTATTTGGTGATGTACAATTTTTGCTAAACTCTCTGTTCTTTCCTGTCCCATTTTTCTTGTCTTTAACCACAACGCTGTACTGTTCCAATGACTTGGCCTTTCTCTTTGGATTTCTAAATCTCCCCTCTCCTATACCCTCACCACACTCTGTTAGTTCACAACCTCTTGTCTTATCTGCTGGAGCACTCTTGAGTGTGGAAGCTCTGTCCCTTCCTGCCACACCATGATTATCATTATCCTTATTGTTATCTTGCTCTGTTTCCTTCTCCTCTCTGTTTAAATTATCACATCTTCCCTAACTTGATCCCTTGCCTCCACTATTTAGTTTAAAGCCCTAGTTACTGCCTTAGTTATTCGACTTGCCAGAACACTGGTCTCAGCACGGTTCAAGTGTAGACCGTCCCAACGGTACTGCTCCCACTTTCCCCAGTACTGTTGCCAGTGCCCCATGAATCGAAATCCATTTCTCCCACACCAATCTTTGAACCATACATTTAAATATCTAATCTTATTTACCCAACACCAGTTTTCTCGTGGCTCAGGTAATAACCCAGAGATTATCATCTTTGAGGTTCTATTTTTAATTTAGCTCCTAGCTGCTCATACTCCCTATGCAGAACCTCTTTCCTAATCCTATCTATATCTTTGGTACCCTCGTGGACCATGACAACTGCATCTTCCCCCTCCCACTGCAAGTTCCTCTCCAGCCCTGAGCAGATGTCCCAAACCCTGGCACGAGGCAGGCAATACAGCCTTCTGGACTCTCGCTGTTGGCTGCAGAGAACGGTGTCTATCCCCCTAACAATACTGTCCCCTATTACTGCTACATTCCTATTTACTTCCCCTCTTGAATGGCTTCCTGCACCATGGTGCCATGGTCAGTTTGCTCATCCATCCGGCAGCCCTTGCTCTCATCCATACAAGCTGAAAGAACCTCAAACCTGTTGGACAATTGCAAGGGCTGAGGTTCCTCCACCTCTGCCTTCTCAATCCCATTACCTGCCTCACTCACAGTCACACCCTCCTGTCCTGACCACTGACCAAATCAGAAGACCCTATTTTATGGGGTGTGACTGCCTTCTGGAACAAAGTGTCCATGTAACTTTCCCCCTCCCTGATGCATCACAGTGTTTGTAGCTCGGCTGCCAGCTCACTGGCTCTGAGCTGAAGCTCCTTGAGCCGCAGACAGTTACTGCAGACGTGTTTGCCGTCGATCAACTGGCAAATTCCGCAAAATGGGTTGAGGGAAAGACTGGCAGATGTTTGAGAAGGGAAAGATGTAATATAAATACAGGCTGTAAGGAATTAATATGCGCAGATGGGTTGGATTTTGCGTTGGAGGCGGGGCTCCCAGCACCAGGCCAAAAAGGCAGAGAAAAGCCCACCTCTGCCTTTTTGTGCCCCCTCCATAGCGATCCTCTGGTCTTTTTAAATTACGTTTTCAGGAGTCAAGATCCCCATCCCTTTAAAGACAGAGATCCCACCTCCAAGAGCTGCTGGCCAATCAGAGTGCTGGCAGCTTGGTAGTATCGGCAGCACTCCTGGGACAGGCCTCAGACTCAGGCCCAATGCTGGAACCCCAGAGCAGAGGTAGGTGAGGCAGTTTTGCTGGGGCCATTCCGGAAGACCTGAGTGATGGGGCTGGGTAGGTGGTCATGCAGTCCAGGAGGAAGAGGGTTCCAGGGGGTTAAGTTGTTTCTAGGGGAGTGGAGGGTTCCCGAAGCCTGTGAGAAAATCCAACTCAGTATATGCACAAAAACGGCATGCAAGGGCAAATAGGTTAGGGTTAGGGTATTGTGGATCTTGAAAAAATGTTGTTAATCTGTGCTCTAAATGTTTGAAAATAATGTTTCGCGTGAAGGTAGCTATGCATACAAGGTATAAATATTTCTCTTTCCCAGACCTGTTCGCAGAACTATTGTCAGTCTTGCCTCTGAATCAGAAGGTTATGGGTTCGAGACCTGAGCACACAGTCGAAGTTAACACTTCAGTGCATTACTTGTCCTTTTGAATGAAATCTTAAACTGCTATGCTCAAAATTAATATGCCTGCACAATCTGGGGCTGCTAATGGTGAATCCAGGCTTTTGAAATTCCAGCAGCAAATTTTCTGAAGGTGTACACGCAACTAAACAATGGTGGAATCAGCAAAAAACTGTTGCAACTGGCATTGAATAAATAATGTCTGAGTGCAGAACATAGGCCCAACATTTGCTGTAAGTGATCAACGAGTGCCATCTTCTGCTACTTAGAACTGGACCTTGCTTACTTAATGTTGACAATGGCCCGGATTTTGAGGTCAGCAGCGAAGCCTGCCGTAGACCTCCAAGAAATCCGCCACAAATATCCAGTGATCTCTGTGGCAGCATTTCCAATTTCTCAATGTTAATTTGAATCTGGCGCCATGTCAAGGGGATCTCTAGGCATCCAGCAACAATGCTGTCATCAAGCAGAAAAGCAGCCAGTCACATTGAAGTATTCTCACAGATTGCATATGAGGAAGTAAAATGTCGGGCCAAATGTCAGGGTTGTAGCTGTACTAGAACAACTTAGCTAGATGCACAGCTAATTCTGGAGCACAAGTTTTCAGCACTGCCACCGGGATGTTGGCAGGAACTTAGCCATTTCTTGATATCACGTGGAGTGAATTGATTTGGCTGAGGACTGATATTTATGATGGTGCGGACCTTAGCAGAAAGTCAAGATGGACCATCTACTCGGCACCTCTGGCTGAAGATGGCTGCAAATGCTTCAGCCTTGTCTTTTGCATTCATGTAGAAATAAAGAAAAATTTAACATAAAAAAATTTACAGCACAGAAGGAGGCCATTTGGCCCATTGTATCTGTGTTCACATATTGGGCCCCTCCATCATTGAGGATGGGGATGTTTGTGGAGCATCCTCCTCCTGTTTGTTGTTTAATTGTACACCACCATTCATGACTGGATGTGGCAGGACTGCAGAACTTTGAGCTGTTGTAGATTGACCAGATTGGTACCTCATTTTTAGGTATGCCTGGTGCTGCTCCTGCATGCTCATCTACACCCGTCATTGAACCAGGATTGATCCCCTGCCTTGATGGGATATGTCGGGCAATGAAGTTACAGATTCTGGTGGCATACAATTCTGTTGCTGCTGATATTCCACAGCATCTCATAAATACCCAGTTTTGTGCTGCTAGATCTGTTCTGAATCGATCCCTCTTAGCACACAACATGATGGAGGGTGTCCTCAGTGAAGACGGGACTTAGTCTCTACAAGGACTGTGCAGTGGTCACTCCTACCAAATACTGTCATGGACAGATGCATCTGCGGCGTGTAGATTGGTGAGGACAAGGTCAAGTAGGTTTTTCCTTGGGTTGATTCAGTCACCACCTGTTGCAATCCCTGTCTGGCACATATGTCCTTCAGCATTCGACCAGCTTGGTCAGTAGTGGCGCTATTGAGACACTCTAGGCCACTCCTTCCTGATTGTATACCACTGTGATGCCCGCCACCTCTGGTAGGGCAGGACATACCCAGGGATGATGCTTGAGGAGTCTGAGATGTTGGCTGAAAGTTGGCTGCTTTCCTCAGCTGTGCTTGGATCTGGCCCGCCCTCCAGACAGTTGTATCCTCCGTTGTCCTGTCCATCACTACCAGCTCTGCTAACCTGTGAAGATCCCCCTAACTGTCTATCCATCCCACCTGGGATCTCTGTTGGTGGTTGACAAAGATGCAGCCAGTGATGATGCAAGCTCATTAGGGTGGCTTTCTCATTTTCTCCTGCAGCAGGAGCCAATTCTTCTGAAGGGCCTGCAAAGAGAGGAGCAATTATTAACAAGTAATAGGGCAATTATGCAGCCTCAGACATCTGGCATGATGAGGTATTATCAGCTTGCCCAACTTCCTGAAGAATTGCCCAGCACACCCATTTCCTTCATTCCACCATTTGAGGTCCTGCCTTCAGCTGCCTAAGCTCTACGTTTTGAAATTCCCTCCTTAAACTTCTTTGTCTCTCTACCTTTTTGTTCTTTTTGAAGATGTTCCTTAAGACCGAACTCTTTGACCAAGCGTTTGGTTATCTGATCTAATATCTCTTTAGCTGGCTCTGTGTCAAGTTTGTTTGATTACACTCCAGTAAAATGCCTTGGGACTACATAAATGCAAGTTGTCATTATTGGGACAGATATAAGGAAAGAGAAAGAGGCAGAGATCCTGTTCTCCATCACCCCCACTTTTCCATCCCCAATGCGCCAAGGGAGGCATGTACCCAGAATCTCTATGGCTTCTTGCTCCATGGATGGAAGAACTTGAAGTGAGGCAGACCTGCCTATTCTCATCTGCTCGCAGCTATTGTGGAACAATTTGCCCTCCAGAAAGAGGAGAGATTATTAGTTTTTTTTGAAATTTCATCTTGGCATGTAACTTGCATTTATTGCCCATCCCACATTATGCAGAATTACACAGAATTTACAGTGCAGAACCAGAACATTTGCCCAGCAGATTTTCTTTGTTGTTTATGTTCCACACATGTGGTTCGACCACACTTGGAATATTGTGTTCAGTTCTGGTCGCCTCATTATAGGAAGGATGTGGAAGCTTCAGAGAGGGTGCAGAGGAGATTTACCAGGATGCTGCCTGGACTGGAGGGCCTGTCCTACGAAGAAAGATTGAGGGAGCTAGGGCTTTTCTCATTGAAGCGAAGAAGGATGAGAGGTGACTTGATAGAGGGGTACAAGGTGATGAGAGGCATAGATAGAGTGGATAGTCAGAGACTTTTTCCCAGGGTGGAAAGGGCTGTCACCAGGGGGCATAATTTTAAGGTGATTGGAGGAAGGTTTCGGGGAGATGTCAGAGGTAGGTTCTTTACACAGAGAGTGGTGGGTGCGTGGAATGCGCTGCCAGCGGTGGTAGTAGAAGCAGATACATTAGGGGCATTTAAGCGACTCTTGGATAGGTACATGGATGATAGTAGAATGAAGGGTAGGTAGTTAGTTTGATCTTAGAGTAGGTTAAAGGTTCGGCACAACATCATGGGCCGAAGGGCCTGTACTGTGCTGTACTGTTCTATGTTCTATGTTCTAAGCTTCCTAATATCATACTTTATCTTAACCTATCAACATATCTATCTAATTACCCTGAAAAGGTGGTGGTGGTGGGCCTCCTTTTGAGCTGCTGCTGTCTGTGTGGTGAAGTTACTCTCACAATGCTGTTAAGTATTCCTTGACCGGAATTTTAGCTTCAAAATGCAGACGATATTAGAGGTAGAGGGAGCAAAAAATGGCACATCATGACCCAATGGCATCATGCTTCAATGCCATTTTATGTGCAGCGGACGGCAAGCAAGATGGGGACTCCGTTCACCATCTGATAAAAGCCAATTAAAGGCAATTTAAGGTATTTGGAAATCCTATTGACTTTCATTTTATGTGCCCCGCAGCATTTTGTAGGACGCACATGGGCCACACGGGGGCTCAGAGCCCCAGTAGCTTCAAATCAGCAGTAATGGGGTGGCAGATGAAGGACAGTGGAAGTGTAAGCCTGGCAGTGAGCAGGACCAGGGTAATACCACTTCACTTAAATGGAGCAACATCGCTGTGCAAGAGTTTGTTTTCATGGGGTGGAATCTTATCATTGCTGCAGGGTTCCCGACGGCGGGACCGGAAGTTGTCGTAATTTCCGCTTCTGCCGCAAATCCTGTTCCTCGCGCGATTTTGCATTTAAATTAGCCATGTGGCAACAGGCATGGAGCACACATGGGATCGTGCAGTGGGAGAGGTCTTTCATTGGTGGAACCTGCCATCACTGCCCCAAGCACCATGATTGCCACAGATATAAAACATCCTGTGTTTGCAGCCTCAAGGATCAGCAGCCTCCCTTTCATGTAAGTATCTTCAGACTAACTTAAATTGAAGCTTTTAATTAAATCAAGATGTTTTTGCCTTCATTATTTTGTCAAAGTTACCACCAACTTCACATAATTTATTTAATGTGCAGCTAAAGTGAGTCAGATGTCAGCCAGTACCCTCAAGTTGCCCCACAGCTCCCTGATGTTGACAGCACTCATCCCTCCCTTTAGGCCCTTGCCAAATATCTTCACACTGTACTGATCTAATCCACCCACTACCCTTGCAGCCGACAACATGTATCTTCGCCATCAACGTCAACCATTCAACAATCTGGATGCTCCACTCCACCCTCCCCTATCCTTCGATGCATCTAATCAGCCCTACCCTTCCCCCTCCGACTACCCTCCCCTGCTCTTCTATGTTGCTCCCGCTCATGCCTTCGCCTCAGTCTCCTGAGAAGATTCACTCTTGCTGGTGCCGAACCTGGAGGTAAACATCCATTCTAATGCTGGTGTTAGTTTACCGGATGAGTCAAAGAGAGAAGAGCACAGACCTGAGACTCAACTGCACAAATCCGACTGCTGCATGCCACGGTGAAACAATCATAAACCGGGTGGCAAAGGAATAGTGCTCGCTGTTCACTTAATCAGGAAGATAGGACTGAATTGTATCTAGGCGTAGGGTAATGAGTCTTCACGTTATTTAAATGAATGGAAAGCTGCAATCTGCCACTGTGTTGGGGAATCCTGGAATGCCGCAAACCCACCGCCAGCTTAATTCTCCTAAAATATCCCTCCATTGGGAATCCGAGAAAACACCTCCCGCCTAATTATATCAGGAAACCAAGAGTATTGGTTGATGGATGTTTTTCGGGGTGGAGGAAGGTTTGTAGTGGAGTTCCCCAGGGATCAGTGTTGGGACCCTTGCTTTTCATGATATATATTCATGACCTAGACCTTGGTGTACAGGGCACAATTTCAAAGTTTGCAGATGATACGAAACTTGGAAGCATTGTGAACTGTGAGGAGAATAGTGTACAACTTCAAAAGGACATAGACAAGTTGGTGGAATGGGCAGACAGGTGGCAGACGAAGTTCAATGCAGAGAAATGTGAGTTGATTCATTTTGGTCGGAAGAACATGGAGAGACAATATAAAATAAAGGGTATAATTCTAAAGTGGGTGCAGGAGCAGAGGGACCCAGGTGTATACGTGCATACGTCATTAAAGGTGGCAGGACAGGTTGAGAGAGCAGACACAGGGAGAACTTTCAAACTCCACACAGGCAGTACCCAGAATTGAACCCGGGTCGCTGGAACTGTGAGGCTGCAATGCTAACCACTGTGTCACTGTGCCGTCCAAATTTCAGTTATGAAGATAGATTGGAGAAGTTAGGACTGTTTTCTTTGGAGAAGAGAAGGCTGAGAGGTGATTTGATAGAGGTATTGAAAATCATGAGGGGTCTGGACAGAGTAGATAGAGAGAAACTGTTCCAATCGTGAAAGGATCAAGAACAAGAGGGCACAGATTTAAAGTATTTGGTAAGAGAAGCAAAAGTGACCTGAGGAAAAACTTTTTCATGCAGCGAGCGGTTAAGGTCTGGAATGCACTTCCTGAGCATGTGATGGAGGCAGGTTCAATTGAAGCATTCAAAAGGGAATTCAGCAGTTATATGATGAGGAAGAATGTGCAGGGTTATGTGGAGAAGGCAGGGGAATGGGACTGAGGGAATTTCTCTTCCAGAGAGCCAGTGTGGACACGATGGGCTGAATGGCCTCGTCCTGCGCTGTAATAATTCTGTGATTCTGTGAGCGTGCAGGGAGGCCGGTAAGATTCACCTGCCGGTTTCCCCACGTGGCAGAAGTCCCACTGCTAAAATGCCCGTGGCAGCGAGAAGAGGCCCTTAATTGGCCACTTAAGTTGCTCAATTGGCCTCTGGATGGGGGGCTGTCTGCCACCTTCCCTGCCGCTGGCAAGGTGGCATGGCAGTGGGAAGACAACAGGCATGCCAGCTGAAGGCCTGCTCAGGTCAGAAAAAAAAACCCGACCCGAACCCAACCCCACTTCGGACCCGAGCCCCTCCATTTTCTCCCGTGCCTGACCCGACCCGAGTCCAGCCCGACCCGACCCAAGCCTGACCTAACCACTGGAATGTTCACTTTACCTACCTTTCAATTCCGAATCTGCAAGAAGCTGCAGCATGAGCGCGATGACGTCATCGAGCCACTCACTCGCTCACTGTGCAGACTCAGAATTTCCCGTCTTGATGTCCCAGACTACCAGCTCAGGTAGGCTTTCCAACTTTTGACACTTACCAGCAGAGCAAAATGCAATACTTACTGTGTGTGTCCGACCCGGACCCGGCCCGCCCCGACTAGAGCCCGAAGGCCGGACCCGGAAGAGCGACCCGATCCGAACCTGACACATGTCATCAGGTCGGGTAGCAGGCCTTTAATGCCAGCCCTTTGCCACTTTACGGGCCTCCCAGCCTGTCCCCAGAGGGCTGGTAAAATTCAGCCCAAGGTGTCTATCGTCACTCGTACTCTCTCTCTCCCCTCACTTGCTCTCTGTCTCCCCTTGCTTGCTCTATCTCTCCCCCTCACTCACTCTCTCTCTCCCCTCGCTTGCTCTCTCTCCCCTCGCTTGCTGTCTCTCCCCATCACTTGTTCGATCTCCCTTACTCTCTCTCTCTTACCCCCTCACGCTCCCCCCTCACTCTCTCTCTCTCCCCCGCTCTCTTTCCCTCCTCACTCTCACTCTTCCTCTCCCCCCCTCCCCCTCACTCATTCTTTCTGTCTCTCTCCCTGCACTCGCTCTCTCACTCTCTCTCCCCTCACACTCTCTTTCTCCCTCTCACTCTCTATCTCTCCCCTTCACTTGCTTTCTCTCTCCCCCTCACTTCACTCTCTCTGTCTTCCTCTCACTCACTCCCTCTCATACTCTCTTCCCCTCACTTCTGTTGCTCATTATCTCCACCATACTTCATGCTCTTTCTCCTCCCCCTCAGTTCCTCTCTTCCAACTCCATTTTCGTTCTCTCTCCCCCTCACTTCACTCTCTCTCTCCCCTGTATCTAACCCATGCTGTATCTGCCCTGGGAGTGTTTGATGGGACAGTGTAGAGGGTGTTTTACTCTGTATCTAACTTATGTTGTCGTTACCCTGGGAATATTTGATGGGACAGTGTAGAGGGAAGATGAATAAATCAGGATGCCATGGTGTTTGCTGTCTTGCACCATGGTGCTCAGTTACCCTATCAGTCAGTTTCTTTGCTAGCTCAGCATTAAAATGTTGGCCATTTTGAGTGGTTTCTTCTAAACACAACCAAGCAAATGATGTGCTTACAAAGCTTTATCATGTGACTGTGCTCACTCTCTCGCATTGCACTGTGAAGGCAAGAACATGTGTATGTTTAAAAGCACCTTTCATATGCTCAGGATGTCCAAATCACTTTGCAACCGATAAAGTAACTTTGAACTATAATCGCTGGAGGGAAACAAGGCAGCCAATTTGCACGCAGCAAGATTCCACAAACAGCAGTGAGATAAGTGTCGAATTATCTGTTTTGATGGTGTTGATTAAGGGTTGGATTTTGTACAGGACACCCTTCCCTTCTTCAAGAGGTGGTGTGCGATCTTTTATGTCCACCTCAAGAGGCAGATGGAGTGTCAGTTCAATGTCTCCTTCACAAAATGGCACTTCTGACAGTGCAGCACTCACTCAGTTTGAGTTTGAGGCTTGAAGTGGATGTTTGTCTGTAACCAGTAACTTTTCAGGTGTTTTCTGTTGTGGATTTTCCCCCATTTCTCTTTAGTGAACATGATATGGCAACATTAGTCCCTGTTCTGCTCTGGTACCTCAGCCGTGTGGCTATTGCTCTTGTGGGAATACAAACAGACTATTTAACCAAGGCCCATCCTTCACAACACTAAGAACTGGACACAGAGAGTAGAACTAAGATGGAACAGTAGCATGCTAAATAACTGGGGGTAATAGAATATTTATCGTAATTTCTGAGTCAGGATTGCATCGTGTTTCATTAAGGGAATAGGTAACAACTACAGGCTACTCATTTGTTGTTGCATCTTTGGCGGTGTGGGAGCAGGAGAAGGAGACTGCCAAAAGAGATAGCCAGTGCACGACAACCAGGAAAGCAGCCTACAAGTGCGAAACAAACAGATACGACACTGCTGAAGAAAGGTGCAGACAACGGAAGGAATCTGCTTATAATTTCCACAATACCACAGCCCCTCCAAACCAGAGGTTCTTTGTGTCCCAACTGCTCAAGAGCCTGCAGATCAAGAATTGGCCTCTTCAGTCACCAACGATCATAAGAACTACCACAGAGACAAGCCTTCCCATGATCTTCACCTGTGAAGAATCTGCCATGATTATCATCAATTGACTTATAACATATGTAAATTTCAGGTCCACCTATCTCAAGGGCATTTTCCGCACAGTGAGAAACGTGCGTGAGTTAAAAGCGTAAATCCAATTCTGTGATTCTGTCGGGGAGCAGACAGGGGAATGGCACTAAGTCAACTGCTCATTCGGAGCGCGGTGCAGACACGATGGGCTGAATGGCCGCTTCCTGCGCCATAACAATTCTGTGATTCTGTGAAGTCAGTTTGTTTCTGCCAACTTCCCAAAAGCCAGTAGTTTCTGCTCTTTTAATCTGCCGCCTACACAGAATCCCAGCTGCCCTGACAGATTAAAATTCAGCCCATAATGTTACAATCTCAAGAAACTCATTCTGTCCAGAACAGAGACTGACATTTGACATAATTTGCTGAGCCATTTCAACATAAAGACTTTGAGAATAAAGATTGAGGTCGGGGTTTGTGTTCAGGCTTAGGATCAGGTTTGTGTTCCAACGAAAGGTCACAGATCTGAAACGTTAACTCTCTTTCTCTCTCCACAGATGCTGCCAGAACTGCTGAGTATTTTCAGCACTTTCTGTTTTTATTTCAGATTTCCAGCATCTGCAGTATTTTGCTTTTATTGAGGTCAGGATCTTGACTTTGAAATTAAATAAAGACTGTAACCTATTGGCCAGAACTATTCAACCCAATGAAAGGATGACAATATCACCAGAAAGACTGAATTTTGCTGAACTGCAGTGGCAACCTCCATTTAAAAGCCAGCCTTGCATGGCAGTGCATCCCTCATAGAATCCATGGGTTTTTCAAATGAAAACTTTGAGTTAATGAAGATATGCCTGAACAGTGTTTGAAGACTGACACATTTAAAAGCACAAACATGGGCATGGCAGAGACAGTGTGAGAAAGAGAGAGAGAGAGAGAGATGCTTTACAATGAGACAGTTGTTTCTCTGCAGGATCGCATGGAAAAAATCTTACTTTTAAATTTGATGCCTGATGAAGTTTCATCTATATTTAAGGATGTGGATTTTTGGATGCAATCCCTGAAAAAAAAATGGAGATTACTGTAGATCTGATATTTTATTTGGAAAAAAATGACATTAAGAATAAGGTTCCATGCAACAATTTGGCAGCTATTATTGGATGCATGGTGCTTTGATACACACATTCATTGCTTGTTGTGAGGGATACGGTTATTATAAGCTTGTACAGACTGGTTTGTATCCAATTACACTTTGAGGGTGTCCTGGGGGTTATAAAAATGTAGTACTGGACCAACTTAAAATCTTCAAAGTTGGCTCAAAGTTGAACACTTTTTGAAAGACTTGCTGATTAGCAATGTAGCAGCTCCTACTTGGTTCAGATTCTATAGTCATGAATATCCTCATTAGAAAATGTGGAGCTGGCCTCGCAGCTGTCCCTGTAATAATGAAAGTATTGTACAATCAGTCACAATTAATTACTCAGGCGCAGGTATTACGTGCAGGGACACATTCTATCTCCATTCTGGGTTTCACAGAATGTGCCAGTGGTTTTGTCCTCGCAATTTGATATCTACATTATTGACTTATAGAAATCATTATGAAGAGATAATGCAATAACTGTAACCTTAATTAAATACTCACAGAATATCTCAGAAGTTGTTGCATGATTGCAGCCAAGAATTTCTTCCCAGAGATGTGACAACATATCAACAGTGTTTAGCTGTTTTCTATTCCCTTAATGAAACACTATGTAATCCTGACTCCGAAATAATAATAAGCATTCTATTAACCCCAGTTATTTAGCACTCTACTGTTCCATCTCAGTTCTACTGTCTGTGTCCAGTGCCAGAAGGATTTTCATAGCATTGTGAAGGATGGGAAAACTTTTAGCCTTCTCATAAACCTAAAAACATTGATGTTTGGAATTACTTTGTTGAGATACTTCAAGCTATCCTGATTAAGGGAAGAGTGATAGTACAAAGAGAAAAGAAAAACGAGGTTGAGATCTGGTGGATGGTCTAGAAGAGCACCATGACGGCGATTTACTGCTAGCTGGCACAATGGCCATATGTACTGCCCCTCAGCTGATCAGCATTGTAACGTAGCTCACTCCTGTCCTTGTGTGTTCAGGATACCTCCTTGTCAAGCTACATGGTGAGTCAGTGAATCACTTACTGTACCTGCCTTTTAAATCTCATGGTGGTGTCAGAATTATTACTCTGATACTCTTGGGGAAAGTTTGCTTTGATGCTTGATTTATGTTTCTCCTATTGTCCATTGACTCACTATAACATGTGCGATGGAAAACCCACATGCAAAATGGAAAAATATTAATTCCACTGTGGAACGCTGCCTGAGACTTTTTACTGGACATTATTACAATTAACTTTTAAAAAGCAGAACAGCTAAAGATGGCCACACACTATATGCATATGAGAAGCCAAAGGCCAGCTGAGAGACAGAGGTAATTACCCAGTCGAGCTAGAACAATAGGGGTGCGCTCTGATTCAATTACCTAGAATGACTTTTGTCAATAGTGGTCGTCAAAAGCCATCGACCCCCTTTGACTTTGAAAGAGCCAACCCCCAACCCCCCGACCTATCAAGTATGTCTGAAGAACTTTGAATTTCAAAAAACCTTCCAGAACCTTCTGTTTTCAAACAAAGAGGTGGTCACATGTACCTGCCTGTGTAACTCTGAGTTTGTGCATTGTTCCTCAGAAGAAAGACAGTAAGTGAACTCCAAGGAAGAAAACAACACTTCTTTCTCTCTCTCCCTCTCCAGCAAAGTCCCAGGGGAGCCTCAGCTGCAGCTAAACCTCAAATGTACAGACCCTCACAGGCAACAACCAAGAGGACGGATAAAACCTCCCTTTGGCCTTCCGGAACCAGAAAAGCAAGCCCAAATTGTGCGTGGCCCAGCGAGGACTTCAAGACTTTAACTTCAACTAAGGGCGCTGAAACTCTGTATTTAAATTCCATTTATTCCAGACTTTACTTCAACCTCCCAACTCTTTTTTCCCTCTGTATCTATTTGTGTGTGTGTGTGCCTCTTGTATGAATGTGAGCGTGGATGTGTCATGTATTTTAGTAATTTTAACTGGTTTCGAGTGAAAAGGTTAATAAACTTACATTTTTCTTGTTTAAACTCAGGAAAACCTGTCTGATTAGTTCACTTACAATTGTAATTAGAGGAACAATGAGCAAGTGCTTATGAATTGATAAGCTAAATCACTGTGTTAAAGGAATAAACCCTGTTGCGGTCAAACCAGAGAAGGGGCGAAAGGGGAGTCTGAGACCCCTTCCGCACCTGGTCATAACACATGTTTGAGAAAGGCTGCAATTGGGGTTTTTCAAAAGGTGGAAGACACTCCCCAAAATTATTGTTTGCAATGATTTCTGTGATCTATGAGAAGCCTAATCCAATTCACCTCATAGCTGTTGAGGGATCACAGATAGTCAAGTATTGGCAAGATCCTAGATCAGTCATTATTATTTCAATTGGATAGGTCAGGGAGAACAAGTGGATATGAGTAGAAGCTAGATAAACACAGAACTATGTTGGATGTCAGGTGAGTTTTCTTTTTGCAGAGGGTTGCAGACCTTTGGAGTTTGTTTCTGGTTCATACAATGAGTGCTGACTCACTGCAAACATTCAAGAAGTAGTTGTACAAGTTCTTGGGATATTGTAGTGTACAAAAGGCAGGTGGGATTTTGGGTAATGTACCTCATGATCACTGTGATCTCATGGAGCTACTTTGCATCACCTTTGACAAGAATTTCCCAGAATTAATTTTCCTTAAATTGGCTCTGAGTTCTTTTTTAATCTTTTCTCTCTCTGGAAATTCATTTAATTGTGTCTTAAATCCAACAATACTGTCTGCTTGAATATGCTTCCACATCTCTGTTACCTTTTGTGTGAAAAAAGCTTACAGCACAGGAACAGGAGAAAGCCATTTCACCCCACGAGCCTATTCAGCTGTTCACTGAGTTCATGGCTGATCTGTAAACTATCTCCAAATAGGTACTGGTGTTGTGCTCCACATGAGCCTACTCCCACCTTTTTTCATCTAACCCTATCAACATATCCTTCTATTTCTTTCTCTCTCGTGTATTTATTCCCCTTAAATGCATCTATGCTCTTTGCTTCAACTATTCTATGTGGTAAAGTTGCCGACCTGAAACGTTAACTCTGCTTCTCTCTCCTCAGATGCTGCCAGACCTGCTGAGTATTTCCAGCACTTTCTGTTTTTATTTCAGATCCCCAGCATCCGCAGTATTTTGCTTTTACTCTATGTGGTAGCAAGTTTCACATTCTTACCACTCTTTGACTAAAGAAGTTTCTCCTGAATTCGTTATCGGATTTGTTAGTGAATAATTTCTATTTCTGGCCTCTTGTTTTGGACTTGCCAACAAGTGGAAACATCTCTATATCTACCCTATCGAACCCCTTCATAATTTTAGATACCCCTATCAAGTCACCACTCAATATTCCCTTTTCTAGACAAAAGAGCCCCAGCCTGTTTGGTCTTTCCAAATAATTATAACCTCTCAGTTCTGGTATCAACCTTGTAAACCTTATTTTAACCTTTTATATACTTTTTGTAATATAAAGTCCAGAAATAAATTCAGTGCTCTAATCAAAATCTGCCTGACTTCCTTTTTTAAAAATTTGTTCTTGGGATGTGAGTGTCACTGCCAAAGCCAGCATTTATTGCCCATCCCTAATTTCCCTTGAGAAGGTGGTGGTGAGCTACCATCTTGAAATGCTGCAGCCCGTGTGGTGTAGTTACACCCACAGTGCTGTTAGGATGGGAGTTCCAGGTTTTTGACCCAGCGACATTGAAGGAATGGCGATATAGTTCCAAGTTAGGAAGGTGTGTGGCTTGGAGGGGAAATTGCATGTGGTTGTGTTCCGATGTGTCTTCTGCCCTTGTCTTTCGTGGCGGTAGAGGTCATGAGTTTGGAAGGTGCTGTCGAAGGAGCCTTGGTGAGTTGCTGCAGTGTATCTTATGGATGGTGTACACTGTTGTCACTGGGCACTGGTGGTGGAGGGAGTGGATGTTTAAGATGGGGTCCCAATCAAGCAGGCTGCTTTGAGCATTGCTGCTGCTGCAGTCATCCAGGCAGGTGGAGCATTTTCCATCACATTCCTGACTTGTGCCTTGTAAATGGTGGAAAAGCTCTGGGGAGTTAGAAGGTGAGTTACTCACAGCAGTATTACTAGCCTCTGACCTGCTCTTGCCACACAGTATTTATACGGCTGGTCCAGTTAAGTTCCTGATCAGTGGTGATCCCCCGGGATGTTGATCGTAGGAATTCAGCGACAGTATTGCCATTGATTGTCAAGGGGAGATGGTTAGATTTTCTCTTGTTGGAGATGGTCATTGCCTGGTGCTTGTGTAGCATAAATGTTATTTCTTGCTGTGAGATTTCCAATTTTAAAAGTTTTGCCTAGGCTATTTGAAGTCCACCAAAGTCAATAATTTGGCCAGGAGAATTGTACAAATTTTCTTTTTAACCTTGAAGACTTCAATTATTGTATATACTTATGTACAAGATGAGAATTCTAAGTTACTGCTTGGGGTTTGAAGATAGCAATGTTTATCTGGTTTGCAGTGTATAGTACTGTAACTCACTGCAGGGGGTCACACTAGCTTGCTTCTGGTCCACCTCCAATTTCCTGTCCATTTTGGTCTCCTGCTCCCAAGCTCTAGATTCCAGTGTCCTTCTTCCTTAATTTGCCTCTCAATATTTCACTCCCCTCTGTCTGTTCTAGTTCATCTGTTCCTGTTGTCTCTCTGGGTCTTCCACTCCTTCCTATCTGCCTCCTCTCTTTGGGTATTCTGCTTCTTTCTGTGTCTCTCTCTGGATATTCTGTGCTTTTGTGTCTGTCTCCTCTCTCTCTCTGGGTATTTTACTTCTTTCAGACTGTCTCTTTTCTCACTCATACACACTGCGTCTGGGACTTTTGCTCCATTCTATATCTCCTCTCTCTGGGTATTCTGTGCCTTTCTATCTGTTTCTCCTTTTGTTTGGCTCCTGGAATCACATTTGTTCTGTTCATTTGTGTGTAGTCATTACAATGTGTGGAGCTTTCAGCACAGATCAACACCAGCACCATTCAAGGGGAGACCGTGGCGTAATGTCACTGAACTAGTAATCTAGAGGCCCAGGCTAATGCCCTGGTTGGAAAGGTTCAAATCCCAGCACAGCAGCTGGTGGAATTTAAATTCAATTCATTAATAAGTTCAATTAATTAATAAAAATTTGAAATTGAAAGCTAGTCTCAGTAACAATGCCATGAAACTATCATCAATTGCTGTAAAAACCCTTCTGATTCACTAATGCCCTTTAGGGAAGGAAATCTGCTGTCCTTACCTGATCTGGCCTAAATGTGACTGCAGACCCAGAGCAATGTGGTTGACACATAACTTCCCTCTGAAATGGCCTAACAAGACATTCAGTTATCAAGGACAATTAGGGATGGGCAACAAATCCTGGCCTTGCCAGTAATGCCCACATCCCATGAAAGAATAAAAAAAGAATGTGTGTCTCCTGGAAGTCTCATTATAAAGTCAGCCAGCTTTTTGAAGTTATAAAAAAAAAAATCCTTTTAATTCCAAACTGATTGGTCTCCCCAACAATAATCAAACCTTGCAGCATCTGCAACTGAAATAAACTGTACTCTCTGCTGGTCAAATAAAACAGCCAGAACTTGATGTCATCTGATGGCAGCTGAAATGAATCCAACACTGTTTGACGATGGGACTGCTTCTGTTATCTGAAGGTTTGTTGGAAGGTAAGTAGGGTAGATCATCTCTAAGTCTTGTCTTCTGGCTAATATTTGTCCCTCAACCAATATCACTAAAACATTGCTGTTTTTCTGAGCTTGCCATGTGCAAATTTCCTGCATTAAAACATTCATCACATTTCAAAAAAGTTCCTAATTGGCTGTAAAGCATTTTGCTTTCGGATGTCCTAAGGTCATGTAAGATGCTGTGTAATTCAAGCTCTTTTTAAAGTCTTCCTTTCCTAAAGAAAGTGAACCTAACTTCTGTAATATTTTATCTTCAGGGCCTGATTCCTGGAATCATGTTTGTTGTTTTCCCCTGTTGCCTCTTAAAGGTATCGATAATGTTGCTGTAATTAGATGGATGTGCATCTGCATTGTCAGTGTACTTCTATGAGAAGCTGGAATTCAGCTCTAACTGGAGCAGTATGTCTACCTCAGCTATCTTGTCACAAATCAAAGTAATCAAAGTGTTGTATTTTGTATTTTATAGGGTTGAAGTGACTAATAAAGGCCCTGGAACACTGGAGTACCTCTGGAAGGTGGTGATGGTTGGACATGGTAGAGGTGCCTACACGATAGAAGCTTCATCTGAATCTGATGGACAAGCAGTCTCTGAGAAGGGCAAAAGTAAAGCACAGTGTTATTTCATCTTGTGTATCAATTTCCCATTGCAATAACCTTTCCATAACTTAGCACACTCACCTCTGAGTCAGAATATGGTGCATTCAAGTCCCAATCAAGATTTCAGCACAATAATCTAGCCCGTTTGCTCTCTCAGTTGCCCGTAAAAAATCCCACGACACCATTTCGAAGAGAAGGGGAGTTATTCCCAGTGTCCTGGCCAATATTTATCCCTCAATCAACATCACTAAAACAGATTATCTGGCCATTATCACATTGCTGTTTGTTGGAACTTGCTGTGTGCAAAATGCCTGCCTCATTTCCTATATTACAACAGTGACTATACTCCAAAAGTACTCCATTGGGTGTAAAGCACTTTGGGATCTCCTGATGTTGTGAAAGGCGCTACATAAATACAAGTCTTTCTGTCTTCCTTATGGGACAGCAACTGTACAATATGACAACAATGGTTGCAGAATTTAATAGGAATTCCACAATGCTGCTGAAATAAATAGGGAGCAGTCTCCTGCCTCTAACCCATGATATTCTCCATATAGGAGTGTATCAGTGGGTGGGGGGCACTGCCCTCCCTCTCACCCATGCTATGCAGTCTGTAGGTTGTACAGGGAGCACTGCCCTCCCGCTAGCACATGCTATGCCTTCTGTAGGATGTATGGGGCACTGCCCCCCCCCCCAGCCCATGTTGTACCTTCTGTAGATTGTGTGGTAGGTATGGCCCTCCCTCTAACCCATGATTTGCCTGCTATAGGATGTATGGGGCACTACCCTCCCTTCTAACCCTTGCTTGCCCTCTGTAGAATATATGGAGTACCACCCTCCTGCTAACCCATACTGTGCTTTCTGTAGGATGTATAGGGCACTGCCCTTCCTCTAACCCATGTTGTACCTTCTGTAGATTGTTGGTGGGTACAGCCCTTCCTGAAACCCATGTTGTACCTTCTGTAGATTGTATCATGGGTATGGCCCTCCCTATAACCCTTGCTGTGTTTCTGTAGAAGTGTATGGAGGCAGTGCCCTCCCTCTAACCCATGCTGTGGTCCCTGTAGATGGCACTGAGAGCACTACCCTCCCTCCAATCCATCTGTCACTGTGGAGTGTATGGGAGGGAGGTGCTGCCCTCCCTCTAATCTACGCTGTCTCTGTAGGAGTGTATGGAGAGGGTACTAACCATCAAGAGGCCGAATCTGTTTCCCAACACTATTAGCCTCTTTCACGTACAACGCACCCATAAAAAAGCACCATGGAATCTGACACCATCAGTTGGATTCTTGCAAGATTGAATTGCTGTCATTCTTAGATCTTCAGCATTAGATCAAAATGGGCTGCCCTGGTGGATTATTGAGTAAGTACAATGTGTGCTGAGGACTGAGTCAAGCGATCCAGAAAATCTCCAGTTCAGTTGCCAACAGTCGTCCATTCTCAGATGGGTAGTGATTAGATGCTACAATTGGCCTTAAGAGAGAGAAAATAAAATTAGCCAGAGTTGCCAATTGTAATCCCTGCCAATGACCGTTGTTGCAAAGTGCCAATGGTGGGGACACAATCTGTCGCGCCCCCGCCTCCCTTCACCTGAATTGTCTTTTCCTTTATTCATCTATCCAATCTAATCTTGAGTGCTGACATAGTTTCTGACTCAACCACTAACCCTGGAGGTGAATTCCACAATCTCACACACTCCGTGTAAAGAAGATTCTCTTGTCTTTCACTTGTCTTTCTCTCTTAGATTTGTTTTTGTATCTGTTGCCTCTGAATCTTAACCTCTCAACTATTAGAAACAATCTGTTTCTATTTAACTTGCCCATACCTTTCATAATTTTAAATACTTCTATCTTAGATAACATTCGAACGCGAACAGCCCTTTCTTCATTTTTGTTTTCCAGAAACCAGACAGCATCCTGGTGAACCTGTGTTGTAGCCTCTTTAAAGCCTTAATTCATTCCAATACTACAAGCCATAATCTAACTGAGATCTTATTAAGTTTTTATACAGTAGGAGTTCATGGTGTAGGGGATAACATATTAGCATGGATAGAAGATTGGCTGCCTGGCAGAAAACAAAGAGTATGCATAAAGAGGTCCTTTTCTGAGTGGCAGGATGTGACAAATGAAGTCCTGCAGGGGTCCATGTGGGGGCCTCAACTTTTTACAACTTATATCAATGACTTAAATGAGGGGAGCAATGGCATGGTAGCTAAATTTTCAGATGACACCAAGATAGGTAGGACAGTATGTTGTGAAGAGGACATAGGAGGTTGCAGACTGATGGAGATAGGTTGAGTGAGTGGGCAAAGATTTGGCAGATGGAGTATAATGTAGGAAAATGTGAAGTTGTTCACTTTGGCAGGAAGAATAAAAAAGCAGAGTATTACTTAAATGGAAAATGGACTGTAGAATTCTGGAGTGCAGAGGGATCTAGGTGTTCTACTGCATGAGTCACAAAAAGTTAATATGCAGGTACAGCAAGTCATAAAGAAGGCTAATGGAATGCTATCCTTTATTACGAGAGGAATTGAAAATAAAGGTAAGAAGGTTATGCTTCAGGGCATTGGTGAGACCACATCTCGAATATTGTGTGCACTTTTGGTCTCCTTATTTAAGGAAGGATGTAAATGCATTGGAGGCGGTTCAGAGGAGGTTTACTAGATTGATACCTGGAATGAGCGGGTTATCTAAATGGAAAGGTTGGACAAGCTGGGCACATTTTCACTGGAGTTTAGAAGAGTGAGGGGAGATTTGATTGAAGTGTATAAGAGCCTGCACAGTCTTGACAAGGTGGATGTGGAAAGGCTGTTTCCTCTTGTGAATGAGCCCAGAACTAGGGGGCACAGTTTTAAAATTAGGGGTCGCCCTTTAGGACAGAGATGAGGAGAATTTTTTTCTCTCAGAGGGTTGTGCGACTTTGGAACTCTCTGCCTCAGAAGGTGGTGGAGGCAGGGACATTGGATATTTTTAAGGTGGAGGTAGATAGATTCTTGTTAGGAAAGGGATTCAAAGGTTATTGGGGGTAGATGGGAGTGTGGAATTCGAGACACAAACAGATCAGCCATGATCTTGTTGAATGGCGGAGCCGAATGGCCTGTTTCTGCTCCTAATTCATATTCGTATGTTTATTTTATACAGACTCATCATTAATCTTTGCTTTTATATCCGATGCATCTTGTGATATAATCGAGAAATCTGTTTTTTGGATCTGAGCTACTGTCTTTAAGATTCTCTGAACTTATAGTCCCCAAGTTCTCCTGTTCTTCCACAGCCTGCTTTCATTCAGAGTACAATTACTGATGTTATTTATGTTACGAAAATGAATTGTCTCACACTTCCTGTCATTGAATTCCATCTGTCACTTTTCCCATTGGCCCATTCCCCCATTGTTCCTTTGCAGTTACTTTTGATCTTCAGAAGCAATAATTATACCTCCTATTTTACTATCATCTGAAAAATTCAACACCATTCCCTCTAGGACTTTTTCCAAACCTTTGATCCACACAGTGAACAGAAGCAGCTCCAGAACTGAACTCCAAGGGACACGAATATCCATTTCCAACCACTCTGAAAAGCTATGTTTTATTCCTACTCTGTTCTCTCCTTTCTAACTATTTTTAGTCCTGTTGTTAGCCTCCTCCTAATTCCATGTCCCGTAATCTTCTTAAGTAGTTTCCATATGGTACCTTGTCAAGGACTTGCCTGCAGTCCACATTTACAACATCCATTGCATTTCTTCATTACATCCTGAAAGAATGCTGGGGGGTTTTAAGCATGATTGCCTTTTGAAAGCTGTACTGGCTACTTCCAGCTATTTTCATTAGATATTTGGTAATTTCATCATTCACTCTTGCTTTATTACCTCTAGACTGCACTAGTCCAACACACTCTTGGCGGCCTCCCATGTTCGACCCTCCATTATTTTGATCCATACAAAACTCTACTGTGCATGTCCTACACTTGCAGCAGATCCCCTTCCTCCATCACCCCTGTGCTTGCTGACCTATTCTGGCTCCCGGTTAAACAACACCTCGATTTTAAAATTCTCATCCTTGTTTTCAAATCCCTCCTTGGCCTCACCCCTCCCTATCTTTGTAAACTCCTCCAGCCCAACAACCTTCCAAACAGATCCGACGTGCTCTAATTCTGGCATCTCAAGCATCTGTGATTGTAATTTTTTTTTTTATTCATGCATGGGATGTGGGCATCGCTGGCCAGGCCAGCATTCATTGTCCATCCCTGATTGCCTTTGAGAAGGTGGTGGTGAGCTGCCTTCTTGAACTGCTGCAGTCCATTTGGGGTAGGTATACCCACATTGCTGTTAGGAACAGAGTTCCAGGATTTTGACCCAGCGACAGTGAAGGAATGGCGATATAGTTCCAAGTCAGGATGATCTGTGACTTGCAGGGGAACTTGCAGGTGGTGGTGTTCCCATGCATTTGCTGCCCTTGTCCTTCTAGTTGGTAGAGGTTGCGGATTTGGAAGGTGCTGTCTAAGGAGCCTTGGTGCATTGCTGCAGTGCATCCTGTAGATGGTACACACTGCTGCCACTGTGTGTCGGTGGTGGAGGGAATGAATGTTTGTAGATGGGGAGCCAATCAAGCGGGCTGCTTTGTCCTGGATGGTATCGAGCTTCTTGAGTGTTGTTGGAGCTGCACCCATCCAGGCAAGTGGAGAGTATTCCATCACACTCCTGACTTGTGCCTTGTAGATGGTGGACAGGCTTTGGGGAATCAGGAGGTGAGTGACTCGTCTCAGGATTCCAAGCCTCTGACCTGTTCTTGTAGCCACAGTATTTATATGGCTACTCCAGTTCAGTTTCCGGTCAATGGTAGTCCCGAGGATGTTGATAGTGGGGAATTCAGCGATGGTAATGCCGTTGAATGTCAAGGGGAGATGGTTATATTCTCTCTTGTTGGAGATGGTCATTGCCTGGCACTTGTGTGGCGCGAATGTTACTTGCCACTTAACAGCCCAAGCCTGGATATTGTCCAGGTCTTGCTGCATTTCTATACGGATTGCTTCAGTACCTGAGGAGTCACGAATGGTGCTGAACATTGTGCAATCATCAGCGAACATCCCCACTTCTGACCTTGTGATTGAAGGAAGGTCATTTATGAAGCAGCTGAAGATGGTTGGGCCTAGGATATTACCCTGAGGAACTCCTGCAGTGATGTCCTGAAGCTCAGATGATTGACCTCCAACAACCACAACCATCTTCCTTTGCGCTAGGTATGACTCCAGCCAGCGGAGGGTTTTCCCCCTGATTCCCATTGACTCCAGTTTTGCTAGGGCTCCTTGATGCCGTATTCTGTCAAATGCTGCCTTGATGTCAAGGGCAGTCACTCTCACCTCACCTCTTGAGTTCAGCTCTTTTGTCCATGTTTGAACCAATCCTGTAATGAGGTCAGGAGCTGAGTGGCCCTGGCAGAACCCAAACTGAGCGTCACTGAGCAGGTTATTGCTAAGCAAGTGCCGCTTGATGGCACTGTTGATGACACCTTCCATCACTTTACTGATGTTTGAGAGTAGGCTGATGGGGCGGTAATTGGCCGGGTTGGACGTGTCTTGCTTTTTGTGTACAGGACATACTTGGGCAATTTTCCACATTGTAGGGTAGATGCCAGTGTTGTAGCTGTACTGGAACAGCTTGGCTAGGCGTGCGGCAAGTTCTGGAGCACAGGTCTTCAGTACTATTGCTGGAATATTGTCCAGGGCCCATAGCTTTTGCAGTATCCAGTGCCTTCAGTCGTTTCTTGATATCACGCGGAGTGAATCGAATTGGCTGACGTCTGGCATCTGTGATGCCGGGGACTTCAGGAGGAGGCCGAGATGGGTCATCAACTCAGCACTTCTGGCTGAAGATTGTTGCAAATGCTTCAGCCTTATCTTTCACACTGATGTGCTGGACTTCCCCATCGTTGAGGATGGGGATATTTGTGGAGCCACCTCCTCCAGTTAGTTGTTTAATTGTCCACCACCATTCACGGCTGGATGTGGCAGGACTGCAGAGCTTAGATTTGATCCTTTGGTTATGGGATCGCTTAGCTCTGCCTACTGCATGCTGCTTATGCAGTTTGGCACGCAGATAGTCCTGGGTTGTAGCTTCACCAGGTTGATATTTTGAGGTATGCCTGGTGCTGCTCCTGGCATGCCCTCCTGCACTCTTCATTGAACCAGGGTTGGTCTCCTGGCTTGATGGTAATGGTAGAGTGGGGGATATGCCAGGCCATGAGGTTACAGATTGTGGTTGAGTACAATTCTGCTGCTGCTGATGGCCCACAGCGCCTCATGGATGCCCAGTTATGCATTGCTAGATCTGTTCGAAATCTATCCCATTTAGCACGATGTTAGTGCCACACAACACGATGGAGGGTATCCTCCATGTGAAGGCGGGACTTCGCCTCCACAAGGACTGTGCGGTGGTCACTCCTACCAATACTGTCATGAACAGATGTATCTGCGGCAGGCAGATTGGTGAGGACGAGGTCAAGTATGTTTTCCCCTCTTGTTGGTTCCCTCACCACCTGCCACAGACCCAGTCTAGCAGATATGTCCTTTAGGACTCAGCCAGCTCAGTCAGTAGTGGTGCTACTGAGCCACTCTTGGTGATGGACATTGAAGTCTCCCACCCAGGGTACATTTTGTGCCTTTGCCACCCACAGTGCTTCCTCCAAGTGCTGTTCAACATGGAGGAGTACTGACTCATCAGCTGAGGGAGGGCAGTAGGTGGTAATCAGCAGGAGGTTTACTTGTCCATGTTTGATCTGATGCCATGAGACTTCATGGGGTCCAGAGTCGATATTGAGGACTCCCAGGGCAACTCCCTCCCTACTGTAGACCACTGTCCCGCCACCTCTGGTGGGTCTGTCCTGCCAGTGGGACAGGACATACCTGGGGATGGTGATGGCAGTGTCTGGGACATTTTCTGTAAGGTATGATTCCGTGAGTATGACTGTGTCAGGCTGTTGCTTGACTAGTCTGTGGGACAGCTCTCCCAACTTTGGCATAAGCCCCCAGATGTTAGTAAGGAGGACCTTGCAGGGTCGACAGGGCTGGGTTTGCCATTGTCGTTTCCGGTGCCTAGGTCGATGCTGGGTAGTCCGTCCGGTTTCATTCCTTTTTATTGACTTCGTAACGGTTAGATACAACTGAGTGGCTTGCTCGGCCATTTCAGAGGGCAGGTAAGAGTCAACCACATTGCTGTGGGTCTGGTGTCACATGTAGGCCAGACCAGGTAAGGACAGCAGATTTCCTTCCCTAAAGGACATTAGTGAAGCAGATGGGTTTTTACAACAATCGACAATGGTTTCATGGCCATCATTAGACTGGCTTTTAATTCCAGATTTATTAATTGAATTCAAATTCCACCTTCTGCTGTGGTGGGATTTGAACCCTTGTCCCCAGACCAATACCCTGGGTCTCTGGGTTACTAGTCCAGTGACAATACCACTACACCACCGCCTCCCCATAGTTTCTCCACCATTGGTGGAGCTGCCAAGGCCCTGAGCTCTGGAATTTCCTTCTTTTTGCTCTTGCATTTCTACTTCTCTTTCCTTCATTAGGATGCTCCTTAAAAACCAACCTTTTTGACCAAGCTTCTGGTCATCTGCCCTAATACCTCCTTATTTGGTGCGGTGTCAAACTTTGTTTTATAATGCTCCCGTGAAACACCTGGTAACATTTCTTTACATTAAAGGTGCTATATTAATGCAAGTTGTTGTTGGCTTAGCTTAACTAATTTATCTAAAATTTGCCCTTTATCCATCTTAACATTGCTCATCCCACTCTCAAGCACATCAGAATTCAGCTCCTGTCCTATATCCTTTGCAGGAACAAAGATCATTTCAAGTAATTTTTAAGTACTTTCACCGTTTTGATCATCAGCTGCAAATTAGCAATCCTCCGTTCTCTCATAAATCCTACCTAACAATTTTCGCTCCATTGATTATACTTGATTACTTTTCCCTTTGATATTTTGTAATTTTTTCCCCCCAAACTCCCTCTTAGGTTTCCTTATCTCACTTTCAAGCTCATCTCTTATTTTCTCAGAAACTCCTTTTCTTTTCATTCTTATTCTTACAATGATTGTCGGCCCACTGGTCAAATTTAAATTAGTTTCTAATCTCTTAACTAATCTATATCATCTGGAAACTAATAATAGTTCTCTGTTGTTCTGCAATATACTTATTCTGTAATTTTGCAATCCCTTTTTCTTCTTTATATTATTCTATATGTACCCCTTATCTGAAATGAAAGGTACTGAGTCTGGCAGTATGACAGAACTAGCATCAGTACAGAAACAGCAGTAACCTAAATGATTTAATAATATGTATATAATAATTAATAATGATTTAATAATAAGTTTGTCTTTTGAATGTATCTCCTTCTTAAAGTGAGGCTCGGTAGCTTTTCTAAGCCTATAGTTCCATGACATTAGAATCACAGTATTATACAGCACAGAAGGAAACATTTAGTCACCATGCCTGTGCCAACACTTTGAAAGAGCAATCCAATTAGTCCCACTCCCTGCCCTTTCCCCATAGCTCTGCAATTATTTCCCCTTCAAGTATTTATCCATTTCTCTTTTGGCTGTTTCTATTCAATCTGTTTCCACCATGCATTCAGACAGTGCATTCTAGTTTTCTGGTTACCAACCCTCCTGACAGTGGAAACAGTTTTTACATATTTACTCTATCAAAACCCCTGCTAATTTTGAATCCCTCTATTAAATCTTCCCTTTACCTTGTCTGTTCTAAGAAGAACAATCTCAGCTTCTCTACTTTCTCCGCATAACTGAAGTCCTGCATCCCTGATACCATTCTAGTAAATCTCCACTGCACCCTCTCTAAGGCCTTGACATCCTTCCCAAAGTGTAGAGCCAAAAATTAGAGAATTGGGCACTCGTACAACTGAGGCCTAACCAGTGATTTATAAAGGTTTAGCATAACTTCCTTGATTTTGTACTATCCTCTATTTAACTACCATGTATTTATAACAGCCAGGTCTCCCTGTTCCCGAATACCCTTTAAAATTGTACCATTTAATTTATATTTCCCCTCCTCATTCTTCCTTTCAACTTCTGTGCATTAAATTCCATCTACTGTGGGTCTGCCCATTTCCCCAGTTTGCCGAGATCCTCCTAAAGTCTGCTACTGTCTTCCTCACTGCTTACGACTTTTCCCAGTTTTGTGCCATTTGCAAAATTCTTCTGATTTTGGTTGCTGCTTTGCCAGTTCTCTGGATGCAATGTAAAAATTTAAATATTCAAAAAACAAGCACAGGTGGGTGGAAGAAAAGAGAAAAAGAAATTGTAAGCATGTCCATCTTAATGTGACATTAAACCAAGCCCCAGTTCCCTATTTCAGTGAATCAAGTGAAGATGCCACTCCACAATTGGACAAAGAGTTCTCCCAGTGTATTAATTAACAGTTGTTACGACCAGGTGAGAAAGGTGTCTAGGGGTCCCTTTCAGCCTTCACCTGGTCTTACCGTTACAGGGTTTTATTTTTAAACGCACTGTGTTTTGAGCTCCCCCTTGGTGAATCCTTATTCACCGCTTTCCAATTAGAAGGTAAAGAAATGAGCACAAACAGTCTCTCTTAGGTTTAAAGAAGGAATGCAAAATTTATTAAAACCTAAACTCTAATTCAGTTGATGCCTATGGATACATGACGCGCCCACACTAGCATGCATACGCGATACACGCATGCAAATAGAGACAGAAAAGAGCAAAAGAAAAATGAAGTGGAGAGGTTTGAGGCAATATCTGAAGAGTTTCTTGTTACTATACTTCGAGCTCACTGTAGATTCCTTGCTTGTAGTTCATTTTTGCTTCTCATTGGGGCCCAGTATTCTTCTTAAACCTTGTTCACTGTAGGAGACTTTTCTCTCTTGGGGTTCATGTGTCTTCAATGGATTCCAAAGCTGGTGAGAAAGAGATGAGAGCACAAAGGAGAGAGATGCTCTCAATCCAGGAGCCAGGAGCTTTCTGTCTTCAAACACTGTTTTCCAATTTAAAACTCTCAGTTCAAAACTCTGCAACAGTCAGTTAGTCATGTGACTAAACTGGTCTGACCACGTCTGTTCTGTGTAATGTGTGGGAGCAGGGACTGGTTTCTTTGTTCCAACTCTTTCTACGAATATGGAAAAATGTCTCTCTGGCTTGGGGCCTGGCAATTTCTTGTAATAGGCCCTCTTTTCTTCCCAGCAACAATTTGAGGTTTAATGTCCATGTGGCGAAATTAATGTGCCTCATTCTTGATAGGTGGGGGCCTGCATGACCCAGTAACATTAATTAGTCATTCATCTCCTTGCTATTTGGGATCTTGCTATAATTAAAGTGGCTTCCACAAGTGCCTACATACATTAGTTGCTGAAATGCAAAGTAATCATATGCGAAGAGCTTTGATATAAGACACTGTAACTTTTTCTTCCTTTGATTGGTGACATGGAATGAGATAAATATAAAATCAAATGCCTTGACATTTTGGAATCTTCTGATTTAAACTGTCATGACTATCATTGCATTTTGCTGCATTAGGACTCTTTCACATTATCACTTCCTGCATGTCTAGGTACAGCATCAGTAAGTGCTCTATCTGGCCTCTCGACAACCAGAGGTATTCAGACCATCAGCAGTATTGTTGAAAGCAGTTCCTCCCAAGAATCCATTGCTACTGACAATCCTCCGTTCACAGTGGAGCCGTGCAGTGGGGTGATTGCAGCCATGAACACACAGGAATTCCAAGTCAAGTTTAGTCCATTGGAGGTTGGCGAGTTTGAGGCGTGGCTCATATGCAGGTAAAAGAAAATAATTTGGCACCTCGTTTGTTGAAAGAACCAATTATGTTTGGGTTCAGCACATGATCAGTCTCAATGCTACATCCTTGAAGTTTCTATGCTCACTATCACTGATTTTAGCACTTGGCGTGAAAACAGACAGTTGCTCTCACAAAGCAGTGCAGGCCATTTTGCGGCCCTGGCCTCATTTGCATGGATCTGCTGAGCTTCAGGTGCCAGACCACTGACTGGAGAGGGAAGGAAAACAGTCAGCTTGTTGCATATCTGGCTGCCAGTCTGGTCCTGGGAGAGTGGAAGGTAGGGGTGGGTGGGACGATTCTGAGGTGGGGGAGAGGCCCTGATTTACACTTAAAATTGGTCTCCCACTTGAACATAGTGGACTACTCTGCCCACCAATCTGAAGCCCCCTAGCTAGATGGCAGTGACTGGAGTAGCAGGGTAAACGGGCAATAAGTCTGCTTTGGGTGGCGCAGTGGTTAGCACCGCAGCCTCACAGCTCCAGGGACCCGGGTTCAATTCTGGGTACTGCCTGTGCGGAGTTTGCAAGTTCTCTCTGTGACTGCGTGGGTTTTCGCCGGGTGCTCCGGTTTCCTGCCACTGCCAAAGACTTGCAGGTGATAGGTAAATTGGCCATTGTAAATTGCCCCTAGTGTAGGTAGGTGGTAGGGAATATGGGATTACTGTAGGGTTAGTATAAAGGGTGGTTCTTGGTCGGCACAGACTCGGTGGGCCGAAGGGCCTGTTTCAGTGCTGTATCTCTAAATAAATATTGTTTTCAGGTCTGTTTGCTATTTCGGGCTCTGGCAAGTTGTTGTCTGATTGCCTGAAGAGTGATGTTCCTTTAAGAACTCAGTATACTAATGAGCTAAGTACTGGACATAGTCATGTGACTAGAAGCCATAGTCATTCTACACTGTTACACCCTGGACAAAGGTTTTGTATATAGTTTTCTCTGTATTGTGTGTACTAGTTTAGCTGTTAATAAACCTTATAGAGATTTTCAAGGAATTGGAATCCACATACCTCATTGTGTTGCTCTCATGGACTTCTAGTTATTTTTTCTCCTCAGATTAAAAACAGTTTGTATGCCTTTAAGACTCTGGTAAAAACAGTGCACCTTTAAGGAAGAGAAAATTCTGGAATTTCTAAGGCACAGTGTGCCAACATCTGCATTTTTGTTACCTAGGCGACAGCAGGAGAGAGAGAGGTCATATGGTGTAATGTTTCCACTTACCAGTGTGTAAAACTGGCAAAAACCAGCTGAAACCAGACTCACCAGCTAGACGTAGAAAGGAGCTGTTTATTCTCTCTCAGCAGATATTCTACAAGGAGCTACAGGCCAAGAACGGTTAACTACTGTTATTTTGAGTGCATGTGTGTGAATGGGGGAGTTAGATTAAAATAAGAAGTTATAAGGTCTTTAGACATAGGTTTATCTTAATAGTGTTTAAGATTTAGTTTTAATAAATAGTTAATTCGTTGTTGTCTCGAGATACCTGTTTCATTCTGGGGTTAATAGGGTGTTTGATTTGGCTGTTTTCTGATTGGGTATGAAAGCTTAATAATATGCTGTGACCTGTGGAGTGACGGTACTGAATTAACAATGCGTTGCTCCCACCATGGACTTAACGTTGCTTAACATAACACAAAGAAACTCATGACAAAAGTGACAGCTATAGTGCCCAACTACAGCCTTCACTGAACTTCAAGGTAATTAATCAGTTGTGAATGAGACTACAGTTAGTATCAGCCCACTGCTTGTCATCTGATTTGCGACCTGTGTATCACAATTTTTCCCGTTGAAAACTGCAGGAGATAAAGATGTCATTTTCTGGGCAGACCTTAGTGTCCTAACTCGGATAGAAGCAAAGAAGTCATAACAAAAATTCCAGTTTTCTTTCCTCCAGTCTGAAGATAAGGATTCCTTATGGGGCTCAGGTTCCAAAAGCACCAGTGCCCAGCTAATTTGCTCATTTATTGGTGCCCTTTTCCTGCTCAGTCAGATTTTCTCCTTCCTTTGTGCAAAAAAACACTCCGGTAATCACATCCGCCATTCCACTTTTGCCCACCACAGCTGGATCAGTATTCACTCCACTCAGTGGCAGGCCATTCAATAAGTTAGCAATTTTAAGTTTCACCCTCCCCCCCATCTCCATTTCTCAGAGCACCTGGAGGTGATTCCAGAAGTTGTTTACAGATCTCAGCAGCACATTGGTATGGCTATGTGCAATGGTGTTTTCGGGTTAATTCCACTATCCCAGCCACCCAGCTGGGAACCATGCTTTCAGGCTACCCAGGTTGAAGAATCATGACTATAGTGCCTTGTGACTGACTTCCTCAGGGATCTAAATCATGCAGGTCTTGCTTTAAAACAAATAATGCTTGTTGTGCATAACACTTTAGGAATATAGGAAACAGAGTAGGTCATTCAGTCCCTTGAACTTGTTCCACTGTTCAATTAGATTATGCTGCTCTGTACCTTAACTCCATTGACCCATCTTGGTACCGTAATTTACGAACAAAAATCTATCAATCACAGTTTCAAAATTTTCAACTAACCACCCTCTGAGCACCCCCTCCCCCACTATCACACCCCACAATCCCACCGCCCCCACCCCCCACCCCGACCCAGCAAGTATGCAGCTCCATGCTGTATGTGTGACGGAGCAAGGCACTGAGCCATTGCATGACTTGCCTCACATCTAACAGGGTCCCACTTTAGAGAAAGGAACCAGCCACCAGACTGACTCCTGCCACAAAGGAAGACCCTAAAATGGTGCATGAAGTTAGGCTGTAGAATGCACATGATTTCACCAAGGCAAGCATCAGCCTTACACGCATCAGTTGCAGGGAATAGAAATATAGTTACATTCCAGTTCAGCTGAGTCCAGAGTGTGCTCTTTTTAAGACATTGGACAATGTGTTTGACAGTGACAGGAATGGGAATGTGAGTAACTGCATGCACCTCATTGTTTCTGTTCACAGCTCCCTTGAGGTGTTGTCAGCTAAAGCTTGATCTCGAAGCTTCAGCTTTGTTCTCCTCATTGTGGGTCAAAGAATGAGAACACGGTGGAATGCCACAAATTAAATACATTCTAACTACTGCTGGACATCAATCTTGCATTATTCCATGCTACTGACCCTTAGCTGAGTGGCAACCATTGCAGCTTGTTACTGTAATGTGCAGAAGTGCCGAGTTAATGATCCATCTCCTCCTGAAGTCCCCACCATCACAGATGCCAGACTTCAGCCAATTCAATTCACTCCGCGTGATATCAAGAAACGACTGAAGGCACTGGATACTGCAAAGGCTATGGGCCCTGACAATATTCCGGCAATTGTACTGAACTACTACTGAAGACCTGTGCTCCAGAACTTGCCACGCCCCTAGCCAAGCTGTTCCAGTACAGCTACAACACTGGCCTTTACCCGGCAATGTGGAAAATTGCCCAGGTATGTCCTGTACACAAATTCAGGACAAGTCCAACCCGGCCAATTACTGCCCCATCACTCTACTCTCAATCATCAGTAAAGTGATGGAAGGTGTCATCGACAGTGCTATCATGCGGAACATGCGTAGCAATAACCTGCTCACTGACATTCAGTTTGGGTTCCGCCAGGGTCACTCAGCACCTGACCTCATTACAGCCGTGGATCAAACATGGACAAAAGAGCTGAACTCAAGAGGTGAGGTGAGAGTGACTGCCCTTGACATCAAGGCAGCATTTGACCAAGTATGGCATCAAGGAGCCCTAGCAAAACTGAAGTCAATGGGAATCGGGGGAAAACACTCCGCTGGTTGGAGTCATACCCAGTGCAAAGGAAAGATGATTGTGGTTGTTGGAGGTCAATCATCTGAGCTCCAGGACATCACTGCAGGAGTTTCTCAGGGTAGTGTCCTAGGCCCAACCATCTTCAACTGCTTCATCAATGACCTTCCCTCCATCATAAGGTCAGAAATGGGGATGTTCACTGATGATTGCACAATGTTCAGCACCATTCGCGACTCCTCAGATACTGAAGCAGTCTGTGTAGAAATGCAGCAAGACATGGACAACAACCAGGCTTCAGCTGATATATGGCAAGTAACATTCACGCCACACAAATGCCAGCCAATGACCATCTCCAACAAGAGAGAATCTAACCATCTCCCCTTGACATTCAATGGAATTACAATCGTTGAATCCCCTTATCAACATACTAGGGGCTATCATTGACCAGAAATTGAACTGGAGTAGCCATATAAATGCCGTGGCTACAAGAGCAGGTCAGAGGCTTGGAATCCTGCGGCGAGTAACTCACCTTCTGACTCCCCAAAGCCTGTCTACCATCGACAAGGCACAAGTCAGGAGTGCGATGGAATACTCTCCACTAGCCTGGATGGGTGCAGCTCCAACAACACTCAAGAAGCTCGACACCATCCAGGACAAAGCAGCCCGCTTGATTGGCACCCCATCCACAAACATTCACTCCCTCCACCACTGAAGCACAGTGGCAGCAGTGTGTACCATCTACATGATGCACTGCAGCAACGCACCAAGGTTCCTTAGACAGCACCTTCCAAACCCACGACCTCTACCACCCCGAAGGACAAGGGCAGCAAATGCATGGGAATACCACCACCTGCAAGATCCCCTCCAAGTCACTCAGTATCCTGACTTGGAACTACATTGCCGTTCCTTCACTCGCTGGGGCAAAATCCTGGAACTCCTTTCCTAATAGCACTGTGGGTGTACCTACCTCACATGGACTGCAGCAGTTCAAGAAGGCAGCTCACCACCACCTTCTCAAGGGCAATTCGGGATGGGCAATAAATGGTGGCCTAGCCAGCGATGCCCACATCCTATGAATGAATAATAAAAAAGAAACCTGTCAAGTAACATGGGTTGCATCAATAATTGGGGTGGGGGGTGGTGGTTTCATAGAGTCATACAGCACTGAAACAGGCCCTTTGGCCCACTGAGTCTAAGCTGACCATCAACCACCCATTTATACTAATCCTACATTAATCCCATATTCCTACCACATCCCCACCTTCCCTCAATTCTCCTACCACCTACCTAAATGAGGGGCAATTTACCTATCAACTTGCAAGTCTTTGGCTGTGGGAGGAAACCGGAGCACCTGGCGGAAACCTACACGGTCACAGGGAGAACTTGCAAATTCTGCACAGGCAGTACCCAGAACCGAACCCGGGTCGCTGGAGCTGTGAGACTGCAGTACTAACCACTGTGCCACCCCCGCCCCGGTGGTCCTGCTGCGTGAGTGAACAACAGGGTCCTCTTATGCTGTTGATGGGTGCTCCCTTGTAAATGCCAACTTCCTATCTGTGGTCAGCAGCCAGCTAAACCAATTCAAGCTCCTGCCTCTCCTGGGCAAGGGCTTCTGGTACTGATGTCCTGACTAATTGGTCAGGGTACGCTGAGTGGGTTGGGGAACAACCTGTCCTCGTATTTCTGATCCACTGTGTCCTATTTACTCTACCAAAGAGTATAACTGGTCTGAAAATTCACCTAATTTTTTTTTTAACAGAGTTATGATTGGGTTTCTTTCAACACAGGTGCAGGAAGTGAATCGCCAATTCACTCTCCCTGGAAAACAGGGTCCACTTTACTACATCAGCTACAAATCCCATTAGAATTGAATGTTGATGGGAATCACAGCTGATCCAATTAAATGGTCTGGGAAATCACATTCCATTGGATTATCATGAGCTAGCGTGAGCCAAGTCAATGCAAAAATAAGTTATCCCTCAGCACATTTCTTAATAATTAATTTCAGTCATGCAGTTTAAATTCCGATAATTATTTCCAGTGATAAAAGTAATCAGAGTTTAACCTGCATTGTCATAATTAATTATTAGGGGGTTTGAAAAGCCGCAGATTATTTATAGCAGCTGCTCACTGATGCTGATTTAATGTGTTTTAAATGTACCACGTGACTAGGATTCTCCTGAAAGCCTGTGGCAAGGAAGAGGGCTGTAAAATTAAATGGAATCTGTAATGAGGTTCAGAGCACTGACTGGAATAGTGAGCGCCTGCTGACATTAAGTGTCTGAATAATCGCACTCAGTGAAACATTCATCACCCACTCTGTCTGCTTCTTGTAAATCTTCCCATTTCAATTTATCTTCCCATCTGCTCTAAAAGCACCTGGGTAACAGTTCCACAGATCACTACAGCACTCTAGCCCCTCTCTGGTGCGATCAGTCTCCCCACACAAGCCAAGACATCCACTGTCAAGAGCCAAGGCAATCACAGAGGAGCACCACCTCGTCCCATTTTTACTTGACATCTGCACTCACTTTCCAGCAAATTTCTGGATGGTGTAAGATCTCTGCATAGGGAAGTTCAGGCCAGTTGTAGAAACCACCCTCAACTACCACCACATGACTCAGCATAAAGCAGGGCCTGAACCTGGGATCTTCTGATCTGTATTGTATGGTGTATGTATTTCTCTCATTTATAGTGTCCAGCCACATATGACCAGTTGCATTTTATACTATCAGACCCCACCATCTGGAAAAGGGATGCAAACACATACACACACATACACACATACATCAGAGATACTCTCCTGAGCACATTTCCAGCCCTGCCTGTCCCCAGGCTGCCACTTAAATTGCTGGACAGCTTAATTTTGATGCCTATTCATATCTTTTTTCCCAAAGATCCCTGGTGTTGCTAGAAATCACAATAATTGCACAGAACTTGTCAATTGCCAAAGACTGTAGTTCAACCAGACTATCCAAATGAGGAAGATTGCTTGTATTTGTGAAATTCCCTGCTTCTTGTATTTCCTCAGTATCCCAAATTTAAAGGAGCAACCGCAGGGTCCAGTGATATCTGTGAAGGGCCGCAGTCTCCTCCCGTATTGCCATTTCGAGCTGGAAGATTCCAATTACATCAGTAGTAACAGACGCAATCCTGAATTAAGTGGCCCACGGGGTGCCCCTCCAGGGGTGACCCTTGACCCCAACACACGTGTCATCGAGTTCCAAGCTGTGGGAGTGAACACAATCAATAAGAGGTATGCCAGAGGAATATCGAATTGTATCATTCCGTGAAGACTGATATTTTTACATATATGTGGTTTTTGTAAAACCTTCCATTTTAAAATAATATTCTGCCATCTCTGGGCCAAGCAAATTCAAGGCATCTTTCTGCTATAGGCCTCTGTAATGTTTCCAGCACATAAGCCACTTGGAAGTATATGAGAAGAGGCCTTACATTGAATTACACAGAATTTTACAACACAGAAACAGGCCATTCAGCCAACAGGTCCGTGCTGGTGTTTATGCACCACATGAACCTCCTCCCATCATACTTCATCTAAATCTATCAATATATCCTTCTATTCCTTTCTCTCTCATATACTTATCTAGCTTCATCTTAAATGCATCTCTGCAATTTGCATCAACTACTCCATGTAGTACTGAGTTTCACATTCTAACCACTCTCTGGATAAAGGAGCTTCTTCTGAATTCCCTACTTGATTTATTAGTAACTGTCTTATATTTACGGGCCCTTCTTTTGGATTCCCCACAAGTGGAAATATCTTCTCCATATCTACCCTATCAAACCCCTTCATAAATTTCCATTTTTCTATGAGATCACTCCTCAGCCTTGTCATTTCCAGAGAAAATATTCCCAGTCTGTTCAGTCTTTCCTGTTAATTATAGGGCTGGTTTGTGTTCTCTCTCCCTTGGGGTGGGGAATCACCTGGAAACCTCCTGGAAGGTGGAAATCAGGAGCTTGATGTGTGGAAATTGCAGTGGTCTGTCACAGTGAGATTACATTCAGATTTAGATAACCTACTGGTCAATCTGTATGTGACATGCTTGTGTCTATATGATGTGAACCTGCTGTTTTCTCTTTTTTTGATATACTAGTGCTAAGTTAGGAACACTTTGGTGTCCATCACAACATCTACACCATCACACACTTATCCTCTCTCTGAAAGAGTTCTCCTCTCACTGCCATTCCCCTATGCTTTCCCCAAAGCCTTTTCAAGTTTTCTTTTTCAAATATTTATCCAGTTTTAAGTAGCCTCTTTCTGTGCCTTAAGCTTTCTAAGATTTCTATGATTCCCTTTTAAAAGCGATTATGGATTCTGTTTCCAGATGGAATGGAATTCCAAATGGAATCATTTTGGGAACAGTTGGGTGCTGTGATAGGATGAATATGGTTTCATTCTGCATGGGTAAGATAAACTGAAATGACTGGATTTCCTTATCAGTATCGATCGCATGATTTCCAGAATGTCAAATCTCGACTTGATTCCATTCAAGATTCAATATACAATTGTGTAGCTACACTGCCATCTGCCAGTAATGAGAAATCAGACTGAACATATCCTCCCTACTTCCAAATCTTAAAAGAATCATACATGTAATTTTAATTTTAAATCAGTATGTATTCTGTCCTTTACTCGGAAGATGCTTTAATTAAAATAAAGGCTTTTTTTGAAGGTCAGCTGCTTTCCCAAATAGAGGGAGGGAATATTTGGAGAAACAAGTCATCTTTGTGCCATGTCCTCTGACAGACCTCTGAGACACTGATTTTCATTGATAGAAGCCTGGGACTAAATGCCCTTCAAGGCTCCTCAACACAGGGCAGCCTAAAGATAGAGGAGAAAACCTTTATGGACAAGAGACCAATAAAAACAAAACTTAAGAATGTTTGATGAGAATTATTGCTTTATTGTGACAGCTCGACATTCACTTATATCTTCCCTATAAGGCACAAGGTCAATTTCATTACAAACATTCAGCTGCTTGGCTTAGTGGCCTTTTATGGACTGGGCACAAATTGTTAGTTTTAGTTTTAGAGATACAGCACTGAAACAGGCGCTTCGGCCCACCGAGTCTGTGCCAACCATCAACCACCCATTTATACTAATCCTACACTAATTCCATATTCCTACCACATCCCCACCTGTCCTTATATTTCCCTCCCACCTACCTACACTAGGGGCAATTGCTAATGGCCAAGTTACCTATCAACCTGCAAGTCTTTGGCGTGTGGGAGGAAACCGGAGCACCCGGAGGAAACCCACGCAGACACAGGGAGAACCTGCAAACTCCACACAGGCAGTACCCGGAATTGAACCCGGGTCGCTGGAGCTGTGAGGCTGCGGTGCTAACCACTGAGCCACTGTGCCGACCTGCGCCAGACGTTAGTAATACAGACATTAGTAACGTCTGTATTCTCTGACGTTAATAATAACAGATACGTTTGCAATTTCTGATGGGATATCTTAACCTAGAAATTTCTTTTTTTATTATTCATTAATGGGATGTGGGTGTCGCTGGCCAGGCCAGCATTTATTGCCCATCCCTAATTGCCCTTGAGAAGTTGGTGGTGAGCTGCCTTCTTGAACCGCTGCAGTCCATGTGGGGTAGGTACACCCACAGTGCTGTTAGAAAGGGAGTTCCAGGATTTTGACCCAGCAACAGTGAAGGAATGGCTATATTGTTCCAAGTCAGGATGGTGTGTGACTTGGAGGGGAACCTGCAGCTGGTGGTGTTCCCATGTATTTGCTGCACTTTTCCTTTTAGTTGGTAGAGGTCACGGGTTTGGAAGGTGCTGTCTAAGCAGCCTTGGTGCGTTGCTGCAGTGCATCTTGTAGATGGTACACACTGCTGCCACTGTGCGTCGGTGGTGGAGGGAGTGAATGTTTGTGGATAGAGTGCCAATCAAGCGGGCTGCTTTGCCCTGGATAGTATCGAGCTTCTTGAGTGTTGCTGGAGCTGCACCCATCCAGGCAAGTGGAGAGTATTCCATCGCACTCCTGACTTGTGCCTTGTAGATGGTGGACAGGCTTTGGGGAGTCAGGAGGTGAGTTACTCACCACAGGATTCCTAGCCTCTGACCTGCTCTTGTAGCCACGGTATTTATATGGCTACTCCAGTTCAGTTTCTGGTCAATGGTAGCCCCTAGGATGTTGATAGTGGGGGATTCAGCGATGGCAATGCCATTGAATGTCAAGGGGAGATGGTTAGATTCTCTCTTTTTGGAGATGGTCATTGCCTGGCACTTGTGTGGCATGAATATTACTTGATACACAAGTGTCTGTTTTCCCAATATGGCTGACAACAAACATGTGCATATTTCCAGGCAGAAGTGCTACGCCCACCATATTGGACAAAGTGAAACAATAGGTGTCCTTTACCCATGCGTGAAGTAGCCATTAGTCCCTTTCTACATGCAAGTAAGAGGCTTAATGCCTCTTTGAGGCCCTTTGCAAGATTGGTTTGCCCTGAGACAGTCTGTGCTTGTGCTAGCTTGATTCGGGGAAACCAGGCCTAGTGCTCACCAGTTAGGCCCAACTAAGAATCTAAGAATTTACCTGAATGAGAAGCTGGGAGGAGAAGGAGTCCAGCTGCCGACCCCACATTAAAAGAACCAATTACAGCCATTACGTCACTCCCAATCATTACTGCTTTCTGCTTCCATCATTACCGCTGCCAGGCCCACCCCCAATCTGTCTCGCTGATGACCCCTGATCTCCATGCTCCCTTCTCCACTGCTGAGGTTGCCCAGTTTTTCAATACTCTTTGCCAGTAGGCTGTTGACGTTTGCTAACTCCATTATGACGAGGTCTAAGGCCCAATATCTGGGGAGTCTCGGGCTTCACCATTCAGGTACAGGGAACATATCTTGTGTCCCCTTGTGCCCAAAAATATGTGTGGGAAAATTTCTGGGTCCCTGTGTTGACAGACTGCAGAGAAAACTGGCCTCATGTACTTGGGCTCAGTACTTGTAGACCTGAGTCTGAGGAAGGATCTGTCCATCTTGTTCAAGTTCCAATGATTTCCAATAATGTGACAAGAAAATTGCTGACACCTAATTCAGAGCTCCATGTTCATGACTAGGCATTTTGTACCAATTTGAAAACCCCCTCCCAGAATTCTAGAGGGATGCTTTTATCACCGTTTAAAGCTACCACATGTTGAGGAATAATTGCTCTTCAACTGAAAACAAATGGCAGCTTGATCTGTTGTAATGGTTTATCTTTTCACACAGATCCTTAAAATGTGGCATATAATTAGCACTAAGCACATTGAATTGCGAGAGTGAAAAATACATTCTGTAGGAAAAAATTCAAGGGAACAAACAACAGAAAATGCTGAAAATACACAGCAGCTCAGTCAGTATCTGGAAGAGAGAGACAAGTTAATAATTTGGATGTTGTGATCAAATGCTGAGTGATCTGTTGTGTGTCTCCAGCATTTTTTGTTTTTATTTCACATTTCTAGCATTTGTGGTCTGTTTACCTGAAACACTCAAACTGAGGGTGACAGATTAGGGTGATAAACTTTACTTTAGATACTGAGCCATTTGCCTAGAGATTGCTGCATTCTGTCATTTTTTTGCATCCTTGGCTCTTGTTCTACTTTTAGGTGAATGAATTTAATACTTATTAAGGTAGCACTGGGGAATGGAACACTTTTCCTTACAGGAACCCAGTATCAGCATCAACCATTCCCACATCAGGATCTCCTTCTGAACCAGGTGTGGTATCGTCCCATTTCCCACAAAAACTTTGTTGTATTTCTGAGTTGGATTTGAATCTGTGTCCCGGGATGAATGAAAAGAAAGACTTGTGCTGGACATCTCAAAGCACTTTACAGTCAATGAATTTCTTTTGAAGTGTAGTCACCGTTGTAATGTAGGAAACACCGGTATCAAGCTCATTGTGTCACCCAGTCTCCCCTTATTACCATCTGTTTAAGGGGGAACTTCAACTGCATCACTCATTTATTAGCAGGATGAATTGGGGCTAATGAAATGTCTTTGATTATATTTGTGGTGAATTATATTGTATATCACATGAAGAGGGGATAAAGCAGTCACATTAACAGCTGCTCGGAATGGAACAAATATCTGCTTCCTTTTCTTAGATCCTTCTACATAATGAATCCAACAAACAGTGGCTACTCCTTCCAGTGGGTAAATGAGAGTGCACCAGATGTACGGATGCAACCAGTGTTCTACTGCCTGACAGAAAAGGGATATATATCCGCAGGGAAGAAAACCGAGGTTAGTTCAGAAATGGTACTGCTGCACCTTAGGTGCACAACTTGTATTTATACAGGGCCTTTAATGTAGTAATACATCCCAAAACACTTCACAGGTGTGTAAATCAGACAAAATTCAACACTGAACCACATAAGGAAGTATTAGGACAGGTGACAGGTGAGGGGGCGAGAGGTCAGAATTGGAAAGGTGCAGATATTTTGGAGGGTTTTGAGACTGGAGAAGGTTACAGAGATAGGGATGAGGCAAGGCCATGGACAGATTTGAACACAAGGATAAGAATTTTAAATTCTAGGCACTGCCGGACTGGGAGCCAATGTAGGTCAGTGAGCACAGGGATGATGGGTGAATGGTAGGTACTTGGTGTGAGTTAGGATACGGGCAGCAGAGCTTTGTATGATCTGAAGTTTATGGAAGATGGGTAGCTGGCAAGAAGAGGTTTGGGATAGTAGATCCTGGAGGTAACAAAAGCATAGATGCGTGTTTCAGCAGCAGATGATCCAAGGCAAGGGAAATCCAGCTCAGTATGTTAGAGACAGAAGTGGAATTTGTGATTTTCCTGTTTACTCGTGTTAACTAGTTTATCAATTGGAAAAAAAAACTGAGCTGGCCTAATGGCTCAGTATCTCTTCTAGCATTGAACCACTCAACCCAGTAAAGTTCCTGGTTTGATCCCCAGTATCGTAGAATGATAGAAAGTTTACAGCACAGAAAGAGGCCACTTGGCCCATTGTGTCTGCACTGGCCAAAAAACAAGCCACCCTGTCTAATCCCACCTTCCAGCATTTGGTCCATAGCCCTGCAGGTTACAGCACATGAGGTGCCTATTCAGACACCTTTTAAATGAGTTGAGGGTTTCTGCCTCTACTATTTTTTCTCATCTCCCCTCTAATCTTTCTATTAATCACTTTAAATCTATGCCCCCTAGTCACTGACCTCTCTGCTAAGGTGAATAGACTCTTCACCTCCACTCTATCCAGGCCCCTCACAATTTTGTACATTTCAATCAGATCTCCCCTGAGCCTTCTCTTCTCCAAGGGAACAATCCCAGCTTATCCAATCTTTCCTCATTGCTGCATTTTCCCAGTCCTGGCAACATCCTCGTAAATCTTCTCTTTACCCTCTCTAGTGAAATTACATCCTTTCTGTAATGGGGTGACCAGAACTGCATACAGTGCTCAAGTGGCTTAACCAATAATTTATAAAGTTCCAGCAGAACCTCCATGCTCTTTTATTCTATACCTCGGCTAATGAAGGAAAGGATTCCATATGCCTTCTTAACCACCTTATCAACCTTTCCTGCTACCTGCAGGGATCCGTGGACATTCACTCCAAGGTCCCTCACTTCTTCTACACCTCTCAGTATTCTCCCATTAATCATGTATTCATTTGCCTTGTTTGACCTCCCCAAATGCATCACCTCATTCTTCTCTGGGTTGAATTCCATTTGCCACTTCTCTGCCCACCAGTCCATTGCTATCTTCCTGCAGCCTACAGCTATCCTCCTCGCTATCTACCACACGGCCAGACTTTGTTCATCTCCAAACTTCTTGATCATGCCCCCTACATTTATGTCCACAAATAAACCACAAAAAGCAAGGGATCCAGTACTGAACCCTGCAGAACGCCATTGGAAACAGCCTCCAGTTGCAAAAATACCCGTCAACAATTCCTCTTTGTTTTCAGGAATGGATTCATGAGTGGTCCCTCTGGATTGGAAAGTTGCACGTGTCACTCCACTTTTTAAGAAGGGTGAAGGAGGGAATCAAGGAAAATACAGACCAATTAGCCTGACATCTGTGGTGGGCAAGTTGCTGGAGTCTATAATCAAGGATAAGGTGACTGAACACCTAGAAAAGTTTCAGTTAATCAGGGACAGCCAGCATGGATTCATGACAGGAAGGTCATGCCTGACAAATCTCATTAAATATTTTGAAGAGGTGACTAAGGTAGTGGACAGGGGAATGTCTATGGATGTTATTTATATGGACTTCCAGAAGGCATTTGATGAAGTCCCACATAAGAGACTGTTAACTAAGGTAGAAGCCCATGGGGTTAAGGGCAAATTATTGACATGGTTAGGAAGTTGGTTGAGTGGTATGCGACAGAGAGTGGGGATAATGGGTAAGTACTCCGATTGGCAGAATGTGACTAGTGGTGTCCCGCAGGGATCTGTGTTGGGGCCTCAATTATTCACATTATTCGTTAACGACTTGGATGATGGCATAGTAAGTCATATATCCAAATTTGCTGATGAAACAAAGTTAGGCGGCATTGTAGACAGTCTAGATGATAGCATAAAATTGCAAATAGATATTGACAGACTAGATGAGTGGGCAAAACTGTGGCAGATGGATTTCAATGCGGGCAGGTGTGAGATTATCCATTTTGGATCAATAAAGTATAGAGCAGGGTACTTTGGGTGGCACAGTGGTTAGCACCGCAGCCTCACAGCTCCAGCAACCCGGGTTCGGTTCTGGGTACTGCCTGTGCGGAGTTTGCAAGTTCTCCCTGTGACTGCGAGGGTTTCCGCTGGGTGCTCAGGTTTCCTCCCACAGCCAAAGGCTTGCAGGTTGATAGGTAAATTAGCCATTGTAAATTGCCCCTAGTGTAGGTATGTGGTAGGAGAATGGTGGGGATCTGCTAGGGAATATGGGATTAATGTAGGATTAGTATAAAATGGGTGGTTGATGGTCGGCACAGACTTAGTGGGCCCAAAGGGCCTGTTTCAGTGCTGTATCTCTCTATAACTATAACTAACTTTCTAAATGGGAAGAGGCCAAGTAAAGTGGATGTCCAAAGAGATTTGGGGGGTTCAGGTGCATAGATCTTTAAAATGCCACGAGTAAGTGCAGAAAATAATCAAAAAGGCTAATGGAATGCTAGCCTTTATATCCAGAGGATTGGAGTATAAAGACACAGAGGTTATGCTGCAACTGTACAAAACCCTGGTTAGACCCCACCTGGAGTACTGTGAGCAGTTCTGAGCACCACACCTTGGGAAGGATATATTGGCCTTGGAGGGAGTGCAACGTAGGTTTACAAGAATGATACCTGACTACAGGGGTTAAGTTACGAGGAGAGATTACACAAATTAGGCCTGTTTTCGCTAGAATTTAGAAGGTTAATGGGTGATCTGATCGATGTCTTCATGATATTAACAGGAAAAGACAGGCTAGATAAAGATCCACCTCTGCTTGGAGATTCTAAAACTAGGGGGCATAGCCTAAAAGTTAGGACTAGACCATTCAGGAGAGATGTTAGGAAGCACTTCTTCACGCAAAGGATGGTAGAGGTTTGGAACTCTCTCCCACAAACAGCAGTTGAAGCTGGAACAGATGTTCATTTTAAATCTGAGATTGATAGATTTTTGTTAGGCAAAGATATCAAAGGATATGGGCCAAAGGCAGATATATGGAGTTAGGCTGCGGATCAGCCATGATCTCATTGAATGGCGGGACAGGCTCGAGGGTTTGAATGGCCTACTCCTGTTCCTATCTTCCTATGTTGCTATGTTTCCTGCCACTGAGCCAATTTTGTATCCACCTTGCTACGTTTCCCTAGATCCTATGGGATTTTCTTTTTTTAACTAGTCTGCCATGTGGGACCTTGTCAAAAGACTAGCTAAAATCCATGTAGACCACATCAACTGCACTGCCCTCATCTATCTTCCTTGTTACTTCAAAAAATTTGATCAGACAAGATCTTCCCTTAACAAATCCATGCTGACTATCCTTGATTAACCTGTGCCCTTCTAAGTGACAGTTTGCCCTGTCTCTCAGAATAGATTCCAATAATTTGCTCACTCCTGAGGTTAGACTGACAGGCCTGTAATTATTCAGTCTACCCCTCGCTCCCTTTTTAAACAGAGGTACAATGTTAGCAGTCCTCCAATCCTCCGGCACCACAGCACTATCCAGTGAGGACTGGAAAGTGATGCTCGGACCTTCTGCTATTTCCTCTCTTGCTTCTTTTAACAGCCTGGGGTACATTTCATCAGGCCCTGGTGATTTATCAACTTTCAAGGATGCTAATCCCATTAATACTTCCTCTCTCCCTTTGTTTATCACATCCAATACTTCACCCCCCTATTTCTTAACTATAATATCTGCATCGTCCCCATCTTTTGTGAAGACAGATGCAAAGTATTACTGAAGAAAAGATAGGTTACCTTTTTGGTCTTTTGTGGGTCCTACTCTTTCCTTAGTTATCCTCTTACTCTTAATGTATTGATAATACATCTTTGAGTTCATCTTGATTTTGCTTGCCAATATTCTTTCACGCCTTCTCTTAGCTTTCCGACTTTCCTTTTTGATTTCACCCCTCCACTTTCCTATAATCCCTTCGGCTTTCTGTAGTGTTGAGTTCTCAGTGTTGGACGTAAGCTTTCCTTTTCTGCCTTATCTTACCCTGTAAGGGCCTTGACATCCATGGAGCTCTAGATTTGGCCATCCCACCTTTTTTCTTTGCAGGAGCATGTTTACTCTGAACCCCTTGAATCTCCCCTTTGAATGCCTCCCACAGCTCTGAGGCTGATTTGCCTTCCAGTAGCTGTTTCCAGTCCACTTTTACTACATCACTCCTCAGCTTAGTAAAATTGGCCTTACCCCAGTTGAGAACTCTAACTCCTGTTCAACCTTGTCCTTTCCATAATTATGTTAAAACCGACAGAATTATGATCACTACCACATATACTACCAGAATATACCAAGCTGGGGTAAAATTCAGGACGCCACACCCGATTTCATTCCAGGGTCACATCTGGAAAACAATCACTGAGGTGAACATTTGGAGGACTGCTCCAGCAAAGGTACCTTCAAGAGCAGAGGTCAATAACTGACGATCAGAAGCAGGAAGCCAGTCCATGAGAACTGATGCCAATTGTCATGCCCTTGCTGCCACTCTGACTGAGATTAGCTAATGCAGACTGAACCAGGCACCTACCCTACCTATGTGGTTTAATTCCACACTATACCATGCACTTACTAAATGAGCCACCAAGGGGAGCTCAAATACTATATTTTTATTAGTGAAACCCATTGTACAGACTTAGCACTGATGTAAGTTACCACTAGTCATTGTATTAACCTAATTGTGCTACTGCAGACTTGCTGTTTAGCAAACATAGATCATAAATTGGCCCAATATCAGCCTATATCATAGCCAAGGTCAAGTTAATTAAAACTCATGAAATGCCTAATTGTGATAATTTCTAACTAGACTCATTTGTAAAGTGGCACTTTTATCTGTAACATAATATTAAAATCTCTGGATGCAATCTACAACAATGTCAGGGAACTGTGTAAGTCAATTTATTTTTGGCCATTCTGAGTGGGAGAAATGTGCTGTGCCATAGGAATGAGAATCAGCCACAGTAATTAAGTGGAGAGAATGGTGGTTCATACCAGCAAAGAAATGCCTTGCCTGCCTTTCGATCCTGTTAAAAGCATGTTCCACATCTTTTTTTCTTCCACTTTTATCTTCTAAGCTTGAAGAATTATGTTTTTGAAGTAGTGCAGTTGTTGGTATTAGAATAAATTTTAGCAGTGACGATATCAGCTCCGTCAAATCATTGTGAATCTCGTAATAACACTTGTCCCCTTCCTCAGGTTAGCTTTGAGTTTGTGCCTCAGCAGCTGGACATCACTGAATCATTCTGGAGCTTTATAATTCCAGAACAAAGTATCACTGTGCCATTCCTGTTATGTGGCAATACAAGCGAACCAGCAGTCTCCCTGGACCACTCTCACATCAACTACAACTTTGTGCTGTTAGGTATGTGTTTGAAGTTTTTGACTTACTGGTACATTTGGCATTGCAGCCTCTGTTAGTGTTCCTCTACTGAAGCATTTTCTTTTAACTAGTGCCCCTCGTAGCCTGGATTGTTTGAGCTGAGTCATTAATCTGGGGATGAAGAGAGAGGCAGGAAGAGTCGCCCCGGATATGGGAATGGGATTCAAGTCCTGGATGAACTTGAACTTTATCAGGGGTTAGTTTTAGGGGAGAAGAGGAGTCTGGAACAAAAGCAGGAAACTGCTCCTGAGTGGAGGCCTGGGAGGTCTCGCAGTGAGCGGGGAACTGGGTTATGTGACTCCCCCGACTTCCAGCATGTGGCTCAGTGGCATGGCTGCTGGTTCAGGAGCAGTTCTACAGCCTGTCCTCTTAACCAGGGGCTGGTACATGGGATGGGGCAATCAAAAAAAAAAGGAAGGCGAGAAAAATGAACAAATAGATGAGTTTGTAAACATCAACATCAGTGCCAAAAAGTTAAACATTTATTCCAGTGGCAACACTGATAAATCCAAAATAGATGTGAAATGGTGGAAGTATTTAATACACATACATATTGGGCTGGATTTTACGTCGGGCAGACGGGAGCTGGCTGCCAATGTAAAATTCGGTGGCGAACACGCTTCCGCCCAGCCTGGAGATCGATCCCGTATTTTACGGGTCCCCGTGCTTTAACTGTTCCGAGGCGGGATTTCCACCCACTTGAGGGAGGAAGTCCCGCCTCATTGAGCTTCCGGCCAATCATCGGGCCGGCAACTTTTTAGCCCCAGCAGCACCACCGGGAGCAGTGGCTGAGGACGTGGAGCCACGACTGCAGGTAAGTTTGGGTTGCCTCGCCAGGGGTAATCATTCGTGCCCCAGCGAGGCAAGGGTGGTCGTTTGAGGGGAATGGGGGGGGCGTCTTGAGTCCTGGGGGTGATTGATGAAGCGGCCCCTCCCCCAGGGCACAGAGAGGCCGACAGCTTTCACCGGGCGGCCGTTCCCGGCTCTCTTGTCACGGGTAAAATCCCTATGGAGGCGGACAAAGGCCCTTAAGTGGCCGTTAATTGGCAACTTGAGGGCCTTGATTGGCCTGGGGCAGCCAGCCTGTTTTCCGACCGCCGCCCGCCCTACGTAAATGGAGTGGCCATTATGTTACTTCACTGAAGAAAAAACATCTTACAAACAGAATCTGTGTCCTTCACAAAACAGCTAGAATGTCATGGCTCTCCTTTGGGTAACAAAAGACGTCACGTCAACTGGCCCCTGGCTGGCAGCACCAACTCTGTTTCTTGTGTTACCCACAGGCCACAAAGTACACATGACTGTCAACATGATTAATAATGAGCCGAGTCCATTCAGTTTCCGTTTCAGAGAGGATACGCTGTGCTCGGAGGGGTACATTTGCAAACTCGTTGTGGATCCAATGGAGGGCATTGTTCTCCCTCACAGCAGGTATGATAATCCGCCAGAATTCATGGCCCTAATACATTTCAATGAGCCTCATTGCACCACTGTTAATGCTATCAACCATGGAACTCATTAGCTGTGCCCATGAAGAGCTGGGTTTATCTGTGGCTAAGGTACAAATACTCAAATTTATTGGCCTTTGTAGGATCGTATCTTGTTCTTTGAGATGATGCTAAGTTTTGTTTTTTTCAGCCTTGAAGCCCAGATCAGGATAATTCTTTGTCAATTTTCCATGAATAACACTGAGCCTGTGCTCCCAGTGAACCCTTGTTCTCCCACCCTCCCCCATTCATATTACTGACCCTCCAATTCCAACAGCGCATGCCTTGAGGCCTAGAATCTTTCATAGCTAGTTGTCACCCATGGCTCAATGATGGCACTGCAGCCTCTGAGTCACAAGGTTGCAGGTTCATATCCACTCCACAGACTTGAGCACATAATCCAGGGTGACACCTCTGTGCAGTACTGTGGGAGTGCTGGACTGTTGGAGATACTAGAATAGAACCTGTAGCACTATTTCAGAGAAGAGCATGGATGTTCTTCCTGGTGTCCTGGCCAATAATTATTCCTCAACCAATATCTAAATTACACAGTCATTTATCTCATTGTTGTTTGTGGGAATTTGTTTTGTCATGCAGGCCCCCATCTGCCAAGAATGCGGCACACATTATTTTGCCACATGAACATTAAAACTTAAAATTGCTGCTGGGCAGAACAGAGGGCTATTACAAGGAATTGCCTGGCCCCTCTCTGGAAAGAACTTTTTGGCATCCTGGCAGACAGTTTTGGAACAAGGGACCCAGACCCTGCTTCTCCAATAGACAGAAGACCTGGTCAGGCCAGTTTAGTCACATGACGAACTGGCTGTTTGAATTTGAACTTGCCACAGAGTGTTTGAAAGTGAGAAAGCTCTTTGCTCCTGGACTGAAAAGATCTCTCTCCTGTCTGCTCCCATCTGTTTCTCACGGAACTGAAGACGCACTGAAGACACATGAACCCCAAGAGTCTCCTACAGTGAACAAGGTTTAAGAAGAATACTGGGCCCCAATGAAAAGCAAGACTACCTATAGTCAAGGTCCACAGCGAGCTCGAAACACAGTAAAAAAACTCCTCTTCAGAGATTGCCTCAAACTTTTTTAGTTTATTTTTCTTCTGCCCTTTTCTGTCCTTATTTGCATGTGCTTATTGCGTATGCATGCTAGGGTGGGGTGTGGCATGTATCCGTAGGTGTTTACCGTCTTAGAGTTTAAGTTTAGGTTTAATAAATTTCACTTTTCTTCCTGAAACCTAAGAAAGCCTGTTTATGTTAATTTCTTTGCCTTATAATTGGAAAGTGGTGGGCAAGGATTCACCACGGGCGAGCTCAAAACACAGTGGGGTGGATTTTACGTTGGGCGGATGGGAGCTGGCCACCGACGTAAAAATCGGTGGCAAACCCGCTTGCGCCCGGTGCGGGGATCTGTCCCACATTTTACAAGTCCCCAGGCTTTAACTGTTCCGAGGCGGGACATCCACCCGCTTGAAGGAGGAAGTCCCGCCTCATTGAGCAGCTGGCCAATCATCAGGTTGGCAGCTCTTAGTCCCAACAGTGCCACCTGGAGCAGTGGTCAGTGCTGGAACTGCAGCCCAGGCAAGGACATGGAGCCAGGACTACAGGTAAGTTAGGGTTGCCTCTTTGGGGTGATTGGTCACGCTCTGGCGAGGCAAGGGTGATCGTGTAGGGGGAGGGGGCGGTCGTCTTGGATCCTGGGAGTGATCGGGGAAGTGGGGGCGGCCCTCAATTGGGCACCCAGTGGCCGTTTGTCAGGGCCCACCCCGGGACGCTGAGAGACCGCCAGCTTTCACTGGGCAGCCTTTCACGTCTCCCGGACACCCGTTTGCCACGGGTAAAATCGCCGTGTAGGTGGGCGAAGGCCCTTAGGTGGCCATTAAGTGGACACTTAAGAGCCTTGATTGGCCTGGGCGGGCAGCCCGTTTCTCGCCTCTCCACCCCACCCCCGGCCCACGTAAAGTGGGATGGAGGCAGGAGCGGGTCGGGAAGACCTCCCGGAGCCTCCCACTCAATTTTACGCCATCCCCCGCAACCATCCAGCTCGCTGGCGTAAAAGTCAGGCCAGTGTGTTTAAAAATTAAGCCCTGTTACAATAAGACCAGGTGAAGACAGTAAAAGACCCCTAGACACCTTTCTCACCTGGTCGTAACAGTTTCCTTTTCCAAGTGACACATTCTCCCAGCTGAACTGTCCCCACCAGTGACACAGCAGAAATTGGAGCTGAGCCACAGCACTAAACTTCCAACTGAGCAACATTTGGCAGCAATTCAATGAAATTTTCACCCTCAGTATTAAGATTTTTTTTTGCAAATACATACAGTTCGAATTATTTACCCTCTCTTCCTGACAATGCCATCTCCGTCTGGGATTCAATTACCTGCAGCCAGCACCCATGCAGCATTAGTTCCCTTTCTTCATGAATGAATGAGTTTAGAGCATAAGTGATGACAGACTAGTGAACCATAGAGAAAGCCAATGCCAAGGATATTCCTAACCCCCACGCCCATGAGAGGATTTTAAAACAAACAGCAATTGGAAGCCAGGCCAGGAGTTTCCTCAGAGCAAAACCAGCACACTTGGAGCGAAGTAACATCAGCGGAGTGGGAACAGATCATTCTGAACTGTGCATGGTCTTTGACCTGACAGTGAACTGTACATGGTCTGTAACCTGATAGACTGAACTGTGCATGAACTGTAACCTGATAATGAACTCTACATGGTCTACAGCCTGACAGATTGAACTGTACACGGTCTGTAGCCTGACAGTCAACTATACATAAACTAGAACCTGATAGTGAATTCCACATGGTCTACAGCCTAACCGATTGACCGGTGCATGATTTATAGCCTGACAGACTGAACTGAATGTGGTCTGTGGAAGTGCATAATGTCCAACCATCTGATGTTTGTCTGTTTCACTCACAGTATGCCCATTGTCTTCTCCTGTACTGCAAAGGCTGAGGGAAATGTGAACTGCAATATTGTGTGTGATGTGAAGACCAAGACTGAACCTTTGACCTTAAATGTCAAGATGCACGGATACTGCATGAAAGCTGCAGTGACCTGTGAAGCTAGCAATGGAACAGTGACTGAACTCAGTCATCAGAGTATCAATGAGATCTGCTTCAGAGAGGTTTGTACTGAATGACAACCAGAGAATAAGTAATTGTGTGACCTGACGTCCTGATCGAGCACCTCTTTAATACCTGACACAAGGTAACATTCTCCCCACCACCTCGTTCCCCCTTCTATGGCACCTTCCCCTGCAATCACAGGAGGTGTAATACCTGCTCATTTACCTCCTCTCTTCTCACTATCCAAGGCCCCAAACACTCCTTTCAGGTGAAGCAGTGATTTACTTGTACTTCTTTCAAGTTGGTATACTGTATTCGCTACTCACAATGTGGTCTCCTCTACACTGGGGAGTCCAAACACAGATTGGGTGACCGTTTTGCAGAACACCTCCGCTCAATCCGTAAGCATGACCCCGAGCTTCTGGTTGCTGGCCATTTCAACACCCTCCCCTGCTCTCATGCTGACATCTCTGTCTTGGGATCGCTGCAGTGTTTCAGCGAACATCAACACAAGCTCGAGGAACAGCGTCTCATTTACCGATTAGGCATGCTACAGCCTGAATTCAATAATTTCAGAGCATGACGGGCCCCCCTTTTTATGTTCAGTTATTTTTTTTTATTTGGTTATTTTATTTAAGTTTTTTTTAGTTTGGTTAGTTTGTTTCTACAGTGCCTACCCACTGTTTGTTTTTTTTAAAAAATGTTAATGTTTGTGCTTGGAATGCTTTGTGCTTTACAGTCTATTCACACCCTCTCTGTACTAACGCTTTATCTTTCAGCACACGACTAACATACCGTTTGCCTTTATTCCATGACCCTCTGGTCAGTTATTCTCTGTGACCTTGTCTTTTCAACACCTCTTTTGTTATCTCTTGCCCCCCCTGCTTTTATTTTGACTATTTGCCAGTTCTGAAGATGGGTCACTGACCTGAAACGTTAACGCTGCTTCTCTCTCCACTGATGCTGCCAGACCTGCTCAGTATTTCCAGCATTTCTTGTTTATATTTCAGATTTCCAGCATCTGCAGAACTTTGCTTTTATTATTTAACAATTTCCTGGGACAGCTACCATCTGTGTCACCAACAGCATCACTCTTTTCTCTCTCTAAGACTTTCTTCTTGGTATCTTTCTCTCTCTGTTTTATTGATACTATGGTAACACGCCTCTATACTTTCTTCTATAAATTAAATTTCTCCTGCGCTTCACCTCAGGCACCTGATGGTGGTTACCCCACTGCTTTGAAGACTCACTGCACCATCGCTGACTCAATTTATTGCTTCCCAGGATATATGATTGTGGAACTCCTCACCTCCTTCAGTCTTTCCTTCTTCCTCCCGTACTATGGGCTTTTAAAATCCAAGCTGAGTATCACAATGTCCTGATTCTCTTGTCTTCTCTCACATGGTGGTATGCTGCACTGTGTACCTTGGCCCCTCATCTTTCTCATACTACTTTTGGTACAGTATTCACTGCTTACTGGAGGGCCATAATGTTGGCCTTTGGCTACTGATCTTTCAGAGAAGATAGTTTTTTAAATCCAAAGTTGCCATTGGAAAGATGGTGGTGGATCTTCACACAGCTGTAGTCCATGTGGTCAAGGCACTGAAACAATGCTGTTAGGTGGGAAGTTCCAGGATTTTGACTCAGAGGGGAACTTGGAGTAGATGGTATTCCCATGCACCTGCTGCCCTTGGCCTTTCAGGTGGTAAAGGACACAGGTTTGGAAGGTGCTGCTGAATAAGTGTTGAATAGTTCACACTGCAGACATAGTAGGCTGGTAGTGGAGGGATTGCATGGTTAAAACAGTGGATAGGCCATTGAACAAGTGGACTACATTGTGCTGGATTGTGTCAAGTTTCTTGAGTGACTGGAATTGTTTACTTAAAACTAGAACACAGAATGAAGTAATAATTTGTGTGTGTGTATAACCTTTTGTTAATATTATGAGCAATCTCTATGCCAGTATTATTGATATACTTTATTCCAAAAGAATAAGCATCTCACTGCCATATTTTTCAAGAAAGGAATTGTGAGAATCATGACCTCGTCATGGTGAAGGGTGTCTGCTGCTGGGAATGGTGGGGCGTGTCTGCTGCTGGGAATGGTGGGGAATGTCTGCTGCTGGGAATAGTGAGGGGTGTCTGCTGCTCGAAATGGTGGGGAATGTCTGTTGCTGGGAATGGTGGGGAATGCCTGCTGCTGGCAATGATGAGGGGGGGGTGGTTGGGGTCTGTTGCTGAGAATGTTGAGGTATGTCTGCTGCTGGGAATGGTGGGTAATGTCTGCTGCTGGGAATGGTGGGGAATGCCTGCTGCTGACAATGGTGAGGCATGTCTGTTGCTCGGAATGGTGGGGAATGTCTGTTGCTGGGAATGGTGGGAAATGTCTGCTGCTGGGGATGGTGAGGGGTGTCTGCTGCTGGGAATGGTAGGGAATGTCTGTTGACAGGAATAGTGAGGGGTGTCTGCTGCTCGGAATGGCGGGGAATGTCTGTTGCTGGGAATGGTGGGAAATGTCTGCTGCTGGGGATGGTGCGGAATGTCTGTTGCTGGGAATGGTGAGGGGTGTCAGCTGCAGGGAATGGTGAGGGGTGTCTGCTGCTGGGAATGGTGAGGCATGTCTACTGCTGGGAATGGTGAGGCATGTCTGTTGCTGGGAATGATGGGGAATTTCTGCTGCTGGGAATGTCTGTTGCTGGGAATGGTGAGGAATGTCTACTGCTGGGAATGGTGAGGCATGTCTGTTTCTGGGAATGATGGGGAATTTCTGCTTCTGGGAATGTCTGTTGCTGGGAATGGTGAGGAATGTCTACTGCTGGGAATGGTGAGGCATGTCTGTTTCTGGGAATGATGGGGAATTTCTGCTTCTGGAAATGTCTGCCTCTGGGAATGGTGGGGAATGTCTGCTGCTGGGAATGGTGAGGGGTGCCTGTTGGGAATGGTGAGGGAGTCTGCTGCTGGGAATAGTGGGGAATATCTGCTGCTTGCAGTGGTGGGGAATGTCTGCTGCTGGGAATGGTGAGGCATGTCTGTTGCTGGGAATGGTGGGGAAGTTCTGCTGCTGGGAATGATAGGGCATGTCTGCTGCTGGGATTGGTGAGGGGTGTCTGCTGCAGGGAATGGTGAGGGGTGTCTGCTGCTGGGAATGGTGAGGCATGTCTACTGCTGGGAATGGTGAGGCATGTCTGTTGCTGGGAATGATGGGGAATTTCTGCTGCTGGGAATGTCTGTTGCTGGGAATGGTGAGGAATGTCTACTGCTGGGAATGGTGAGGCATGTCTGTTTCTGGGAATGATGGGGAATTTCTGCTTCTGGGAATGTCTGTTGCTGGGAATGGTGAGGAATGTCTACTGCTGGGAATGGTGAGGCATGTCTGTTTCTGGGAATGATGGGGAATTTCTGCTTCTGGAAATGTCTGCCTCTGGGAATGGTGGGGAATGTCTGCTGCTGGGAATGGTGAGGGGTGCCTGTTGGGAATGGTGAGGGAGTCTGCTGCTGGGAATAGTGGGGAATATCTGCTGCTTGCAGTGGTGGGGAATGTCTGCTGCTGGGAATGGTGAGGCATGTCTGTTGCTGGGAATGGTGGGGAAGTTCTGCTGCTGGGAATGATAGGGCATGTCTGCTGCTGGGATTGGTGAGGGGTGTCTGCTGCTGGGAATGGTGAGGGGTGTCTGTTGCTGGGAATGGTGAGGGATATCATTTCCTGGGAATCAGCCCACTCTGAGGATCGCACCACCTCTTGCCCCAGTGTGACTTTGTCCCATTGCCACACCAGCCATTCCATGGTCTCACTGACAGAGGTCACCTCTAAGGGCTTTCATAACCTCTCCAGGACACTGGTTAGCGTGTCCAAATAAGATCCCTCTGTGTTTCATGGGCATAGTTGATAACACTTGAATCTTAAACTGGCTAATGGCTGGGTTACAATACCACACAAAGGAATTTAACAGAAACCACATAGCCAGTGCCAGAGTAACCTACCTTGTGCCAATCAGTGTAAACATAGAGGAAGTCTTGAGCTGTGAATATATTTCTCTATGTACCTACCAACTGAATGGAATTCCCCAGAATTATTCACATGTGATCCTTGCACACAGAGAAATATTGGAAAAGGAGGAGGCCATTAAACCGCCCAAGTCTGTTCCACTACTCAATTAGATCTTGGCTGATCTTTATGTCAGCTCCACCTACCAGCCTTGATACTGTAATCCTTAATCCCCTTGCCTCACAAAATCTGTCAAGCTCAGTTTTGAAATTTTCAATTGACCTCCAGCCTCAACAGCTTTTTGGAAGAGAAAGTTCCAGATTTCCACTACGCTTTGTGTGAAGCAGTGATCCCAGGCATCACCTCTGATTGGCCCAGCTCTAAATTTAGAGTTGCCAGCTTCTTCTGGACACCTCCACCTGAGGAAATAGTTTCTCTCTCAATCAACTGGGTCTGCGGCAGGTAGTGAGGGAGCCAACAAGAGGAAAAAACCTACTTGATGCCGTCCTGACCAATCTACCTATCACAGATGTGTCTGTCCATGACAGTATTGGTAAGAATGATCATCTCACAGTCCTTGTGGAGACAAAGTTCTGACTTCACACTGATGACACACTCCATCGTGTTGTGTGGCACTACCAGCATTCTAAATGGGATAGATTTAGAACAGATCTAACAGCTCAAAACTGGGCATTCATGAGGTGCTGTGGGCCAACACCTGCAGCAGAATTGTATTCAACCACAATCAGTAACCTCATGGCCTGGCATATCCCTCACTCTACCAATAGTGTCAAGTTGGATCACTCCAGCTGACGACAGGTTACACTTCTGACTGTGGAAGTGGCAGGTTATTAGACTGGATGGGAGGCCTGATTTTTACACTGTTATCAATCTGCTTACAGGTGGAACTGAATGATGATATTAGCTACTATTTCACCATCTCAAACAATGGAAAATATAACTTCAACTTTGACTGGGAGCTTTCAGGTCCCCCACGCATTCTGAAGTGTTTGACACTTATCTGTGAGCAGAATAGCATCGAAACAGGGAGCAGTGTCCCAGCAACGATTAAGTTCCACCCAGATCACAAGCTTGAATTAAAGAATGTGGAGCTGAGGCTGAAGGTAAACTTCAAAATTCCCACTCCTACCGCTGAACCATTCATATTGACCCTCATCTGATAAATGTTCTCTGGACTGGAGTGGAAACAGCTACCTGAATGTAAATCCATGTCAGAACAGTGGGAGGTATTCAAGGAGGTATTGAGGGGGTTTAGAACAAATATTTCCAGAAAGAAAAATGGTGGGATTCTCAAGTCTAGACACCCTGCCCCCACCCACCACCACCCTGGGTGTCAAAGAGCATAGAGAGTAGGATAAGGCAAAAAAAAGAAAGCTTATGTCAGATATCAAGAGCTCAATAATGCAGGAAGCCTTGAGGGGTATAGAAAGTGCAAGGTAAATTAAAGAAATTAAAAAGAAAATTAGGAAAGCAAAGAGAGGGCATGTAAAAATATTGGCAAGTAAAATAAATGAAAATCCAAAGATGTTTTATAAATACAGAAAGAGCAAGAGGGTAACTAAGGAAACAATAGGGCTGGTTTGAATAAAAAAGACAACTTGTGTGTGAAGGCAGAAGATGTGGGCATGGGGAATGAAGCAAACATTATAGTTAGGGAGGAGGAGTATAAAATATTGAATGGTATAAGCATTGTAAGAGAGGAAATATTAATGGGTTTAGCATCTATGAAAGTGCATACATCACCAGGCCCAGATGAAATGTATCCCAGGCTACTAAGAGAAGCAAGGGAGGAAATAGCGAAGACTCTATCATTTCCCAATCCTCTCTGGCTACAGACATGGTGCTGTAGGGCTGGAAGATTGCTAACGTTGTACCGTTGTTTAAAAAGGGAGGAAGGGATAGACCGAGTAGTTACAGACCCATCAGGCTAACCTCAGTTGTGTGCAAATTACTGGAAAAATTTTTGATGGATAGTATAAATCATCATTTAGAAAGACACAGATTAATCAAGTTCAGTCATTATAGATTTGTTAAGGGAAGGTTGTGTCTGACGAAATTGACTGAATTTTTTTGAGGTGGTGACAAGGAGGGTTGATAAGGGTAGCACATTTGATGCAGTCTGCATGGGTCTTAGCAAGTCTTTTGACAAGGTCCCTCATGGCAGACTGGTCAGAAAATGTAAGAGCTCATGGTATTGAAGGGCATGTGGCAAGTTGGATCCAAAATTGACTCAGAGGCAGAAAGCAAAGGGTAATAGTTTGGTGGGTATACTTGTGACTGGAAGGCTGTTTCTAGTGAGGTTCTACAGGGCTCAATACTAGGTCCCTTGCTTTTTGTGGTTTAGACTTAAATGTAAGGGACATGATTAAGAAGCTTGCAGATGATACAAAAATTGGTCGTGTAGTTGATAATAAGGAAGGAAACCATAGACTGCAGGAAGATATCAATGGACTGGACAGGTAGGCAGAAAAGTGGCAAATAGAATTCATCTGGAGAAGTGGGCCTGCGCAGTGGTTAGCACTGCAGCCTCACAGCTCCAGGGACTCGGGTTCAATTCTGGGTACTGCCTGTGCGGAGTTTGCAAGTTCTCGCTGTGACCGTGTAGGTTTTCGCCGGGTGCACCGGTTTCCTCCCACAGCCAAAGACTTGCAGGTGATAGGTAAATTGGCCATTGTAAATTCCCCCTAGTGTAGGTAGGTGCTAGTGAATATGGGATTACTGTAGGGTTAGTATAAATGGGTGGTTGTTGGTCGGCACAGACTCAGTGGGCCGAAGGGCCTGTTTCAGTGCTGTATCTCTAAATAAAATAAATAAGTGTAAGGTCATGTATTTGGGGATAGGAAACAGCCTTTTTCTCCATCTCCAATATATTTACTGTTAATTAATTAAAGCGTTCAAAGAAAATTTTAAAAATACAATTTTGTTTAATGCCCCTTGATTTTTCTCCTGGATTGCTTGCAGCAGTGTCCTGGAGATTAATATTCAATTTCTGGTGACTCCTGGAGAGAAACGAGCAAAACATGTAGATGCAGGCATGGAGACCCATCACAGATCCTTGTAGCGTCGATAGCCTCTGCTTGCAGGATCACAACTGCTTACAGAGTCTGAGTCAACTGTAGGTGACCAGGGTGAACTATGCTGCAGAAAATAACCAGCTAACCTGCTACATGTCCAAATTTTCTTCACGTTGATGTAAATCTACCTTGTACACTTTAGTAATGAACCTTGTTCTTGCCCTCAGATACAGAAAGGCCCTGTTTTTGCCTGTGTCCTCACTGGGTACACAGTGACCCCAAGCATCCACTTGTCTTTCACAAGATATGACTTTGGGCCATGTTTCATCTATAATGCTGGCATGACACCTTCCAAAAAGACTCTGATCATCACTAATAAAGAGGAGCATGCAATCAGGTAAGATAGTACTGGTTCTATTCCCTGTTAAGTCGTCTTTGCCACTCGTGTTTCACTTTATTTGTTTTTCAGTGTTTGATCTGCTCTGGGTTGGTTTCTCCACTTGGTCACCAATGAGTTGGGCCTTTGCCATGCCCAGCAGAATGTTCCTTATGTGGATAATTGTTGGAACACAGAATTCTTTTTCACAAAGAATAATCAAGACATCTCTTAAGGGAAAATTGGTTAAATATTTGAAGCAGAAGAAGAGATAGTGCTATATAGCGAGAGGGATTAGTTCTGGGTTGCTGTAGCATTGACCTGACACTGACATGATGGGCCGAATGGATAGTGCTGTAAGCTTCCATTGGTTCTAAAAGGGCAGGCAAGTTGCTCCCAGATTTCTGCTTGTACCATTTTGAATGTTCTTCCCCTTCACTTTCCTCTGACCCATCCCTTCTTCCAATCTCACCTCTTGCCATGTTTTCACTATCCCCTCTGGCCTTCCCCTCTCTGGCCCCGAATGATCAGCAAAAACCTACGCTTCATCCCAGTCAGCCTAGCCTCGGTCGTGGGTAAATTGTTGAAAAACAATTCTGAGACATGGTATAGATCGTCATTTAGAGAGGCACAGATTAATCAAGGAGGCAGCCACCATGGATTTGTTAAAGGAAGGTCAAGTCTAACTAACTTGATTGAATTTTTTGAGAAGGCTATGAAGAGGATCGATGAGGGTAGTACAGATGATGTAGTCTACATGGATTTTAGCAAGTCTTTTGACAAAGTCCTATGCAGCAGACTTATCAGTAAATTAAATACTCATAGGGTCCAAGAGAAAGTGGAAAGTTGGATCCAAAATTGGCCCAGTGGCAGTAGCAAAGTATTATGGTTGACAGGTGTTTTATGACTGGAAGGCTATTCTAGTGGGGCTCTGCAGGGCTCAATACCGGGTCCCTTACTGTTCATAGTATATATCAATGATTTAGACTTCAATGTAGGGCGCATGATTAAGAAGCTTGTAGATGGTTTGAAATTTGGCTGTGTCGTTGATAGGAAGAAAGCTGGATACTGCAGGAAGATATCAATGGACTGGACAGGTGGGCAGAAAAGTGGAAAATGGAATTCAATTCGGTGTGAGTAATGCATTTGTGGAGGAGAACCAAGGAAATGGAATACATAATAAATAGTAGGTTCCTGAGAAATGTAGTGGAGCAGAGAGGCCTTGGAGATTATGTCTACAAATCCCTGAAGGTAGCAGGACAGGTAAATGAGGTGGTCAAGAAGGCATATGGGATATTTTACTTCATAGCTCAAAGCCGAGAATATAAGAGCTGAGAGGTTATGCTGGGACTGTATAAAGCACTAGTTAGCCTGCAGCTAGCGTACAGTCACTGCATTACAGGAAGGATGTGATAACACTAGAGAGTGTATGGAAGAGATATACAAGGATGTTGCCAGTAATGGATAATTTCAGCTATGAGAAAAGATTGGATAGGCTGGGTTTGCTTTCTTTGGAACAAAGAAAGCTGAGGGGAGATTTAACTGAGGTGCATAAAATTATGAGGGGCCTAAATAGAGTGGATAGGAAGGACCTATTTCCATTAGCAGGAAGGTCAATAACCAGGGGACATAGATTTGAAGAAATTGGTGGAAGGATGAGAGGGGAGTTGAGGAGGACATTTTTAATGCTGAGGATGGTGGGGTTCTGGAAATCTCTGCTTGAAAGGCTGGTAGAGGAAGAAAGCCTCATCGCATCTAAAAAATATTTGAATATGCGCTTGAGGTGCTGTAATCTACAGGGCTACAGACCAAAAGTTGAACGTAGGATTAGACTAGATGGCTCTTTCGTGGCTGGCATGAACATGATGGTCCGAATGGCCTCCTTCTCTGTGTAAATCTTTCTATGTTTCATCCCCTCACGCTCCCACCTCGATTTTGGCACAACACTGAGCTCTTCTTCCATTGCCTTCGCCTCTACGCCACTTCTTTGGCCAGAAGTTTTCTACCCACACAACGGACCCTTTCTCTTGTCTTCAGAATTCTCATTCCAGCAAGACCGGTCCCTCGGGCCTCTTACCCTTTCTCGATCTTTTCATTGAGCACTGACAATATGACATCAGGCATCTCAATTTTTCTGCTCCCCTCACTCACCCTAACCTGTCTCCCTCTGAACTTGCTGCACTCCATTCTCTCAGGTCCAACCCAAACATCATCATCAAATCTGCTGACAAGGGTAGTGCTGTTGTTGTTTGGTAAATTGGCCTCTACTCTGCAGGGCCTTAATGTCAACTCTCTGACACCTCCATCTACATTTCCCTGGATCATGACCCCACCACCACACACCAACCATTGTTTCCAAGACTGTCATTGACCTCATCTCCTCTGGTAATCTGCCCTTTATGGCTTCTAACCTGATAGTCCCCAACCCTGCACAGCTGACTACCAGCTCCTTCCCAAGATCCACAAAATTGACTGCCTGGTAGGCCAATTTTTTCAGCCTGTTCTCGCCCTACTGAACTGATTTCTTCCTATCTCAACTCTATTTTTTTGTTCTTTGTTCAGTCTTTTCCCAGCAACATCTGTGACTCTTCTGACGCTCTCCACCTCTTTAACAGTGTCCAGTTTCCTGGCCCTAACCATTTCCTTTTCCTCATGGACATCCAATCTCCCTATACCTCCATCTCCCACCATGATGGTCTCTCCACTTTTTCCTTGAAAGAAGACTCAAACAGTCCCCATCCACCACCACCATCCTCTGCCTGGCTGAAATTGTTCTCACATTGAACAACATTTCCTTTTATTCCATTCACTTCCTCCAAATAAAAGGTGTTGCTTTGGGAGCCTGGATGGGTCTTTGCTATGCTTGCCTTTTCATGGGATGCATGGAACATTCTTTATTCCAGTCCTACTCAGGCCCCCTTCCTCACCTCTTTTGTCTGGTGCATTGATGACTCTATTGGTGCCATTTCCTGCTCTCACCCTGAACTATAAAATTGTAATCAAGTTTGCTTTCAATTTCTGCCCTTCTCTCACCTTCACATGGTCCATCTCCACCTCTTCCTTTCCTTAATATTTCTGTCTCTATTTCTGGGAAAGGGCGATCCACCAATATCTACTATCAGCCTGGAGATTCCCACAACTACCTTGACTTCAGTCACCCCTGTGACCCCCTGCCCCCATCTGCTTCCTGTAAGGATTCTATTTCATTCTCTCAGTTTCTATGTTGTTATGTCACGACCGCTCAAGACAAAGTCCCCAATCAAAATACATGATTCTGATTGCGATGGGCGCAATGCATTGTCAATTCCATCCCGTCATTCCACAGATCGCATAACATATCACTTTAAACTTTCCAAATTAAAGAATACCACAGCCGAACTGAACAATCTATTCATCCCCGAATGGGGCGAAGGTATCGTTAGATCAACAAATTAACTGTTCATTAGAAAAACTAAAAGTTTTAAACACTACTAAGATAAAACAACATTTAAAATAGAAGTAACAAAGTCCTTGCAGATTTACGCTCCTGTCGAAATGGAATCTTCCCAATGTAGAAATGGTCCAAGGTTGCTTGAAGTCTTTGCAGTTGTCCGATGGGGAAAAAAAAGGTTCTTCAATAGTAGGACAGTCAGTTGTCTAGTTCAGCAGTTGAAGTGTTGCTCTTCTTCTCCAGTGATGAACACAGCAATAATTTGCTACCACTTTCAAAAGAATCGATCTGGCTTAACTTTTAGAATTTTGAGAGGGTAAAATAGTCTAAATTTACTTCCTTCAGTTTAAATTAACAGAGATCTCTTTTCAGTTGTGGGTGGGGGAGGTGGGTGGGGGAGTGTAAACTGTCTCTGCAAAAGCCAGTTTTTCAGCTAAATTTAAAAGTCAGTTGCAACATTGTATATCCTGTTCTCGGTCTTTGAATGGCTGTATTTGGGGCAACCAAGATGCACTTTCCTTGCTAACCTCTGAGGCTGGTTTGCTCTCCCTCTCTGTATGGTTGTAGACAGGGCAACCAAGATGCAGCTTCTGAAGCTGGCTATCTTAAAGCAGTACTGATCCTTTGCTGTCTTCAAGACACACTGCATATTTCTCGGAAAAAAAACAACAGGATCATAATCCTGTCTCCATTGCATCTGTTCTGATGATGCAGCCTTCCATACCAGTACTTCCAATACATCTTCCTTTTTCCTCAACAGACGATCCCCCACCACAGAGTTTGACAGGGCCCTTGACTGTGTCTATTCCATTTCCCATATTCTGCTCTCACCCTTCACCTCCCTCCCAGAACCACAATAGAGTTTCCTTTGTCCTCACCTTCCACCCAGCAGCCTCCACATTCAACGGATGATCCTCTGCCATTTCTGTCAACTCCAATGTGACACCACCATCAAACACAGCTCCCCCGCCAAACCTTCAGCATTCTGAAGGAACCATTCCCTCCATGACACTATGGCCCACTCCACATTCACCTCTTCCCCTTCCTATGGCACAGGCAACACCCGTCCTTTTACCTCTTTCCTTCTCCCATCCAGGTCCCCAAACACTCCTTCCAGGTGAAACATTGATTTACTAGTACTTCTTTCAATTTAGTACACTGTATTCGCTACCCCCTACGCAGTCTCCTCTACACTGGGTTGATCAAATGCAGATTCAGTGACCTCTTTGCAGAACACTTTTGTTCAGTCCGCAAGTGTGACCCCGAGCTTTAGATGCCTATCATTTTAATTCTCCGCTCCATTCTCACTCCAACCTTTCTGACCTCGGCCTATTCCAGTGAAGGCGAAAGTAAGCTCGAAGAACAGCATCTCATTTTTCGATTAGGCACTTTACAGTCTTCCGGAATCAACATTGAGTTCAACAATTTCAGATCGTAACCTCTGCCCCCTGTTTTCTCAGACAGCAGCTGTTGGTAATGATTCTGCTTTGCTCATTTACACCTGCTCTAAACTCATCTTTTGTTTCTTTACTTGTTCCATTACTATCTTATTTTGCCATGCACCATTATCCCTTTTGTTATTTGATCTCCCCTGCCTCTCACCCTATCACAGACATTCCCTTTTGTTCTGCCCTCTGTTCCCCTTTCCCTGCCTTAGTACTTGCATAAAACCGGTTATATCTCTTTCCAGTTCTGACAAAATGTCATTGACCTGAAACATTGTATATTTATTAACTCTGGTTTTGATTAAGTTAAAATCTCACTCAGATTAACTGTTTCTCTCTCTATGGGCGCTGAGTATTTCCAGTATTTTCTGTTTTTGTTGCTGACTTCCAGCATCCGCAGTATTTCATTTTTGTCATTTTGTACCAGGCCTAGCAGTGTTTGGAGCTGACACTAGGGCCCGAGTTTAACCTAATCTTGCAAAACCTTTAAGAAAGGATAGAGAAAGGACTTAAAGTACACATTGATCATGCCACAATCTTCTTACCTTCCTGGAAATCAACAAGTCGTTGATTCCTAATTAGGTGTTTGCTTGTGAAACTTTACTACGCATTATTTCCCTTTTCACATTTACTTTTGTTTCTCAAGCATTAAGACAGCTTTTATTTTAAATTGTAGTCAGTGCTAAACATTTGCCTCTCCTCCCATAATTAGAATTCAGAGCCCAAACTTCCTCTTTTATGGAGACCAATGAATCATGCTGGTGGCCAGGAGGGATTTGAGGCATATGAGTCATTTCTCCTAATTTGTGCCAGTTATAAACTCCTATGGATTTCAGGCCAAATGCATAACACACACACACACACACATTTGTGCACAAACACAAATATGAAACGATGCAAATAAGGGAAGTGCATCATCTAGTGTATTTCTCTCCATTTATGCCCAATAATACTTGGCGCCTCTAATGCTGATGCACAGTGGCAGCAGTGTGTACCATCTACAAGATGCACTGCAGCAATTCGCCAAGACTCCTTTGGCATCATCTTCCAAACCCACAACCTCTATCACCTAGAAGAAGGAGGGCAGCAGATGCATGAGAAACATCACCACCTCCAAATTCCCCTCCAAATCACACATCACCCTGACTTGGAACTATATCTCTGTTCCTCCACTGTTTCTTGATGAAAATGCTGTAACTCCCTGTTAGCACTGTGGGTGTACCTACACCACATGGACTGCAGCGGTTCAAGAAGGCAGCTCACCATCACATTCTCAAGGGCAATTAGGAATAGGCAATAAATGCTCATCTTGCCAGCGACGATTACATTCCCTGAACAAATATTAAAAAACCTTATACAAAAGAAAAATACTGCAGAAACTGGAAATCTAAATTAAAATAAAATGCACCATCTGTGGAGAGAAAAACTAAATTAATGTTTCTGGTCGATGATCTTTCATCTGAACTGGGAAAAGTTAGAGGTGTAATAGGTTTTAAGCAAGTACGGAATCAGTAAACAAGGGATGTCTGGAAAAAAGAGCAAAAGGGAAGCTCTGTGTTTGAGTGGAAGGCAGGAGAGATGAAATGATAAAAAGGGTGATGGTGCAAGGCAGAAGGGAAAAGGAAGGGACAAGTAAAGAAACAAAAGATGTGTCGAGAGGAGTTGTGAATGGCAGAGTCATGAACAGTTGCCATCTGAAAACAAAAAAAAAAACAAAACAAAGAAAGTTAAACAAAACAAAATGGAGGAAAACCTCACAATCTGAAATTGTTGAACTCAATATTGAGTCTGGAAGGCTGTAAAGTGCCTAATCAAAAGATGAGGCACTGTTCTTCGAGTTTACATTGAACTTCATTAGAACTGACTTCCATAACTACCTTGACTTCACTTCCTCACACCTTTCTTCCTGTAAGGACTCTATTCCATTTTCACAGTTTCCCAATTCAAAAATCTATTAATCTCAGTTTTGAGATTTTCATTTAACCCCCAGCCTCAACGGCTTTTCTGGGAGAGAGTGTTCCAAATTTCCATTACCCCTTGTGCGGGAGAGCAGCTTCCTAACATCATGCCTGAATAGCCTAACTCAAGTTTTAAGGTTATGCCCCCTTGTTCCAGAGGAAATAGTTTCTCTCCATCTATCCTATCAAATTATTCAATCATCTTAAACACCTCAATTATATTACCCCTTAATCTTCTATACTCGAGGGAATACAAGCCTAGTCTCTGCAATGTGTCCTCATAATTTAACTCTTTGAACCCCTGTATCATTCCAGTGAATTTGTGCTGCATCCTCTCCAAGGCCAATATATCCCTCCTGCGGTGAACTAAGCACTCTACTCCAGGTGCAGTCTAACCAGAACTATGTACAATTGTAGCAGTAACTTCCACCCCATTGTATTCCAGTCCTCTTGAGATAAAGACAAACATTCCATTAGCCTCCTTGATTATTCTTTGTACCTAACCAGTAGTTTTTTGTCAATTCTGTACTTGAATCCTGAAATCTCTCTGCTCCTCCACAGTTCCTAGATTCACACCCTTTAGAAAACACTCTGATCTACCTTCCTCATATCCAAAGTGGTTGACCTCACACTTCCCCAAGTTGAACTCAATCTGCCACAGTTTTGCATGCTCACCCAATCTATCAATGTCCTTTCCGCTCCAATCTACAGTACTCAATCCCCCAGCTAACTTAATGTCATCAGCAGACTGAGGGACATCGCTCTCTATTCCTTCATCTAAATTATTGAGAAATATGCTGAGGCCCCAATATAGGTTACTGGGGGACACCACTAGTCACTTCCTTGCCAATTGGAGTACATACCCTTTATTGTTACTTTCCTGTCTCCCACCTCCTACCTAGTTCCCTACTCATGTCAAAAGGTTGCCTCCAATTTGATGTATCCTAATTTTTGCCAGCAATCTTCTTGCTACGGTCATCTCCAGAGTTAAGTAGCCCAAAGACATTCAGGCCAGAGTTTCCCTTTCTGAATGCTCCAGCATGTAGTTTTTTTTTATTTGTTTGTTCGTGGGATGTGGGTGTCCCTGGCTAGGCCAGCATTTATTGCCCATCCCTAATTGCCCTTGAGAAGGTAGTGGTGAGCTTCCTTCTTGAACCGCTGCAGTCCTTGGGGTGGAGGTACACCAACAGTGCTGTTAGGAAGAGTGTTCTAAGATTTTGACCCAGCGATAGTGGAGGAATGACAATATAGTTCCAAGTCAGGATGGTGTGTGGCTTGGAGGGGAACTTGCAGGTGATGGTGTTCCTATGCATCTGCTGCTCTTGTCCTTCTGGGTGGGAGAGGTCGCTGGTTTGGAAAGTGCTGTCTAAGGAGCCTTGGTGAGTTGCTGCAGTGTATCTTGTACATGGTACACACTGCTGCCACTGAGCAACGGTGGTGAAGGGAGTGAATGTAGAAGCTGGATGGGGTGCCAATCAAGTGGGCTGCTTTGTCCTGGATGGTGTCGAGCTTTTTGAGTGTTGTTGTAATTACAGTCATCCAGGCAAGTGGAGAGCATTCCATCACACTCCTGACTTGTGCCTTGTAGATGGTGGACAGGCTTTGGGGAGAGAGGAAGTGAGTTACTCGCCACAGAATTCCCAGCCTCTGACCTGTTCTTGTAGCCACAGCAATTATGGGGCTGGTCCAGTTCAGTTTCTGGTCAATGGTAACCCCCAGGATGTCGATAGTGGGGGATTCAGCGATGGTAATGCCATTGAATGTCAAGGGGAGATGGTTAGATTCTCTCTTGTTTGGGATAGTCATTGCCTGGCACTTGTGTGGCACGAATGTTACTTGCCACTTATCAGGCCAAGCTTGGATGTTTATTCGCACCATCTCCCCCACCCCCCACCCCTGGCATCTCCCCATTAAAAGAAATGGGTGGAAAATCATGGATTGGACAGCTCAGAAGCACAAAATGCCTGCAAATGCAGGCTTGCAAATGAAAAATGGCATCTTAGGCATTGAGGATGTACAAGAAGACGACCATTTCCCCCCAGAATGAGTTAGAGCCTTCTTGAAGGGAGGCAGTATTAATTCAGTGGTTGGAATTTAGAGAGAATCATAGAATGATAAGCACAAAAGGAGGTAATTCTGCCCATCATGCCTGTGCCAGCTCTTTGAAAGAGCTAACCAATTAGTTCCATTCCCCTGCCCTTACCCCATAGGAACATCGGAAATAGGAGCAGCAGTAGGCCATTTGGCCCTTCAAGCCTGCTGCCCTTCAACTAGGTCATGGCTGATCTTTTCCTCAATTAGGGGAGGCGGTGGTGTAGTGGTATTGTCACTAGACTAGTAACCCAGAGACCCAGGGTATTGCTCTGGGGACATGGGTTCGAATCCCACCACAGCCGAAGGTGGAATTTGAGTTCAATTAATAAATCCGGAATTAAAAGCTAGCTTAATGATGGCTATGAAACCATTGTTGATTGTTGTAAAAACCCATCTGATTCACTAATGTCCTTTAGGGAAGGTCTGTGGCAGATGGTGAGGGAAAAACATACTTCACCTCGTCCTCACCAATCTGCCTGCCGCAGATGCATCTGTCCATGACCGTATTGGTAGGAGTGACCTCCGCACAGTCCTTGTGGCGACGAAATCCCACCTTCACATTGAGGATACCCTCCTTCGTGTTGTGTGGCACTATAGCCATGCTAAATGGGATAGATTTTGAACAGATCTAGCAATGCAAAGCTGGGCATCCATGAGGCGCTGTGGGTCATCAGCAGCAGCAGCAGAATTGTACTCAACCACAATCTGTAACCTCATGGCCTGGTATATCCCCCACACTGCCGTTGCCATCAAGCCAGGATTCAATGAAGAGTGCAGGAGGGCATGCCAGGTGCAGCACCAGGCATATCTCAAAATGAGGTGTCAACCTGGTGAAGCTACAACAGAGGACTATTTGCGTGCCAAACTACTTAAGCAGCATGCGATAGACGGAGCTAAGCGATCCCATAACCAACGGATCAGATCTAAGCTCTGCAGTCTTGCCATATCCAGCCGTGAATGGTGGTGGACAATTAAACAACTAACTGGAGGAGGTGGCTCCACAAATATCCCCATCCTCAATGATGGAGGAGCCCAGCACATCAATGCAAAAGATAAGGCTGAAGCATTTGCAACAATCTTCAGCCAGAAGTGCCGAGTGGATGATCCATCTCGGTCTCCTCCTGAAGGCCCCAGCATCACAGATGCCAGATTTCAGCCAATTCGATTCACTCCGCGTGATATCAAGAAACAACTGAAGGCACTGGATACTGCAAAGGCTATGGGCCCTGACAATATTCCAGCAATAGTACTGAAGAACTGTGCTTCTGAACTTGCCGCGCCCCTAGCCAAGCTGTTCCACTATAGCTACAACACTGGCATCTACCCTGCAATGTGGAAAATTGCCCAGGTATGTCCTGTACACAAAAAGCAGGACAAGTCCAACCCGGCAAATTACTGCCCCATCAGTCTACTCTCAATCATCAGTAAAGTGATGGAAGGTGTCATCAACAGTGCCATCAAGCGGCACTTGCTTAGCAATAACCTGCTCAGTGACGCTCAGTTTGGGTTCCGCCAGGGCCACTCAGCTCCTGACCTCATTACAGCCTTGGTTCAAACATGGACAAAAGAGCTGAAATCAAGAGGTGAGGTGACAGTGACTGCTCTTGACGTCAAGGCAGCATTTGACCGAGTATGGCATCAAGGTGCCCTAGCAAAACTGAAATCAATGGAAATTGGGGGAAAACTCTCTGCTGGTTGGAGTCATACCTAACGTAAATGAAGATGATTGTGGTTGTTGGAGGTCAATCATCTGAGCTCCAGGGATCACTGCAGGAGTTCCTCAGGGTAGTGTCCTAGGCCCAACCATCTTCAACTGCTTCATCAATGACCTTCCTTCAGTCATAAGATCAGAAGTGGGTATGTTTGCTGATGTTTGCACAATGTTCTGCACCATTCGTGACTCCTCAGATACTGAAGCAGTCCATGTAGAAATGCAGCAAGACCTGGACAATATCCAGGCTTGGGCTGTTAGGTGGCAAATAACATTCGCGCCACTCCAGTGCCAGGCAATGACCATCTCCAACAAGAAAAAATCTAACCATCTCCCCTTGACATTCAATGGCATTACCATCGCTGAATCCCCCACTATCAACATCCTAGGGGCTACCATTGACCAGAAACTGAATTGGAGTAGCCATATAACTACCGTGGCTAGGTATGCTGTGGCGAGTAACTCACCTCCTGACTCCCCAAAGCCTGTCCACCATCTACAAGGCACAAGTCAGGAGTGTGATGGAATGCTCTCCACTTGCCTGGATGGGAGCAGCTCCAACAACACTCAAGAAGCTCGACACCATCCAGGACAAAGCAACCCGCTTGATTGGCACCCCATCCACAAACATTCACTCCCTCCACCACCGACACACAGTGGCAGCAGTGTGTACCATATACAAGATGCATTGCAGCAATGCACCAAGGCTCCTTAGACAGCACCTTCCCAACCTTCCACCTCTACCAACTAGAAGGGCAAGGGCAGCAAATATGTGGGAACACTACCACCTGCAAGTTCTCCTCCAAGTCACACACCATCCTGACTTGGAACTATATCATCGCTCCTTCACTGTCACTGGGTCAAAATCCTGGAACTCCCTTCCTACTAGCACTGTGGGTGTACCTACCTCACATGGACTGCAGTGGATTAAGAAGGCAGCTCACCACCACCTTCTCAAGGCAATTAGGGATGGGCAATAAATGCTGGCCTAACCAGTAACGCCCACATCCCATGAATGAATAAAAACAAATGTAATTTTCCCATAATATCCCCATGTCCCTTGATATCTTTAATATCTAGAAATCTGTCAATTTCTGTCTTGAACATACTCAATGACTGAGCCTCCACGGCCCTCTGGGGCAGAGAATTCCAAAGATTCACCACCCTCTGAGTGAAGAAATTCCTCCTCATCTTAGTCTTAAATGGCCTACCCCTCATTCTGCGTCCCCAGGGGAAACATCCTCTCTGCATCTACCATGTCAAGCCCTGCAAAATGCAGTAAAGAAATTGGTTGAACAGAACTTCCTGTCTCTACATGCCACATTAATGCCTGAAATATGATAGTGTTTAACTTGTCACTCTGTCAATGTTTGTGGAAAACCTTTTATTTTTGTTTCTTACTGCAAGCCTGGATTGCTTGTTCCCCAACAACTCTTATCTCGAGGTAAAATTCCAACCTTGTACTCTGGAGCCAAAGAAAACAGCAGAAGCGATCATCGTATTCTATCCAAGGGAACCTATCAAATACCAAGAAGTGGTCACCTTTGAAATCAATGGACTCACCCAACAAAGCATCAAGATCTTTGGCCAAGGAACGGAAATGAAGGTAGAGTTGCATCCAAATAATTGGTGGAGACATCTTAGGGATAGAGTAAGCTTTGTGTTCTGGACATTTCCAAGCCAGGCTTTATGATCAGAGGCATTTCAGCTCCCATACTGTCAAGTTCAATATTTTTGTTGCTGCAGTCACTCAGCTGTCCTTAAGTGGAGAAATACAGTGTAGTTTTTGTCGGATGGCCACTTTGTGCCGAGTCTGGAGCTATGGGGAGGAAGATGGGCTGCGGTGGGTCTGGGATCATAGATTGGCTTTTGAGGGTTCCTTTGCTGATGATGAAAATTCACCAGATAACCTCAATACATCATGCCTGCATGTCATGAGGCATTGTTACAAGTAGAAACACTGAGCTTTGCTTTTAAATGAAAACTTCTGGTGTCCTGCTTGATGTCCATAACTTTCCAGATAGTCCTCTCAAAAAACAGGTTGCTTCAGCTAAACTAGAATAGTTCCAGCATTGGACACCACACCTTCACCCCACCCACAACCATAACTCTCTTCATCAAACAGTGCTGCACTCTAGTGCCAAGAAAGATGGAGCACCTGGTACCTAGTCCATCCTAACTCACTGCTCATCTCTCTTTGGGGCTGTAAAAGAGTTGTGTGAATCAAGGAAGTGCAAGCGTGGAATGGGGGTGTTGGCAATAGTGATATAAAATCAGAGTGCTGGTTGGTCCGGAATGACTGGATGGCACAGTGGGAGTCAGCAACTTTAGAATTCGTATTTAATTCTAATTCAGATGAATGGGGCAAAATTATTTTCTCTGCTTTTTTGTAAGCTCCATTGTGGCAACAGTTGGCAAAGGTTCAATGGGAACAGTAGAACAGTGGTAATGTTAGTGGATCAGTAAACCAGAGGCCTGGACTAATGAGTTATAAGTTTAAATGCCACTGTGGTTTCAATTCAATTGAATTGATTCAATTAATTAAATAAATCTGAAAGGAAATGCTAATCTCAGTGATGGTGACCATCAGATTGTCATATTTAACTATATTGAATTTCATTTCCCATTTATCCGTTCAGCCTGTTTGTCTTCCTGTATTGTGGTGCAGGACTCCACATTTTTAGCTATTGCCATGCTAGGCCCCCACCTGCCAAGAATGAGGCACATTATTTTTGTCATGAACATTGATTTTTAACTGTTGTTGGAGCAAGGAAATGATTTGTTAAACAGAATAGCCGTGGCTGGAAAAAACATTTACATACTAACAGACATAAAAGGTGAGGAAGAGCATTCCAGGACCTGCTAAGGACGATACAATTCACAAGGGCCAGGACTGGTTAGACCAGTTGGTCACATGACTAACTAACTGGCTGTTCCAGTGTTTTCCTTTGAACTGGCACAGAATGTTTTTTGCTCCTGGACTGAGAAGATCTCTCTCCTGTCTGCTCCCATTTCTTTCTCACAAGCCTCTGAATCCACTGAAGACACATGAACCCCCAGAGAGAAAGTCTGCTACAGCAAACAAGGCTTAAGAAGAATACTGAGCCCCAATGAAAAGCAAAAACTACCGACAATCAAGGACTCTACAGTGAGCTCGAAGAACCGTAACAAAAATTCTTCAGATATTGCTTCAAACCTTCCATTGTATTTTTCTTCTGCTCTTTTCTGTCTCTATTTGCATTTGTGTATCATGTATGCATGCTAGCGTGGGCACGTCATGTATCCGTAGGCGTCAACCGAATTAGAGTTTAAGTTTAATAAATTTCAACTTTTCTTCTTTAAACCTAAGAAAGTCTGTTTGTGCTGGTTTCTTTGCCTTATAATTGGAAAGCGGTGAACAAGGGGGAGCTAAAAACACAGTGTGTTTAAAAATAAAACTGTGTTACAGTAAGCCCAAGTAAAGGCTGAAAGGGAACCCTAGACCTATTTCTCACTGGGTTGTAACAGTAGACTATCTTGTAGAGGCTGGTTAGCTCAGTTGGTTAAAACATGGTGTTAATATCCCTAAGGTCATGGATTCAATCCCTGTAGGGGCTACTCTTTTCCTGAGGAATGATGTGAGATTTTCATATCTGATTGGGGGAGAGTGTGGTGGGGTAGTAACATCACTGAACTAGTAATCCACAGGCCCAGGCTAACATTCCAGGGGCATGGGTCCAATTCCCACCATGGCAGCTGGTGGAGATAGAATTAATTTATAGATTAGAGAAGTTGGGACTGTTTTCCTTGAAGAAGAGAAGGCTGAGAGGTTTTCAAAATCATGAGGGGTCTGGACAGAGTGGATAGGGAAAAAATGTTCCCACTCGTGAAAGGATCAAGAACGAGAGGGCACAGCTTTAAAGTGATTGACAAAAGAATCATTGATTGACATGAGGAAAATCTTCTTCATGCAGCAAGTGGTCAGGATCTGGAACTAACTGCCTGAGAGTGTGGTGGAAGCAGGTTCAATGGAGGAATTCAGAAGGGAATTAGATAGTTATCGGTAAAAGAAGAATATGTAGAGTTACAGGGATAAGGCGGGGTAATTACATTAGGTAAATTGCTTGTTCGGAGCCCATCATGGGCCGAATGGCCTCCTTCTGCACTGGAACAATTCTGTGATTCTGTATTAGCAGCGCCACCGAGAGTGATGGCCGCTCATAGAGTCATAGAGTTGTACAGCACTGAAACAGGCCCTTCGGCCCACCGCGTCCATGCCGACCATAATGCCTATCTATACTAATCCCACCTGCCTGCATTAATTCCATATTCCTCTATGCCTTGCTCATTCAAATACCTGTCCAGATGCCTCTTAAATGTCGCTACTGTTCCTGCCTCCACCACCTCCTCAGGCAGCTCGTTCCAGATACCCACTATTCTTTGTGTGAAAAATTTACCCCTTTGGTCCCCTTTAAACCTCCTCCCGCTCACCTTAAATCTATGCCCTCTAGTTTTAGTCACCTCTACCATGGGAAGGCCCCAGCGAGAGGGCATGGGCATTTGGTCCGGGGGGTACAGTAGTTCCCGTTGGGGGGGGTGGGGTGGTCCTCCATGGTCCACGAAAGCCCACAAAGGAGGGACCTTCCCCCCCACTACCACCCTCTGCAAGCCTGCAGTGAGGGTGCCTCATTTTCCAGGGCATGATGGAGGCCCCCACACAATGGTAAGATCCCAGCGGCGGCGGGAAGTGGCCCTTATTTGGCCTCTGGGCAGGAAGGCTGGCATCGACCTATCTCGTCCCCGTGAAGATCGGGACCGGCAATCTGGCGCAGGTTCCGTGATGGCCGCTGCCTCTCTGATTCTCTGGCACCCCTTCCCACCGGTCACAGAACCCGATGTTGGGCTGGGAACAAAATCCAGCCCATTATGTGAATTCTTAATGTGCGGTACGGAACCACGTCAAGTAGGCAATATGCTTTGGGGGCACAATGACAAAATTTATATGCTACATTCGAAAAACATTCCAATGCCACCAAAAATACTTGCCCTGCAGCAATTTTTTTTTCATTCATTCATGGGATGTGGGCATCGCTGGCAAGGCCAGCGCTTGTTGCCCATCCCCAATTCTCCATGTGAAGGTGATGGTGAGCCAGTCAGTGTCAGGTAGGTACACCCAGAGTATCAGGAGTTCCAGGATTTGAGCCCACCATGATGAAGGAAGGGTGATATATTTCCAAGTCAGATTGGAATGTGATTTCGAGGGGTACTTGCAGGTGGAAGTTTTCCCATACACCTGCTGCCCTTGTTCTTTTAAGTGGTAGTGGTTACAGGTTTGGAAGGTGCTGTCGAAGGAGCTTTGGCAAGTTGCTGGAATGCACCTTGTAGATGGTACACACAGCTGCCACTGTGCACTGATGTTGGAGAGAATGAATATTTAAGGTGGTGGATCAGGAACCAATCAAAGGGGTGCTTTGCGCTGGATGGTGTCAAGCTTCTTCAGTGTTGTTGGAGCTGCATCCATCCAGGCAAGTGCAGAGTAGAATCATAGAAAATAGGAGCAGGAGTAGGCCATTCGGCCCTTCGGGCCTGCTCTGCCATTCATTATGATCACGGCTGATCATCCAACTCAGTAACCTGTTCCCGCTTTCCCTCCATATCCTTTGATCCCTTTCGCCCCAAGAGCTATATCTAACTCCTCCTTGAAAATATACAATGTTTTGGCCTCAAGTGCTTTCTGTGGTAGTGAATTCCACAGGCTCACCACTCTCTGGGTGAAGTAATTTCTCCTCTTCTCAGTCCTGAAAGGTTTACCCTGTATCCTTAGACTATGACCCCTGGTTCTAGACTCCCCCACCATCGGGAACATCCTTCCTGCATCTACCCTGTCAAGTCCTGTTAGAATTTTATAGGTTTCTATGAGATCCCCCCCTCACTCCTCTGAACTCCAGTGAACATAGTCCGAACCAACTCAATCTCTCCTCATATGTCAGTCCCACCATCCCAGGAATTAGTCTGGTAAACCTTCACTGCATTCCCTCGATAACAAGAACATCCTTCCTCAGATAAGGAGACCAAAACTGCACACAATATTCCAGGTGTGGCCTCACCAAGGCCCTGTATAATTGCAGAAAGAAATCCCTGCTGCTGTACTCGAATCCTTTCGCTATGAAAGCCAATATACCATTTGCCTTTTTTACTGCCTGTTGCACCTGCATGCTTACCTTCAGTGATTGGTGTACGAGAACACCCAGGTCTCGTTGCATATTCCTGTGTCTCAGTTTATAGCCATTCAGATAATAATCTGCCTTCCTGTTTTTGCTACCAAAATGGATAACCTCACATTTATCCAAATTATACTGCATCTGCCATGTCTTTGCCCACTCACTTAACTTATCCAAATCACCCTGAAGCTTTTCTGCATCCTCCTCACAACTCACCCTCCCACCCAGTTTTGTGTCATCTGCAAATTTGGAGATATTACATTTAGTTCTCTCATCTAAATCATTAATGTATATTGTGAATAGCTGGGGTCCTAGCACTGATCCCTGCGGTACCTCACTAGTCACTGCCTGCCATTCGGAAAAAGACCCATTTATTCCTACTCTTTGTTTCCTGTCTGCCAACCAATTTTTTATCCATCGCAATACACTACCCTCAATCCCATGCACTTTAATTTTACATGCTAATCTCTTATGTGGGACTTTGTTGAAAGCCTTCTGATAGTCCAAATAACCCACATCCACTGGCTCCTCCTTATCTGTTTGGAAGGTGCTGTCTAAGGAGCCTTGGTGCGTTGTTGCATTGTATCTTGCAGATGGTACACACTGCTGCCACTGTGCGTCGTTGGTGAAGGGAGTGTATGTTTGTAGATGGAACGCCAATCAAGCGGGCTGCTTTGTCCTGGATGGTGTCGAGCTTCTTGAGTGTTGTTGGAGCTGCACCCATCCAGGCAAGTGGAGAGTATTCCATCACACACCCGACTTGTGCCTTGTAGATGGTGGACAGACTTCGGGGAATCAGGTGGTGAGTTACTCACTGCAAGATTCCAAGCCTCTGACCTGCTGTTGTAGCCATGGTATTTATATTGCTGCTCCAGGATGGTCAATGGTAACCCCCAGGATGTTGATAGTGGGGGATTCAGCGATGGTAATGCCATTGAATATCAAGGGGAGATGGTTAGATTCTCTCTTGTTGGAGATGGTCATTGCCTGGCACTTCTGTGGCATGAATGTTACTTGCCACTTATCAGCCCAAGCCTGATTATTATCCAGGTTTTGCTGCATTTCTACATAGACTGCTTCAGTATCTGAGGAGTCGCGAATGGTGCTGAACATTGTGCAAACATCAGCGAACATCCCCACTTCTGACCTTATGATTGAAGGAAAGTCATTAATGAAGCAGCTGAAAATGGTTGGGCCTAGAACACTACCCTGAGGAACTCCTTCAGTGATGTCCTGGAGCTGAGATGATTGACCTCCAACAACCACAACCATCTTCCTTTGTGCTAGGTATAACTCCAACCAGCGGAGAGTTTTCCCCCTGATTCCCACTGACCTCAGTTTTGCTCGGGCTCCTAGATGTCATACTCGCTCAAATGCTGCCTTGATGTCAAGGGCAGTCACTCTCAGCTCACCTCTTGAGTTCAGTTCTTTTGTCCATGTTTGAACCAAGGCTGTAATGAGGTCAGGAGCTGAGTGGCCCTGACGGAACCCAAACTGAGCGTCACTGAGCAGGTTATTGCTAAGCAAGTGCCGCTTGATGGCACTGTCGATGACATCTTCCATCACTTTACTGATGATTGAGAGCAGACTGATGGGATTGTAATTGGCCGGGTTGGACATGTCCTGTTTTTTGTGTGCAGGACATACCTGGGCAATTTTCCAGATTGCCTAGTGGATGCCAGTGTTGTAGCTGTACTGGAACAGCTTGGCTAGGGGCATGGCAATTTCTGTAGCACAGATCTTCAGTACTATTGCCGGAATGTTATCAGGGCCCAAAGCCTTTGCTGTATCCAGCGCCTTCAGTCGTTTCTTGCTCAGTGTCAGTTAATGGCACACTGTCGACAAACCTTCCATCACTTTCCTGACAATTGAGAGTAGACTAATGGAGCAGTAATTGCTGAATTGGACTTGTCCTGCTTTTTGTGGATAGGACACATCTGGGCAACTTTCCACTTTGTCGGACCAGTACCAGGGTTGTAGCTGTACTGGAACAGTTTGGCAAGGGTGCAGTTAGTTATGGAGCAGAAGTCTTCAGCACGACAGCCAGCATGTTGTTGAGCCTATTAGAATTTGCTGTATTTATTGCACTTAGCCATTTCTTCATATGTGATATCAAATTGGTTGAAGAGTGGCATCTGTGATGCTGGGGACCTCAGGAGGAGGCCAAGATGGATCATCCACTCAACACTTCTGGCTGAAGATGTTTGCAAACACTTCAACCTTATGTTTTTCACTCAGGTGCTGGGCTCTACTATCACTGAGGATGGGGATGTTCATAGACCCTCCTCCTCCTGTTTAATTCTCAAACACAATTCAAATTTTTTTTGAAATTATCAAAAGATGTTTGATAAGGTACCACACAAGGGGCTATTACACAAATTGGGTCTCATGAAATTGGAAGGTAATATTAGCATGGATTGAGGATTGATTAATGGAGAGAAAACAGAAATTAGGAATAAATGGGTCATTTTCTGCTGGGCAGTCTGTAACTGGCAGGATACCGCAAGGAGTGCTTAGGCCTCAGCAATTTGCAATTGATATCAATGACTTAGATGAAGGGACTGGGTTTTATGAATCTTAGAATCATAGAATGGTTACAGTACAAAATGATGCCATTCAGCCCTTCGTGCCCATGCTGACTCTGTGCAAAATGTGCAAAATCAGCTCAGCTCGTCCCACTCCCCTGCCCTTTACCCCATAGTCTTGCAAATTTGTTTTCTTCAGGTATTCATCCAATTCCCTTTTGAAAGACACAATTGAATCTGCCTCTAGCACAGTGTACTCCAGGCAGTGTAATTCAGATTCTAACTAGCCACTGCATAAAAATGTTTTACCTCATGTCACCGTTGGTTCTTGTGCCATTCACCTTAAATCAGTGTCCTCTGGTTCTCAACCCTTCTGCTAATGGGAACAGTTTCTCCCCATCTAATCTGTCTAGATCCCTCAGGATTTTGAACACCTCTATCAAATCTCCTCTCAACCTTCTCTTCTCTGAGGAGAGCAACCCAGTCTCTCCAATCTATCCACATAACTGAAGTTCCTCATCCGTGGAACCATTCTTGCAAATCTTTTCAGCACCATCTCTAAAGCCTTCACATTCTTCCAAAAGTGTGGTGCCCCGAATTGGATACAATACTCCAGTTGAACCCGAACCAGTATTTTATTAAGGGTCACCATAACCTCCTTGTTTTTGTACTCTATGCCTCTATTTATAAAGCCCAGGATCGGCATGTTTTTTTAACCACTTTGTCAACCTGCCCTGCCACCTTCAACTATTTGTGCACATATACCCCCAGGTCTCTGTTCCTGAACCCCTTTTAGAATTGTACTCTTTGTTTTATATTGCCTTTCCTCAATCTTAAATGTATCAATTCACACTTCTCTACATTCAATTTCATCTGCGACATACCCACCCATTCCACCAGCCTGTCTATCTGCTCTTGAAGTCTATCATTATCCACACAATCCACAATATTTCCAAGCTTTGTGTCAGCTGCAAATTTTGAAACTGTGCCCTCTACACCCAAGTCTCAGTCATTAATATAGATCAAGAAAAGCAGTGATCCTAATACTGACCCCTGTGGAACCCTGCTATATATCTTCCTCCAATCCAAAAGACACCATTTCACAATGCCTCTCTGTTTCCTGTCACACAGCCAGCTTCGTATCCATGCTGCCACTGCCCCTTTTATTCCATGGGTATCAACTTTGCTGGCTAGTCTATTTATTATGTGGCATTTAATCAAACGCCTTTTGGAAGTTCATGTACACCACATCAACTGCATTACCCTCATCAACTCTCTCTGTTACCTTCCAAAAAAACCAATCAAGTTAGTTAAGCAAGATTTGTGTTTAACAAATCTGTGCTGTTTTTCCTTAATTAATCCACACTTGTCCAAATAATTGTTCATTTTGCCCAGGAAATTGCTGGGTTTATCCTTGCACCCTTTTTTGAAAGATTGTAACATTTGCAATCTTCCAGTCCTCTGGTACCACCCCTGTATCTAAGCAGGATTGGAAGATTATGGCCAGTGCTTCCACAGTTATCACCCTTACTTCCGAAGTATCCTCGGATGCATCCCATCTGGTCCCAGTAACTTATCAACTTTAAGTACAACCAGGCTATCTAATACTCCTCTTATCAATTTTTAGTCCATCCAGTGTCTCAACTACCTTCTTTTTCACTATAACTTTGACAGCATGTTCTTATTTGGTAAGGACAGATGCTTTTAGTACCTCAGCCATGCCCTAGGCTTCCATGTATAGCTCCCTTTTTTGGTCCCTAATCAGCACCACCCCTCTTCTTACTACCCTTTTATTATTTATTTACTTTTGGAGTCCCTTTTTTGTTAGCTGTCAGTCTCTTATATTCTCTCTTTGCCTCTCTGATTTCTTTTTTCACTACCTCTCTGAACTTTCTATATTCAGCCTGGTTCTCACTTGTGTTATCAAACTGATATCTGTCAGATATACCCATTTTCTGCTTTACTCTTGGTCTCTTTAGTCATCCAGGGAGCTCTAGCTTTGTTTGTCCTGTCTTTTCCGCTTGTGGGACATACCTCGGCTGTACCTGAACAGTCTTATCTTTGTAGCCAGTCCATTGTTCCGTTACAGTATTGCTTGCTAGACCTGTTCTGAGTCTATCCCATTTAGCATGGTGGTAGTGCCACACAGCATGATGGCGGGTGCCCTCATTGTGCAGGCAGCACTTCATCTCCACAAGGACTGCGCTGTGGTCACTCCTATCAGTACTGTCATGGACAGATGCATCTGCGACAGATAGATTGGTGAGGGTGAGGTAAAGTAAGTTTTTCCCACTTGCTTGTTCTCTTACCACCTGCTCAGTTTGGCAGATAGCTCCTTGAGACTCGGCCAGCAGTGATGCTACCATGCTACTCTTTGTGATGGACATTGAAGTTCCCCACCCAGAGTACATTCTATGCCCTTGCCACTCTCATTGCTTCTTCCAAGTGGTATTCAACATGGAGGCGCACTGATTCATCAGCTGAGGGAGGGTGGAAGTAGTAATCAGCAGGAGGTTTACTTGCCCATATTTGACCTGATGCCATCAGACATCATGGGGTCCCAAGTCAATGTTGAGGACTCCTGAGGCCACTCTCCCCCAACTTAATAGCACTGTGCTGCCATTGCCTCTTCTGTCTGTCCTGCTAGAATCGTGGCAGAGGATCCTGGGACATTGGCTGTAAGATATGATTCAGTGAGAATGACTATGTCAGGCTGTTGCTTGACTGGTCTGTGGGACAGCTCTCCCAATTTTGGCACAGGTTCCCACATGTTAATGAGGAGGATTTGCAGGGTCAACTGGGCAAGGTGTACCTTTGTCATTTCCGGTGCCTATGTTGATACTAGGTGGTCTGTCCAGTTTTATTCTTCGACATTTCTGTCATGGTTTCATACAACTGAGTGGCTTGCTAGGCCATTTCAGAGCGTAGATAAGAGTCAACCACATTGTTGTGTGTCTAGAGTCACATGGTAAGTGGCAGATTTCCTTCCTTGACTGACATTAGTGATCCCGATGCATTTCTACGACAGTCCGGTAGTTTCATGATCACCATTACTAAAGCTACATTTTTATTCCAGTTTTATCAATTCATTAAATTTAAATTCCACCAGCTGCCATGGTGGGATTTGAACTCAAATCTCCAAAGCATTAGCCAGACCTCTAAATTACTAGCCCACCAACATTACCGCTAAGCTACAGGTTCCCTGTGTAGTCCTGACCTTGAGCTGGGTCTCCATTATTGCCACATCATATTCCCATGTGGTTCTCTGCACCTGCAGCTCACTAAGATTGTTGATGGTCCAAAGTTAGGTGGGAAAGTAAGCTGTGAGGAGCATGCAAAAAGATATAGATAGTTTAAGTGAGTGGACAAGAACATGGTAAATGGAATACAATATGGGAAAGTGTCAAGTTATCCATGATTGAAGGAAAAATAGAAAAGCAGAATATTTTTTAAATGGTGAGAAACTCGGGAATGTTGGTATTCAGAGGGACCTGGGTGACAAATCACAGAAAGTTAACGTGGGTATAGCAAGCAATTAGGAATGGAATGCAAGCCTTTATTACAACAGGATTGGAGTGTAAGAGTAAAAAGTCTAATTGCAACTTAGGACCTTGATGAGACCACACCTGGAGGACTGAGATGAGGAGAAATTTCTTCACTCAAAGGGTTGGAATTATCTATTCCAGAGGGCTGTGGATGCTCAGTTGTTGAAGATACTCAAGACAGAAATCGATAGATTTTTGGATACTAAGGGAATTAAGGTATTTGGGGATAGTGTGGGAAAGTGGAATTGAGATTGAAAATCATGGTTGTATTGAATGGCAAAGCAGGCCTGAAGGGTTGAATGGCCTACTGCTGCACCTGTTTCTTATGTTCTTGTTTTTATTCACAACTGGTTGTGGAATCACTGCAGAACATTGACCTGATCCGTCAGTTGTGGGATTGTTCAGCTCTGTGTTGGAAATGCTGCTTCCACTTTTAGCATGTAGACCTGTATCGTAGCTACACCAGGCTGGCACATCATTTTTATTATGCATGGTACTGCTCCTGGCATGCTCTTCTGCACTCTTCATTGAACCAGGGTCCAGGGTTGGTCCCCTGGCTTGATGATAATGGAAGAGTGAGGGATATACTGGACCAAGAGGTTACAGGTTGTTATGGTGTACAATTCTGCTGCTGTTAATGGCCCAAAGCACCTCATGCATGCCCAGTTTTGAGCTGCTATATTGGTTCTAAATCTATCCCATTGGCACAGTGGTAGTGCCACACAACACTATGTTCTCAGTGTGAAGATAAGACGTTGTCTCCACAAGGACTGTGGTCAGTGGTCACTGCTACCAATACTGTCACAAACAGATGCATCTGCAAAAAGTATTTGGAGGAAGAGATCAAATAGGTTTTTCCCTCTTGTTGGTTCTCTCATCACCTGCTGCAGGCCCAGTCTGGCAGACATGTCCTTCAGGACTTGGCCAGCTCGGTCAGTAGTGGTGCTGTCAAGCCACTCTTGGTGATGGACATTGAAGTCTCCCAACCAGAGTGCATTCTGTGCCATTGCTACCCTCGGTGCTTCTTCCAAGTGGTGTTCAACATGGAGGAGTACTGATTCGTTACCTGAGGGGAGGGTGGTAGGTAGTAATCAGCAGGAGGTTTCCTTGCCTGTGTTTGACTTGATGCCATGAGACTTCATGGGGTCCGGAATCAATATTGAGAACAGATTGAGAGTGAACTCATTTCCCTAGTATTCCCCCCAAGTTCTCCTGATCTCCTGCCTTAAAGGTCAAGAAAGAAAAGAAGGAACTTGCATTTATATAGCACCTTTCATGACCCTGGGACCTCCTAAAGTGCTTTACAGCCACTGAACTATTTTCTGAAGTGGAGTTACTGTTAAAATATAGCAAACGTGGCAGCCAATTTGAGCACAGTAAGATCCCAGCAACATATTGGCAAGGGTACTGGGGATAACTGCCCTGTAATTTTGAGTATAGTAGCGTAGGTGCCTGCTATTGTCGCTGCGTAATTTATTCTTCATTTATTTGCATTTGTTTTAACATTAGTTACAGTGACATAAGTAATTGCAGTGCTTTCTCCTTTCTGCCCTTTCAGATTGAAGTAGTCAATCACAAGGACAAGATGGTTTATTTCCAAGCTCTCAGGGTTGGACAGACTGTGAAGAAAGTAGTGCCAATAGTCAACAGAAGCAGCAAACTCCTGACATTCACTCTCGCTGTGACTCCCAATCAACAACTTCTTCAGAACGTAGAGGCATGGACTGCTAATACCTGCATATGCTACCCTGAACAACTGTTGTGATGTGATCTTCCTCTAACCACTACATGTTAGAGATATTGTAAACAGTGGGAGCTTTTCTCAGTTTTGCTTTTCTAGTAAAATCACCAGAGGATACTTAAAACAGATATACCATTTTACAAGAAATAGCTGTCAGAGCAAATATTCCCAAAATATGTTTGATGTCATTAACATACAATGGCCAGAGAGCATCACCTCCTGGAAACATCACCACAGTGTGTGAACCAAGGGGAGATTTTCTGGTTCGCCATTCCTGACATGGAACTATATTTACTGGGATCAGGAAATCATGGGCAATAGTGTAAAGCCTACTGATTATACGCTCCCATTGGATGCAAGTGCGAATCCTTGCTGGCCTTTTAAAGCGAGAATTTTTCCAGTGAATTTTCCCACAACTGACATAAGACAAAGAGATCAATGATTTCCAGCCTGATTCTTTTCCCCTTCCTTTGACATGCTTTATTCCTTGTTCTGATTCCTTGAGAGCCTTTACTCTGAATAAAATTAATGAACTCAAGCGTCTGGGCTGCTCAGAGACAGTCAGCCTGGGTTATTTAGGGACAGTCCGTGTGGAATGATTGAGGACGCTCAGCCTGGCCTACTAAAGCAAAATACTGTGGATGCTGAAAATCTGAAATAATAACAGTAAATACTAAAAATTCTCAGCAGGTCAGGCACCATCTGTGGAGAGAGAAATAGAATTAATGTTTCAGATTAATGATCTTTCATCAGAGGCAGTGGGAGCAAAATTCTATAGCCCCTAAAAATGGGTACAGGGATTCCTGATTAACCCCAGGCCGACGCTCCCTGATTAACCCCAGGCCGACGCTCCCTGATTAACCCCAGGCCGATGCTCCCTGATTAACCCCAGGCCGACGCTCCCTGATTAACCCCAGGCCGACTCTCCCTGATTAACCCCAGGCCGATGCTCCCTGATTAACCCCAGGCCGACTCTCCCTGATTAACCCCAGGCCGACTCTCCCTGATTAACCCCAGGCCGATGCTCCCTGATTAACCCCAGGCCGACTCTCCCTGATTAACCCCAGGCCGACTCTCCCTGATTAACCCCAGGCCGACGCTCCCTGATTAACCCCAGGCCGACGCTCCCTGATTAACCCCAGGCCGACTCTCACTGATTAACCCCAGGCCGACTCTCCCTGATTAACCCCAGGCCGACGCTCCCTGATTAACCCCAGGCCGACTCTCCCTGATTAACCCCAGGCCGACTCTCCCTGATTAACCCCAGGCCGACGCTCCCTGATTAACCCCAGGCCGACGCTCCCTGATTAACCCCAGGCCGACTCTCCCTGATTAACCCCAGGCCGACTCTCACTGATTAACCCCAGGCCGACTCTCACTGATTAACCCCAGGCCGACTCTCCCTGATTAACCCCAGGCCGACTCTCCCTGATTAACCCCAGGCCGACTCTCCCTGATTAACCCCAGGCCGACTCTCCCTGATTAACCCCAGGCCGACGCTCCCTGATTAACCCCAGGCCGACTCTGACTGATTAACCCCAGGCCGATGCTCCCTGATTAATCCCAGGCCGACTCTCCCTGATTAACCCCAGGCCGACTCTCCCTGATTAACCCCAGGCCGACGCTCCCTGATTAACCCCAGGCCGACTCTCCCTGATTAACCCCAGGCCGACTCTCCCTGATTAACCCCAGGCCGACTCTGACTGATTAACCCCAGGCCGACTCTGACTGATTAACCCCAGGCCGACTCTCCCTGATTAACCCCAGGCCGACTCTCCCTGATTAACCCCAGGCCGACTCTCCCTGATTAACCCCAGGCCGACTCTCCCTGATTAACCCCAGGCCGACGCTCCCTGATTAATCCCAGGCCGACTCTCCCTGATTAACCCCAGGCCGACTCTCCCTGATTAACCCCAGGCTGACTCTCCCTGATTAACCCCAGGCCGACGCTCCCTGATTAACCCCAGGCCGACTCTCCCTGATTAATCCCAGGCCGACTCTCCCTGATTAACCCCAGGCCGACGCTCCCTGATTAACCCCAGGCTGACTCTCCCTGATTAATCCCAGGCCGACTCTCCCTGATTAACCCCAGGCCGACTCTCCCTGATTAACCCCAGGCTGACTCTCCCTGATTAATCCCAGGCCGACTCTCCCTGATTAACCCCAGGCCGACGCTCCCTGATTAACCCCAGGCCGACTCTCCCTGATTAACCCCAGGCCGACGCTCCCTGATTAACCCCAGGCCGACGCTCCCTGATTAACCCCAGGCCGACACTCCCTGATTAACCCCAGGCCGACTCTCCCTGATTAACCCCAGGCCGACTCTCCCTGATTAACCCCAGGCCGACGCTCCCTGATTAACCCCAGGCCGACTCTCCCTGATTAACCCCAGGCCGACTCTCCCTGATTAACCCCAGGCCGACTCTGACTGATTAACCCCAGGCCGACTCTCCCTGATTAACCCCAGGCCGACTCTCCCTGATTAACCCCAGGCCGACTCTCACTGATTCATGACATGATTGAAAAATGCAGTGAATGCTAAGTGTGCTCTTGACTGGCTGCACATGTTAGCAGGGGGAGCAAAATCTTGAGTGGCTAATGTGAAGTCAGGCTGGCCTGCACTACTTAAAGGCAGCCTATAAATCTTAAAGGAGAGGTGCATTTTGACTGGATTAGATGTTGAAAATCATTCTACGAGTGAGTTTGACCCAGGAAAGAGACAAAGGTGGCACAACATGGCAGAGAGCAGGCTCCAAGATTCTCCAGTGTAGCATTGGAAACCTTGGTTGAGGATGTGGACAAGAGGAGAGAGGTCCTCTACCCACAGATGTCCAGGCGGCCCTCCAGACATAAACTAGAAAGGCAGTAGGAGCAGATAGTTGCCATGGTCAATGCAAGAGCTCTAACCCCCAAGAACCTGGACACAGTGCTGCAAAAAATGTATGATCTCACACGAGTGCCATATCTTTGCAACGGAACCACTAGCCTCGCACACTGCTCAGATCACCACCACTCCCACCAACCTCCCCCCCCCCCCCCCCACCACCACTCACCTTCCAGAAATCTCTTTCAACCACAACTCATACTTCACATTCATAGCTTCACCACACCTTCACACAATTTACCCTGCTGCAAAGCCCCACATGCACATCTCACAACTTGCGCACATACTGCTGGCTATTCAATCATGACAGGCACATCATCCAAACAAACTGATCCATGCTCACTGACATACTTCCCTTTTTCAGGACAAGGTGGCACACAAATGCAGGCAGCAGCAACTAACCACTGGGGGACAGGCATGGCTGCATATTCTCACCCCGATGGAGGAAATGGTGCTTTTCATCATTGGAGTGGCCATGACTGATGCCATGGCTGGTCGCAGGACGAAAAGCATTGAAGATGGCAGTATGCTCATGCCTAATCCTTCTCACATCCCATTTGCCCCTCATCACACAATCTCTTCTAATTTATAAGCTGCAGATGGTGTAAGTGTGCACCTCTTGCTTTCCTTCCCTCCCCTCACTGCAACCTTACCCTTGTGCCTTTCTTCTTTCAGATATGCACCCTGGCCAGGCAGTCATACAGAAGCAAGAAGTGGAAGAGGAAGAAGAGACTGACAATGAAGAAACACCATCATTACTCTAACACATGCAACCACCAGCTCAGATACTGACACTGCTTGTACTTTAGAGGATAGCTTAGAGGCAGTATCGACATGTGGGAAGACACCAGCCATGTGTGACATGCAGCCAGGACAGGGTGAAAGGGTAATGCAGGTACCAGCTCGGCAGAGAGCGATGTCACATGAGTTCTGCTGCAGAGGGCACAGATGAGGACTTTGATGGGGCGACATACAGAGAAATGCTAATGAGCATGCACAATGAACTGCTCGGTGCATTAGCAGGCCTGCCAGAAAGCCTACGGTCACTGTCAAGGAGTATAAAGGGGTCCAGCACTATCCTTGCTTTGTGCAGAGCCTGAAGCCCATCCTTTCCAATGTGGAAGTAATGGCCAACTCCATGACAACACTTGCAGACCCAACCATGATGCAGCATCTGAAGGCTGGTATCTCAGCTTCCATTGCAGCATGAGCAGAAGACATCTAATGTCTCATTGCTACACTGGAAGCTCAGACTGAGATCATGCAATCTCAGCTTGTCGTCCTATAAGTACAGTTTGCTGGCATGCGGGCTCAGACTGCTGCCATCATGGCTGTGGATACCAGTGCCCAAAGGGGCAAATAGGTTCTCGCATCAGTCCAGCAATATGTCCTTCAACAGGTTACTAGGATTGCTGAGGCATCACCCCAGGGGAGTAGCAGTGGCTTTATGGAGCATGAACCTGTTGTCCTCTCAGAATGACAACATTCGTCTTCCCATCACTACCAGTGCCCTTGCTTTTGCCTTTTAGCCAGCCAGCCCAGACTGCTGCCACCCATATCAAGGTGATGGTGCAGACCAAAGCCAAGCCTCCTAGGCCCAGAGCTGCATGAGGTTATCATCCAAGACCATCTTCAGTCTGCTGCACTGAAGTTCAGCTGCCTTCCTCCAGCATTACTGCAGCCATGGGTACCACTGCATAGGAGCACGAGGCCAGGCAAAGACACCCACAACACAGGCACAAAGGGAATGTACAGGGTGAATAGATGATATTTGTATGGAATATTTGATGGTTTGTTTGATAAAATTGATTTGGAATATATATTTTATGGTGACTTTCATTTCAGCTTTGTGACCAAGGGGACATTGTGATGGTCAGTCACAGAGGAATCATAAGGTGTGTGACTGTTGTAGAATAGGGAATTAGAGTTTCTTTTTATTCATTAGTGGGATGTGGACGTTGCTGGCTAGGCCAGCATTTATTGCCCATCCCTAATTGTCCTTGAGAAGGTGGTGGTGAGCTGCCTTCTTGAACCGCTGCAGTCCATGTGCGGTAGGTACACCCACAGTGCTGTTAGGAAGGGAGTTCCAGGATTTTGACCCAGCGACAGTGAAGGAAAGGCGATATAGTTCCAAGTCAAGATGGTGTGTGACTTGGATGGGAACTTGCAGGTGGTAGTGTTCCCATGCATTTGCTGCCCTTGTCCTTCTAGGTGGTAGAGGTCGCAGATTTGGAAGGTGCTGTCTAAGGAGCCTTGATGCATTGCTGCAGTGCATCTTGTAGATGGTACACACTGCTGCCACTGTGTGTCGGTGGTGGAGGGAGTGAATGTTTGTAGATGGTGTGCCAATCAAGCGGGCTGCTTTGTCCTGGATGGCGTCGAGCTTCTTGAGTGTTGTTGGAGCTGCACCCATCCAGGCAAATGGAGAGTATTCCATCATACTCCTGATCTGTGCCTTGTAGATGGTGGACAGGCTTTGGGGAGTCAGGAGGTGAGTTACTCAGGATTCCTAGTCTCTGACCTGCTGTTGTAGCCACGGTATTTCTATGGCTACTCCAGTTCAGTTTCTGGTCAATGTTAGCCCCTAGGATGTTGATAGTGGGGAATTCAGCGATGGTAATACCATTGAATGTCAAGGGGAGATGGTTATATTCTCTCTTGTTGGAGATGGTCATTGCCTGGCACTTGTGTGGCACGAATGTTACTTGCCACTTATCAGCCCAAGCCTGGATATTGTCCAGGTCTTGCTGCATTTCTACACGGATTGCTTCAGTATCTGAGGAGTCATGAATGGTGCTGAACATTGTGCAATCATCAGCGAACATCCCCACTTCTGACCTAATGATTGAAGGAAGGTCATTGATGAAGCAGCTGAAGATGGTTGGGCCTAGGACACTACCCTGAGGAACTCCTTCAGTGATGTCCTGGAGCTGAGATGATTGACCTCCAACAACCACAACCATCTTCCTTTGTGCTCGGTATAACTCCAGCCAGTGGAGTGTTTCCCCCCTGATTCCCATTGACCTCAGTTTTGCTAGGGCTCCTTGATGCCATACTCGGTCAAAAGCTGCCTTGATGTCAAGGGCAGTCACTCTCACCTCACCTCTTGAGTTCGGCTCTTTTGACCATGTTTGAACCAAGGCTGTCATGAGGTCTGGATCTGATTGGCCCTGGCAGAACCCAAACTGAGAGTCACTGAGCAGGTTGTTGCTAAGCAAGTGCCACTTGATGACACTGTTGGTGACACCATCCATCACTTTACTGATGATTGAGAGTAGGCTGATGGGGCGGTAGTTGGCCGGGTTGGACTTGTCCTGCTTTTTGTGTACAGGACATACCTGGGCAATTTTCCACATTGCCCGGTAGATGCCAGTGTTGTAGCTATACCGGAACAGCTTGGATAGGGGTGCGTCAGGTTCTGGAGCACAGGTCTTCAGTTCTATTGCCAGAATATTGTCAGGGCCCATAGTCTTTGCAGTATCCAGTGCCTTCAGTCGTTTCTTGATATCACGCGGAGTGAATCGAATTGGCTGAAATATGGCATCTGTGATGCTGGGGACTTCAGGAGGAGGCCAAGATGGATCATCAACTCGGCACTTCTGGCTGAAGATTGTTGCAAATGCTTCAGCCTTATCTTTCGCATTGATGTGCTGGGCTCCCCCATCATTGAGGATGGGGATATTTGTGGAGCCACCTCCTCCAGTTAGTTGTTTAATTGTCCACCACCATTCACAGCTGGATGTGGCAGGACTGCAGAGCTTACTTCTGATCTGTTGGTTATGGGATCACTTAGCTCTGTCTATCACATGCTGCTTACGCAGTTTGGCATGCAAGTAGTCCTGTGTTGTAGCTTCACCAGGTTGACACCTCATTTTGAGGTGTGCCTGGTGCTACTCCTGGCATGCCCTCCTGCACTCTTCATTGAACCAGGGTTGGTCTCCTGGCTTGATGGTAATGGTGGAATCAGGGATATGTTGGGCCATGAGGTTACAGATTGTGGTTGAATACAATTCTGCTGCTGCTGATGGCCCACATCGCCTCATGGATGCCCAGTTTTGCATTGCTAGATCTGTTTGAAATCTGTCCCATTTAGCACGGTGGTAGTGCCACACAACACAAAGGAGGGTATCCTCAATATGAAGGCGGGACTTCGTCTCCACAACGACTGTGTGGTGGTCACTCCAACCAATACTGACGTGGACAGATGCATCTGCGGCAGGCAGATTGGTGAGGACGAGGTCAACTATGTTTTTCCCTCTTGGTTCCCTCACCACCTGCTGCATACCCAGTCTCGCAGATAAATCCTTTCGGACTTGGCCAGCTCGGTCAGTAGTGGTGCTACTGAGCCACTCTTGGTGATGGACTTTGAAGTCCCCCTCCCAGAGTACATTCTGTGCCATCACCGCCCTCAGTGCTTCCTCCAAGTGCTGTTCAACATGGAGGAGTGCTGACTCATCAGCTGAGGAAGGGCGGTAGGTGGTAATCAGCAGGAGGTTCCCTTGCCCATGTTTGACCTGATGCCATGAGACTTCATGGGATCCAGAGTCGATATTGAGGACTCCCAGGACAACTCCCTCACGACTGTAGAACACTGTGCCATCACCTCTGCTGGGTCTGTCATGTCGGTGGGACAGGGCCTACCCGGGGATGGTGATGGCAGTGTCTGGGACATTGTCTGTAAGGTATGATACCGTGAGTATGACTATGTCAGGCTGTTGCTTGACTAGTCTGTGGGACAGCTCTCCCAACTTTGGCACAAGTCCCCAGATGTTAGTAAGGAGGACTTTGCAGGGTCAACAGGGCTGGGTTTGCCGTTGTAGTTTCCGGTGCCTAGGTCGATGCTGGGTGGTCCGTCCGGTTTCATTCCTTTTTATTGACTTCATAGCGGTTAGATACAACTGAGTGGATTGCTAGGCCATTTCAGAGGGCATGTAAGAGTCAACCACATTATAGTGCATCCTGCACCATAAGTCAACCACATCCAGTTGTGTTCACTGGCGCCCAGTTGGATGAACCAATCCCGTTCAGCACAGCCAAAAATGGGGTGTTTTGGTTGCCTTCCCCTCCCCTTCCTACACCTCCTCAACCTCCTCAGCTGTTCACTTGGTGGCTATGACTTCCTGATCGGGTTGTGCAAGATGCAGCAGACCACAACAAATTGTGATGCGTGCTCGGAGGAGTACTGCAGGGGTCCTCCAGTGTGGTCCAAGCAGCAAATGTGTTACTTAAGCATCCCAGTGGTCTGCTTGATGACATTTTGTGTGGCATCATGTCTCTTGCTACATATGTGGAGTCATGAACAAGGTGATTAGTAGATAATCCCTGCCAGCAGTGGCCAACCTCTGGTCTCTGCCAGTGCTGCAAATGCTGACGATAGAACGGATTGGCACAGAATAAAGACACCATGACTGCAGCCAGGATACTGGACATTGACAAGCCTGATGTGTTTCATATGTTCACCCACCAGCTGGACATTGAGGGAGTGCAACCCTTTGTGGTTATGGTTAATCTTTAAATTTATATGTAGCACCTGCAAAGCAGATTTTGGGCAGTCTGTGGCATCCTGCACCATAAGGAAGCCTGCTATCCTGTCAAAGCCATATGCATGCTCCTCTGCTTCTCTCTGGAAAAGAACAATGCAGTGTTCCCTTCACTTTGTATACATAACGTCAGTTATCTCCCTCATACAACAGTGGACGGGGAACTGTGAGAATTTGAGATATCGCCTGCTGCAGCCTGGAACAATTTCAACATGTTCATTGCTACAGTCACCTTTTATGCTCTGCTTTGAGGCTGTAGATCTGCCTCATGGCAAATGTCAGTGAGCACTTCCTTCATGAAACAGAGACGTTGCACACCCTGTTTTTGGCTTAGGTTGAGGTAGGAGAATTACTCCCTGAAGACCCTGGCTGGATTTGGCTTTCTGATGAGCACCCTTCTCCCTTTTCTCCTTTTTCCTTTTTCCTCTTTCAGCAGCTTGTCCTCCTCTGTGTCATCTCTGCTCATCTCCCTGTCATGCTGCAGGCCAAGTGAGATTGAAACTACACCCATGGCTGGGAACAAGTAGTCTGAACAAATCCTTGAAGTGAGAAACAAGACTGTCACCATGTGCCACACTTTGTCCCTGTAGACTTCACCAACTGCAGTACTAATCTCCAAGCACTTCGACTAGCTCAGCAACAGCCAATACAAATCAATCAATAACTAACCTGAAAGTGGTTGTTGATCCCTTTGAATAGTGCTGGTGGAGGTTCCTTTCTGCTGCTGAATGCATGTACTGCAAAGAGAGGGCATTCGTTGTAGCATTGAGGTTGCAAATGGCACCACTGGAGTCAATTCTGGCATCAGGATTTGCCTATTTTGCCTACTTCCAGTGTACGCTCCCAGTGCCTGCACAAGTCGTGTGCTTGTATGACACAGTTGCCATTTTGGCCCTGAAACAGCATCCATAGCACCAAAAATCCAGATGCTACACAACTGAATTTTGTAGCCAGTCGGCCTGGGCTAATCTGGGAGATTAGGCACATTGGGCATATAACACTATAAGCACTATACCATAGCCCATTACAGAATGGCACTGATGTTGCACATGAAAATGTCTGTGCCAAGCTGCCACCATCACCTCACTGAAGGAAGAATGGCTTTGGTTGGTTGGCAGTAACTAGAAGAGTAAAACAGTGAAAGTGTTTCTAAGTCAGTGAAGTCACATTTACAGTTTCAGGGGTTCATTTAACTTGCACTTGCTGTCCACTAGCTTCACTTTTATCTTTTTCAGGTTCTAAGTCTGTCGCCAACTGGCAGCATCAAGCTGAATGCAAGAGGAGGCACTTGCAATGTGGTGGTGACCTTCTCCCCAGTTTGCCGAATTCCCCAATTTGCAGAGGAAGTGATGATAGAGTGCACAGGTGTGTCTAAGCCCCTATTTGTGATACGAGGATGCTGCCAGGGAATCGAGATCACACTGGACCAGGACTGCATTGCATTCGGAGCTGTCGTTCTCCATAGCCAAGCCACTCGGCTGCTCATGATACAGAATGTTGGAGACATTGGGGCAAGGTACATGGTTCATAACTAGCGTGGAATATTCTGTTTAAATGGGAGACTGTGCCCATTTGGGGATCTTACAGTTCACCTTAACCTTAACATCAGGACTCTGCTCACCTGTTCATGGTCACTCTCTCTTTCGATGTTAGCTGTGGCTGACTGGGTCTCACTCTGAGTCTGAATGTTGTGGGTTCAAGCCCCACTCCAGAGACTTGAGCACAAATACCAGCCTGACACTTTTGGTGCCAGTACTGAGAGAGTACTGCACCATCAGAGGTGCTGCCTTTTGAATGAGACATTAAACAGATGCCCTGTCTTTTTATATTTGTTCATGGGATGTGAGCATCACTGGCAAGACCAGCATTTATTGCCCACCCTAATTGTCCTTGAGAAGATAATGGTGAGCTGCCATCTTGAACCACTGCAGTCTGTGTGGCATAGGTACACCCCCAGTGCTGTTAGGGAGGAAGTTCCAGGATTTTGACTGAGTGACAGTGAATGAATGGCGATTATAGTTCCAAGTTAGGATGATGTGCAAGTTGGAGGAGAACTTGCAGGAGATGGTGATCCAATGTGTCTGCTGACTTTGTCCTTCTAGGCAGTAGGGTTGCAGGTTTGAAAGATGCTGTTGAAGAAGACTTGGCGAGTTGCTGCAGTGCACCTTGTAGATGTGTGCCGGTGGTAGAGGGAGTGAATGTTTAAGGTGGTGGATGGGGAGCCAAATAAGCAGGCTGTTTGTCCTGAATGGTGTTGAGCTTCTTGAGTGTTCAGGCTGCACTCATCCAGGCAAATAGAAAGTTGTCCATCACATTCCTGACTTGCACCTTGTAGATGGTGGAAAGGTTTTGGGGAGTTAGGAGATGAGTCACTTGCCACAGAATTCCAAGCCCCGCACTTGCTCTTGTAGTCACAATATTTATGTGGCTGTTCCAGTTCAGTTTCTGGTCAATGAAAAGCCTCAGAATGTTGATGATGGGGGATTTCAGTGATGGTAATGCTGTTGAATGTCAAGGAGATGGTCATTGCCTGACACTTGTGTGGTGCAAATGTTACTTGCCACTTATTAGAGGTGGAGAGGTTTAGGGAGGGAATTCCAGAGCTCACAGCCCAGGCACCTGAAGGAACAGCCACCAATGGTGGAGCAATTAAAATTGGGGATGCTCACGAGGCCAGAATTGGAGGAGTGCAGAGATCTCAGAGGATCGTAGAGCTGGGGGAGATTACTAAGATGGGGAGGGTTGAGGCCATGGAGGGATTTGAAAACAAGGGTAAGAATTTTTAAATCGAGATATTGCTTAATCAGGAAATAGTGTAGGTCAACAAGCACAGGGGGAAAAAAAATTTAAATACATGAATAGGATGGGAATAGAGGGATACGGACCCCGGAAGTGCAGAAGGTTTTAGTTTAGGCAGGCATCATGATCGGCGCGGACTTGAAGGGCCGAATGACCTGTTCCTGTGCTGTACTGTTCTTTGTTCTTTATTAGCCCAAGTCTGAATGTTGTCCAGGTCTTGTTACATGCGGGCACAGATTGTTTCCTTATCTGAAGACTTGCTAATGGAACTAAAGGCTGTGCAATCATCACGGAACATCCCCACTTCTGATCTTATGATGGGAGGGAAGGTGAAGGAATTGATGAAGCAGCTGAAAATGGTTGAGCCTAGGACACTTATCCTGAGGAACTCCTATGGCAATGTCCTGGGGCTGAGATGATTGGCCTCCAACAACCACATGACTCCAACCAGTGGAGAGTTTTCCCCCAATTCCCATTGACTTCAATTTTGTTTGGGTTCCTTGGTGCCACACGTGAAATGCTGCCTTGCTGCCATGAACAGTCACTAACCTCACCTCCGGAATTCAGCTCTTTTGTCTGTGTTCGGATGAAGGCTGTAATGAGGTCTGGAGCTAAGTGATCCTGGGGTGGAATGCAAATTGTGTATGGGTGAGCAGTGAATAAGTGTCACTAGATAGCACTATTGACATCACCTTCCATCACTGATGATAATTGAGAGCAGACTGATGGTGTGGTATTGGCTGGAATGGATGTGTCCTGCTTTTTGTGGACAGGACATACCTGGGCAATTTTCTACTCATAAAATATCTGTTAGTGTGATTTAGTATCAAATTCCATGTGTTGGAATGTTTTACTACATTAAAGATGCCATATAAATGCATGTTATTGTTCCTCCTCCTCCTCTGCACCGCCCAGAAATTAAACCTTCTCCTTTATTTTTCAGCTTTCGGTGGGATATTGAGAAGTTTAAGCCACATTTTTCAATCACTCCTGTGGAGGGCTATGTCTCTCCGGGAATGGAAGTATCCTTAGAGGTGGCATTCCATCCTACTGCAATTCACGCAGACATTCGTTTAGAAAATCTACGATGCTTCATTGAGGGAGCCAAACCTCTCCAGATCTACTTGAGCGGATCGTGTGTGCAGGCAACAGCCATGAAAGAGGTACAAACAATTGCTGTTTGCAAATTAGCTGCCAAGTTTCCTACATTACAAGAGCAACTATACTTCAAAAGTACTTTATTGTCTGTAAAAAGCTTTGGGAAATCCTGAGATCATGAAAGATGCGATAGAAATTCAAGGCTTTTCTTTATTTTCTTCTTTGTGTCTTCCTTTCTTTTTCTTTCTCTGTCTCTCTCTCTCTCTCTTTCTTCAGGCGTGGTGTGAATTCAATATTGTGCCTGATCCCAACAGTTTGTCACCTGTGTTAAAATTGCCACCTTGTAGTCTAGTTTACATCTTGGATGTTCCTTGACCTCATCATTCTGAAACTGTACTGGTGGTTATCTATTGCAAATAAAGGAAGCATGGGTACCAATGTAAATGCTAGAGGGGGCTCCGGCATACCTGACTGCAGGTTCCAAAATATCTGCGAGGTCACAGGTGAGCCCAGCGCAAGTCCAGACCAAGTGAAGCACAGACTTAAGATGAGGAGGCTTTCTGTCTACAATTGAGTGAGTTTAAAACAGTATGTAGATGGCCCCATATACTGGGTAGATATACACACTGTTGAATCATACAGCATTGAAACAGGCCCTTAAGCCCACCGAGTCTGTGCCTACCATACACCACCCATTTATACTAATCCTACATTAATCCCATTTCCCTCTCCCATCCCCACCTTCCCTCAATTCTCCTACCACCTACCTACACTAGGGGAAAATTACAATGGCCAATTTACCTATTATCCCACAAGTCTTTGGCATGTGGGAGGAAACCAGAGCACCCCAAGGAAACCCACACAGTCACAGGGAGAACTTGCAAACTCCACACAGCAAGTACCTAAAACTGAACCCAGGTTGCTGGAGCTGTGAGGCTGTGGTGCTAACCACTGCACCACTCTGCAGCTGGTCTTATTCAGGACAGCTGCAGGGCATGGGGCTCCACAATTGGCCTCAATATGCCTAGCGGCGATGATTCACGCTCCTGTCTGGAGAGCGAGCATGTGTGGGTCAGCAGTACCTCAGTATAATTTGCCTCACTGGCGGAGTATAAACTGAGGGTGAAGCTAAGCTCACAAACATTGAAACAATAACACACCAGAAGGACGAGAGCTGCAGCTTTATTTTGTGCATGTTCCCTGTTGTAGTGAAGCTGCTTTAAACCCACTTCTGACCTATAGTTTGTGCGCATTGCAAACACCATGCTTAACATTCACAGAGGTGAAACATAACCATTGTTATACTCCCAGTTATAGATTCAAAAAGAACTTCATTTCAGACATGTAGCCCTGGAGTGAATCCCCCGCGACACCATTGTTTTGGCATTCTGTATAAATTGGGTGGTTGGTAGACAGGGAAACAGTTGGCTGGAGGAGTCAGTGGAATCCCCAGTCCACAGGATCAGTCCTCTTTATAATACTGATTGGCAAGCTGCCAGCACGAAATGTGCTTGCTCAAAGTCATTTGGGCGACCTGGAGGCAGAAATCTGGGTGAGATGGCAGAACCTGAGGCTGCACCTTGAAAGGAGAGGGTGAAATCAGTAAAAATGAGGAGCACTTCAGCAGGGCAGGTGACTTTAACAAATACATTAAATTTGAGAGACGACAAGGCTCAAAACTCAAAGCCACAAGCGACTGCCATGGAACTGTTTTCCAAACCACCAGCCAGCTTTTCATAACTGCAGCTGAGGATCCCTTTAATTGACAGGGATAATGACCCCCTTCAGACTTGCACTACCTGCATTTTGGTAGATGGGCAGAAGCAGAGTTGGACCTGCTCAGTATTAGCACACAAAGCTGCCGCCTGTTTCCACGGGAAGCTCTATCTCTCTGATTCAAGTCCACCAGGCCAGGAACCTGCCAAGAAGTAGGTCCTTTCCATTCCGTGCACTAATTTGGTCTTGCTCATGTCTCGGTTTTAAAACAGCAATGAAAGACTTGAAGTTACATAGAGTTTTTCACAACTACTGGACATCTCAAAGCACTTTACAGCCAATGAAATACTTTGGAAGTGTAGTCACTGTTGTAATGTTGGAAACAAAGTTGGTAGACACAAGAATCATCCCTCGCTATCCCCCACACCCCCCCTCACCAGCCCTCACTTCGAAGGTTATGTCTCCCCGTTAGCCATTTATTGGTCTCTGTCTGCTTTGCACCATCCATGTTCCTGGTTTTCTGCAGCTTTTGGCTCGGAAATGAGTATGGAAGGGGGTTACGTTCAGTGGGATGTTCCTTCTTTCCCAGTGGGAAGACATTAGCCTCCCTACGTTACAGGAGTGAAATCAGAGTTTTTTTTCTAAACTGAGAAACTGAGCTGAAGGTAATATCAACAGAGTACTGTATACTGACCCTTTTAACCTGAAAGTGATCCCACACTGAGCAGGCTCTCTGAAATTATAACAGGAATTCAGTGAGGAGTGAAAGAACAGAATCCATGCTTTTATTCTCTTTCTTTTGCCAAATCTTTCGCCTTTACTGCCCCTTTCCCAAGACGTTGGCCCTTTTGGGATCTGAGGTGTGGAGAGGCAGGGCCCAGTTCTCATTTCTGGTTTTGGAGATCTGCTGGGAATGAGTTGGTGCAAGGTTTATTTTTTATTCATTCATGGGATGTGGGCGTCACTGGCTATGCCAGCATTTATTGCCCATCTCACATTGCCCTTGAGAAGGTGGTGGTAAGCTGCCTTCTTGAACCGCTGTAGTCCATGTGAGGTAGGTACACCCACAGTGCTGTTAGGAAGGGAGTTCCAGGATTTTGACCCAGCGACAGTGAAGGAACGGCGAGATAGTTCCAAGTCAGGACGGTGTGTGACTTGGATGGGAACTTGCAGGTGGTGATGTTCCCATGCATCTCTTGCTCTTGTCCTTCGAGGTGGGTTTGGAAGGTGCTGTCTAAGGAGCTTGGTGTGTTGCTGCAGTGCATCTTGTAGATGGTACACACTGCTGCCACTGTGTGTCAGTGGTGGAGGGAGTGAATGTTTGTGGATGGTGTGCCAATCAAGCGGGCTGCTTTGTCCTGGATGGCGCCGAGCTTCTTGAGTGTTGTTGGAGCTGCACCCATCCAGGCAAGTGGGGAGTATTCCATCACACTCCTGACTTCTGCCTTGTAGATGGTGGACAGGCTTTGGGGAGTCAGGAGGTGAGTTACTCGCTGCAGGATTCCTAGCCTCTGACCTGTTCTTGTAGCCACGGTATTTATATGGCTACTCCAGTTCAGTTTCTGGTCAATGGTAGCCCCTAGGATGTTGATAGTGGGGGATTCAGCAATGGTAATGCCATTGAATGTCAAGGGGAGATGGTTAGATTCTCTCTTGTTGGAGATGGTCATTGCCTGGCACTTGTGTGGCGCAAATGTTACTTGCCACTTATCAGACCAAGCCTGGATATTGTCCAGGACTTGCTGCATTTCTACACAGACTGCTTCAGTATTTGAGGAGTCGCGACTGGTGCTGAACATTGTGCAATCATCAGCGAACATCCTCACTTCTGACCTTATGATTGAAGGAAGGTCACTGATGAAGCAGCTGAAGATGGTTGGGCCTAGGAAACTACCCTGATGAACTCCTGGAGTGATGTCCTGGAGCTGAGATGATTGACCTCCAACAACCACAACCATCTTTCTTTGCGCTAGGTATGACTCCAACCAGCAGAGAGTTTTCCCACTGATTTCCATTGACTTAATTTTTTCCAGGGCTCCTTGATGCCATACTCGGTCAAATGCTGCCTTGATTTGAAGGGCAGTCACTCTCACCTCACCTCTTGAGTTTAGCTCTTTTGTCCATGTTTGCACCAAGGCTGTAATGAGGTCAGGAGCTGAGTGGCCCTGGCAGAACCCAAACTGGGTATCACTGAGCAGGTTATTGCTAAGAAAGTGCCACTTGATGGCACTGTTGATGACACCTTCCATCACTTTGCTGATAATTGTGAGTAGACTGATGGGGCAGTAATTGGCCGGGTTGGACTTGTCCTGCCTTTTGTGTACAGGACATACCTAGGCAATTTTCCACGTTGCCGGGTAGATGCCAGTGTTGTAGCTCTACTGGAACAGCTTGGCTAGGGGTGCAGCAAGTTCTGGAGTACAGGTCTTCAGTACTATTGCCGGAATATTGTCACTCATAGCCTTTGCAGTATCGAATGCCTTCAGTTGTTTCTTGATATCACGCGGAGTGAATCGAATTGGCTGAAGACTGGCATTTGTGATGCTGGGGACTTCAGGAGGAGGTCCAGATGGATCATCAACTTGGCACTTCTGGCTGAAGATTGTCACAAATGCTTCAGCCTTATATTTCGCACTGATGTGCTGGGCTCCTCCATCATTGAGGTTGGGGATATTTGTGGAGCCACCTCTTCCAGTTAGTTGTTTAATTGTCCACCACCATTCACGGCTGGATGTGGCAGGACTGCAGAGCTTAGATCTGATCCTTTGGTTATGGGATCGCTTAGCTTTGTCTATTGCCTGCTGCTTATGCAGTTTTGCATGCAGATAGTCCTGGGTTGTAGCTTCACTCCTACCAATACTGTCATGGACAGATGCATCTGCGGCAGGCAGGTTGGTGAGGACAAGATCAAGTATGTTTTCCCCTCTTGTTGGTTCCCTCACCACCTGCCGCAGACCCAGTCTAGCATCTATGTCCTTTAGCACTCGGCCAGCTCGGTTAGTGGTGGTGCTACCGAGCTACTCTTGATGATGAACATTGAATCCCCCACCCAGAGTACATTTTGTGCCCTTGCCACCCTCAGTGCTTCCTCCAAGTTGTGTTCATCTTGGAGGAGTACTGAGTCGTCAGCTCAGGGAGAGCGGTAGGTGGTAATCAGTAGGCGGTTACCTTGCCCATGTTTGACCTGATGCCATGAGACTTCATGGGGTCCGGAGTCGATGTTGAGGTCTCCCAGGGCAACTCCCTCCCTACTGTGGACCACTGTCCCACCACCTCTGGTGGGTCTGTCCTGCCAGTAGGACAGGCCATACCCAGGGATAGTGATTGCAGTGTCTGGGACATTGTCTGTAAGGTATGATTCCGTGAGTATGACTATGTCCGGCTGTTACTTGACTAGTCTGTGGGACAGCTCTCCAACTTAGTAAGGAGGACTTTGCAGGGTCGACAGGGCTGGGTTTGCCGTTGTCGTTTCCGGTGCCTAGGTCGATGCCGGGTGGTCTGTCCGGTTTCATTCCTTTCATTGGGAGAGTGAGGACCCCGACCCCTTCCCCCGACCCCACAGAATCCATCTTTGCTGTGGTCAACTGAAAACATGCCTGGCAGTGAGGGCTGATTGCTGTTAGGAAATCAGGTTCTGCAAAATGGATTCCAACCTCAAAAAATACCAGTCCAAGGTGCTGCTCTGAGTTTCCTGGTTCCCGCCAGAGTTAAGAGCCAAGAGCCGCCTGAATTCCATGGATGCCCATCAACTTTGTACAAGTGACCCTGTTCCCCGGACTTGGGATGGGTTAAAGGCCATAGTGAATGCCGGAGCTCCTGCCCCCACCACCCCCCCCACCCGCTCGCCTCGCCCACATGGAAACTGTGAGGTACCCAATTGAAATAATGGATTTCATCGTCAAATTATAACAGAAATAATCATAAATCAGATTTGCCTTAAATCTTTGCCAGATGTAAACATCCCTCCCCCAGTTCTTACGGTGATATCATTGGCCAATCACAACCTGACTAGAAGGGGACTTCCCTGTCTCTCTCTCTGATCATCTTTGCCTATTTTGCCTGTTGGTTAATGCTGCCTTGCATCTTTCAATTAGGGGTGTGACCCAGAACTGGTCTTAGGTGGCTGCATAGGACATCCCACTGTGCAGTACTGCTTATGATCTGCTTAGTGTGAAACCTCAGGATTTCTTGGACTACTGACTGTATGCCAGTGAGAGATTGCAGCCTCTTGCTTGGCGTAGTTATAGTGCCAGACCTTATGTTTGATATTTGTTTTGATATGGCAATTTCTGCTCTGTTGAGTGATTTTCTCCTGAAAGCAATCAGTTTATGCAGGGTACAGGAGATTCAGCTGGGGAGAAAACCAGCTGCTGGGACCCTTAACTATTGTGAGGTACAGTGAATGTTAAATGATCGGGGGTAATGCAGGACCGGGCAATAAATAGTAAATATATCAATATTTTGTCATGCAGTTAATAGCTAGCATTATATCAAAATGGCATGTTAACACACAGAGGAAAGGTGACACCTGTCCATCGCTCCATGTGAGGACCATTTTCTTCTGAGTTAATTGATGATAGAGAACATCAGAACTGAGTTTGATCCTGTCCACATATCAACTTTGAAATTGGGAATCTTGGCCAATTTTCCTGCACTCGCCTCTTCTAACCACACTTTCATGATATTATTCAAGTTGTTTAGTGGATCAAATTACCCATAATTCTAATGAAAACGAGTGGGAAAGGGGAGTAGTTAGACCGTTACATTTGTAGGAAAATGTTTTGTTTCTTCTGATTGACACTGTTGTTGATAATCACCCATGAGGTGATGGTTTCGTTATGGTATTCTTCCAATAATCCTTTAACCATCCAGCAAGATGCCCCACCCTCCTTGATATTTACTCCTTCTCCTCAGTTACTGTTTCCTTCCTTCTTGTAAGAACCAATCCCAGCAAAGAAAGCGACAAGCTGCTGCACCTTCACCATTGAAGTATGCTAGAAAACCTTGTCCAGTTTTCTCTCCCTCCTTGGCATGAGAAAGTGTCATTTCCCCACTCTCTACTTCCTTTTGATGTCCCATGCTGACTTGGGAATACATAAGAGAAGACTTAGGTCTTGCCACCTGCTCACCCCTTGAATTGTTCCCAACTGGCACCATAGTCAATGGACAATTTTCTCTCTCTTCCCTCCAACACCTGTGATTCTGTGCCAATTTGTACTTTTTTTCTCTCTCTCCCTCTTTCTAAACGGTTATAAAAATATTGCCACCATTTGAAAGTCTTGTTGAAACTAAAACATGTATGAGATTACTAATTAGCCATCTGGTTACTAAATGTCCTGTTCTCCTGTCAGGTGCTGCCTTTCTTTTGTCACATAACCTCAGTCAAAGAAATCTTCTCTAAATTCTGACAGGCTGGATGTTTTAAATTAGAACTAGATAAACATTATGAACCATGTTTTCATTTCCAGCAAAAAACATAGGGAAACGTGTTATGTTTTTATTTTGGATGGAAAAAGATGTCCCCAGTGGGCCAAGATCATTTCCAGGCAGATGTGTGCTCCTGCAAACAGCTGGTCAGGTGAATACACTAATTATGCCACCAGGGCAGCTTAACGCAAACACTTTTACCCTCCATAGGCTGATTGGCTAAGCTGATGGAGTTTGGCTCAATCTACAATCTACAATTCTGTCATTGGAATGCGGAGCTGGTGTTGTACTGTGTCGGCCACATGCCAGGTTGTAGGATGGAAAGTATGACTTTTAAATACATAAATGCCCACTCTGGCTGAAGCTTAGAAATTCTGGTGCATATTAGAATGCCAATACTTATCCCTCAGCCAACGTTACTCAAATAGATGATCTGGTGATTAGCTTGCTGCTATTTGTGGGAGCTTGCTGTGTGAAAATTAGCTGCTGTGTCTCCTACATTACAGCAGTAACTTCACTTCAGAAAAGTACTTCATTGGCTGTATTGCATTTTGGGACATTTTAAGGACATGAAAGGTGCTATGTTATATGGAATTACTTAGAATATACAGCATAGAAACAGTCCGTGCAGGAGTTTATGCTCTACTCAAGTCTCCTCCCATCCATTCACATCTAACTTTATTAGCACAACCCTTTTATTCCTTTCTCCGTCATTTGCTTATCTAGCCGTCCCTTAAATGCTATTCGCCTCAATCACTCTCTTTGGTAGCAGGTTCCATATTCTCACCATTCTCAGGGTAAAGCAGTGTCTTCTGAATTCCCTATTTGATTTCTTGGTGACATCTTATATTGATGGCCTCTAGTTTTACTCATCCCTCTCTCTGGGGGGAATTTTATACTGTCTCCCGTGGCGGGTTTGGAGGTGGGGAGAGTATAAAATCGGGTGGGATGGTGGCGGGGGAGGGGAGTGGAACCCCGCCACCTTCCCACCTTTGCCAAAATTAAGTCCAGTGGGGAAAGCCTTCCCACCCCTTCACTAATTGAGGCCCTGAACTGGGCAATTAATGCCCGATTAAGAGACTCATCCGGCCACTGCTGCAATTAGCCGTGCGGAGGGAATCTCTGTCACTGCACGGGATGGATGGCAGGAGAAACCGTGCAGACTGCTTCCTGGCTCCAGGGAGGACGTCCCTCATTAAGAGGCACTTAGTGCCTGAACGAGGGACCCGGCATCGGGGTGGGGTGGGGGGAGGCCTGCTGAGAGTCACACCCCCTACCCTTACTATCAACCCCCTAACAAAACCCTCCCCTGCAACCCCAACCCCATGAGATCCCTCTTGCCCTCACCTACCTGTGGCCTGGGTCCAGCAACGCTCCTGGGCCTTGTGTAGGTGCTCCTGTGGAGCAGCCACCACCTGTGTGGTGGTGCTACTCAGAGGAAGAGCTGCTGGCCTCTGATTGGCTGGCAGCTCTCCAAGGGTGGGACTTATATCTGCAGGGTTCTTGACCTTGTGCAAGGCTCACCGCTGTCTGCCTAAGTCTCTAATTGACACTAGATTTGGTGGGCCTTCCACAGAAGAGGCGATGCGGGGTTCCCAGCGTCACTTTTTCCAGATGTCGAGACACCTGTCACCAGCATAAAATCCCAGCCTCTCTATCTATTCTATCAAACCTTTTCATAATTTTAAAGACCTCTATTACGTCATCCTTCAGCCCTTTCTTTTTCAGAGAAAAGAGGCCCAGGCTGTTCATCCTTTCCTGGTATGTATAACCTTGCAATTCTGGTATCATCCTTGTGATTATTTTTGCACACTTTCCAGTGCCTCATTATAATATGGTGATGAAAACTCCACAGAGTTGTCCAATTGTGATCTAATCAAGATTCGATACAAGTTTATCAGAACTTCTTTACTTTTCAGTTCTCTCTTTCTAGAACAGGGGTGTCCAACCTTTTCATGTGAGGGGTCACATTACAATTTTTATCTTACATAGGGGGCTGGTGAGCAAATTTTGGAAAGATAGAGGTATTAGAAATGTATTTTACTATTAATCAAAACAACAAAAAATGTGCATTTTTGTGAACAAGCTACAAATGAGAGGACTAGTTGATTAACTTACTTTCTTGTCACCATGTTGAACACTGGTTTAATGAGATTCTCAGCATTGTTTTTGCTTGCAGAAGTTGACAATGTCTTCTCGCACACTTTATGTAGTGATGCAGAGTATTCTGGACAGATCTTGATCTCTCTCTCTCCCTCTCTCTGTCTCTTTCTCCCCCCTCCCTCTGTGACCCCCCCATCCCCCCCACTCCCGGGGCCTGCTTACCCCAGCACCCTGCTCCCAGGGCTGGGGCCTGAGCTCTGCCGCCTCCTCAGGCAGCTGCTCCTCAGTGACGGTGGCAGAGATGAAGAGCCCAAGGCCCAGGCCGGGTCCATTTGCAGGTAGAGGCAGTGCTGGGCTTGGGGCCTGAGCTCAAGTCTGGGAAGGCCACACTGGGAATGGAAGTTTGGGCAGAAAGTGCTGGCAGGCAGGCAGCTCAGCCCAGGCAACGCCGTCTTACTAAAGGAGCCAGAACATCAGGTACTGAAGAGATAAAAACAAGAAATGCTGGAACCACTCAGCAGGTCTGGCAGCATCTGTGAAAAGAGAAGCAGAGTTAACATTTCGGGTCAGTGATCCTTCTTCGGAACTGACAAATGTTAGAAAAGTCACAGGTTATAAGCAAGTGAGGTGGGGGTGGGGCAAGAGATAACAAAGGAGAAGGTGTAGATTGGACCAGGCCACATAGCTGACCAAAAGGTCATGGAGCAAAGGCAAACAATATGTTAATGGTGTGTTGAAAGACAAAGCATTAGTACAGATTAGGTGTTAATGTACTGAAGAGCGTCTGCCATCTTGGTAAAGGAGGAGGTGCAATGAGGCATCTCCGCCATGTCGGTAAAGTAGCTGCAGCCTTTGTCAGTCACGGAAAGTTTGGTAGGCCAGAAGGAGATGTGGCAGATTTCTGGTGGAAATTCCTCATCCTTGACGGGCTGGATGGTAACCTTTGGCGGGCCAGATTCTGGACCACGGGCCGTATGTTGGATAACCCTGCTCTAGAAATAAGCGTAAGTGCTAGGTTTGTTCTAGCCCTATTTGTTATGAGCTCACAGTACACCAGTCTGGCTTGAATTGAAACTGACTGTAATGGCTGCCCCCAGTCAGAATCCTTCATGGTCGCGGTCACATGATTATAACAAGCCAGGAGGAACATTGGTACAGTATTGCATTTCTATTCCAAACATCCCCCTTTTCATACAAAGAAAATTTGCATGCATCATCATTTACAATGTGAATTGCCCAAGTTACCCACTATGCACCCAGCTGTTCTCATGCATTAGCAGTTCATCATTCTTGTCAGTCTCTGCACATGCATTGCACACATAGTCATTAAATCATGCCGGTCTCTTAATGGCGCATATGCATGTTGTCGTTGATTGTTCATCTGGTTGATTTTCCTTCTCCGGCGAGTTCCTTTGTCACTTCTTGTTCCATTTTCGTTGTTGGGCTGCTGTGGATCTCTGGGGCTGCTGGTTATTCTGTGGTCTCTGCAGTTGGTGAATTCTCATCTTCCTGATTGGCTGCCTGCTTTGACGGAACAGCTTCTGCAGTTGTGCATATGTGTCTGCGTTTGCGATGATATATCTGGCTGTTCCACCGCATACGATTGAGGTGACAACTGCTCTACACAGGTCCCCAGTTGCCACTTGGGCTGACTCTTTTTGCGAGCATTGAAAGTTTGTACCCTGACTGGCTCTCCAATGCTCAATTCTGGCAATGGATTGGCAGTTTTGTTAAAGTGGAATTTGACTTTTTGCCGTTTCACCTTGATTTTGTCACTCACACCTGTTACTCCTTCTGGCTTCAGTAGCTTTTTTGCTATTGGAAGAGTAGTTTGGGTGCGGCATGACATTAGTCTTTGTACTGGACTACTTACCATGTTTCTCCACTCGAGGATTGCTTTGTATACATCTGTGCCAGATTTGTTCGATTTCTTCATGATTCCTTTGGTGATTTTCACTGCTGCCTCAGCCTTTCCATTTGATTGGGAATAGTGTGGATATGATGTATGGTGTAGAATTTCCCAATCCTTTACAAAGAGGCTGAATTCTTCACTTGTGAACTGAGGGCCATTGTCGCTCATTACAATATCTGGAATGCTGTAATGAATGAAGTGTGCTTTCATGCATTCTACAATCTCACCGGTAGTCTTTGAGGTCAGCTGGTTTACCTCCCAGTAGTCAGAAAAGTAGTCTACGGTGACAAGATAATCAGTTCCTGTGAGAGTGAAGAGGTCTACTCCCAGCTTCATCCATGGTCTGTCTGGGATGTCATATGTCAACAGCGGCTCTTCAGCTTGTTTAGCTTGGTACTTGTTACACGCACTGCACTGGCTGATGTGGTCCTTGATTTCATTGCTCACGTTTGGCCAGTAGAGCACTTCTCTTGTCTTCCCCTCAGACTCGACTCAATTCCTTGGTGGCTTACATGGATGCGCTTTAGCGTCTCTCCTCTCAACTCTTTAGGGATAATGACTCTATTTCCTTTGTACAAGATGTCATCTTGGGCTGTCAATTCATCTCTGTAAGCCCAATATGCTCTTGTGACCACAGGAGTGTCCTTGATGCTTTCAGGCCATTCTTTCATCACTACTTCTTGCAACACTTGGAGAGTTGGATCTTGTTGGGTTGCTCGCTTGATTTGAGCAAGGTGCTTGTCTGTCAGAATGAATGTCTCTGCTGGGTTGATGACTTCCAGAGCATGTCGAACTGCAGCTTCACATTGGATCTGGAAGATTTCACTGTCACAGCATCCTGTACTTTCTTCATAGGGATTGCAGCTCTAAACAGCATGTCAGCAATGTACATCTGTTTCCCTTGCTTGTATGTCATGTCCAGATGATATCTCTGGAACCAGAGTAACATTCTTTGCAGACGCTTTGGAGAAGATAGTAGAGGCTTGAGGAAAATGCTTTGAAGTAGCTTGTAGTCGGACTCGACTGTCACTTTGTCTCTTCCAAGTAGGTATTGATGAAAATGCTCACAAGCAAAGGCAATAGCCAGGCACTCTTTCTCGATCTGAGCGTAGCATTGTTCCATTTGCGTTAATGCCCTGGATGCAAATGCAACTGGTTGTTCTTGCTGCAGTAAAAACAAGAAATGCTGGAAATACTCAGCAGGTCTGGCAGCATCTGTGGAGAGAGAAGCAGAGTTAATGTTTCAGGTCAGTGACCCTTCTTCAAAACTGACAAATATTAGAAATGTAAAAGATTTTAAGCAAGTAAAGCGGGGGGGTGGGGCAAGAGATAACAAAAGAGATGTTCATTGGACAAGGTCACAGAGAATAACTGACCAGAAGGTCATGGAACGAAGGCAAACAGTATGTTAATCGTGCGCTGAAAGACAGAGTTAGTACAGAGAGGGTGTGAATAGACTGTAAAGCACAAAGCACACCAAGCACAAACATTTAAAAAAAATTTAAAAATCAGAAACTCTGGGTAGGCACAGTAGAAACAAACTAAATACACTAAAAAACCTAATATAAAATAACCAAATAAAAAAGAAAAAAGAAAAAAAAATTAAAAAACTAAACATAAAAGAGGGGGGGGGGGGGGTGGGGCCCGTCATGCTCTGAAATTATTGAATTCAATGTTCAGTCCGGCAGGCTGTAGTGTGCCTAATCGGTAAATGAGATGCTGTTCCTCGAGCTTGCGTTGATGTTCGCTGGAACACTGCAGCATCCCAGGACAGAGATGTGAGCATTTCAGATTTATTAATTGAATTAAAATTTTACCATCTGTCATGTCGGGATTCGAGCCCATGTCCCTAGTGCATTAGCTTGGGCTCTGGAGTACTATTCTAGTGACATTACCACCACACCACTGCCTCCTCATTACTTCATCTTGAAACTGATCATTCCTGCAGGATCAGCTCTGACTCAATTTCCTGAAGCACTTGAAACTTCCCTCTTTAACAGGCAAAGGCTAAATGTTAACACAGTATAAAGAGAAATTATTAATAGTAGATTTCAGTCTGATTAACCCTTTCCTTACAATAACCCAGGAGAGATCAGATACAAGAATATACACACAAACTAGGGCCCTCATTTTGAGTGCTAAGCCAAAGCTTTAGATGCTTCAACTGGTCAGAGATGAGATGGGTATGGGGTGGGGGGGGGGGGGGGATGGAGGGGGAGAGGGGTGATGCAGGGGGCAATAGAATATATCCAAAGGAGGTAAAGACAATTGTAAGTGAATGCTATGTGTCATGGGAAGAGATCTCACTGCAAACTGGGCAAAGGAGCAGCAGGAAGCTGTGGCACACAGAAGGACGCAGTTGTGTCAGAATTATCAAGGGCAGATATACCACTGCAGCCAGGAAGATAACTATGGGAGCAGTCATATAGGCCAGAGCACCCAGTGAGCTCTGCCATTAACTACAGTAACTTCCTATTGAATATAATTACAACCAAGGAAACTATTGGCACCTTTACCCATTCAGCTTTGCCCACGAACTGCATGAAGGACTTCAGAAATCTGTTTCATCAGCCGTGCAATGTCTTCAAAATGGCACGGCATACCAAGATACAAATCTTCAGCAACTGGAGCATAAATATCATGATTAACAGCTTATCACAGACAGGGGAAGTTTGAAGGAGGTGTCATGGTTAGAATTCTAAGGACAAAGGTCAAACAGTATCGCAACTGTTATAACATTACTTATTTTAATGGAGGCGTTAACCAGATTGATACAAATCAAAATAGTAGACACAAACATTTAAAGGGCATGAATTTCCTTGAAGTTCTGCCATAACTGGCGGAAACCCTGTTCACACCGAGCTTCAGTGTAAATTGTGATAGCAGAGAGGAGAAACCCTGAGGAAAGTTACCTCCCAAGTGTTGTTACACTAAAATCAACAACAGCAACAGCTAGGCTAATCTTTCTTCAGTTTATTTTTTCAGTGTTTACTTCTTGAAGTTTGCATTTTGGTGGTGCCTGTGTCCTACTCCTAAGCACTCTCCTAATTATGGGAGCAGCAATGGTGTGTCTCTGGCAAGTTGCTTGTGATTCGGAGGGCCTGCTTCCTGCATCTGCAAACAACACTGATGCACCTTTCACAACCACCTGCGAGGCATTGTTTGTGGCAGCCTATCTTTGCCACTACCATCATTGCCACTCCTGTGCTTATCGACAAATATCACCATTTGGAGTCCATCTCCTCGCATGATAAAATGATTGGCTTGAGTAGATAATGGTTATGCTCTATGAAATCTTTGAATCCTTGCCTAATGATTGCTTGACCATGTGATTCAGTGATTCCAAGTGAATGGAGCCCAGCCATTACCACTTCTTGGAGTGAGTAACCGCGACAGATATGCCCACTGTGTCTGTGGCCTGCCCTGCAGTTGTCATTAATGTTGTCCCCACCCCAACTGACATCAGATTGCAGTGCAGCCAACAGCACCTTGCATTCATATAGCACCTTTCATGTAGTAAAACATCCCAATGTACCTCACAAGAGTTTTATCAAATACAATTTGACACTGAGCCACATAAGGAGATATTAGAACAGGTGAACATTAGCCTGACATTCTATGTACTCCTCATCTAGGCTACCTCCGCCCATCTGATTTTTTCATTCGCCTGACCAAAGAGGCAGGTTTTAAGGAGCTTCTTAAAGGAAGAGAGAAAGTTAGGGAAATTTAGGAAGGCAATTCCAGAGCTTAGGGTCTAGCCAGGTGAAGGCACTGCTACCAATAGTAGATCAAAGAAAATCAGGGGTGCACAAGAGGCCAGCATTGGAGGAGCTCAGAGATCTCGGAGGTTGTAGCACTGGAGAGGGGTACAGAGATATGGACGGACAAGACCATGGAGAGGTTCGAACATGAGGATGATTATTTTAAAATCAAGCCAGTGTAAATCAGCAAGAAAAGAGTTATTGGTAATGGGACTTGGTTCAAGTAAGACACAGGCAGCAGAGTTTTGGATGAGCTCAAGTCTATCAAGGGTGGAAGATGGAAGGCTGACCTGGAAAGCAGACCCACCAGGATCTATGCCTGAGGCAATACGAACATACGAATTAGGAGCAGGAGTAGGCCAGTCGGTCCTTCGAGCCTGCTCCGCCATTCACTAAGTACATGGTGAACTGATTACTCCGCATTTCCACCTACCCCCAATAACCCTCCGCCCCCTTGCTTATCAAGAATCTATCTACCTCTTCCTTAAAGATATTGAAAGACTCGGTTTCCACCGGCTTTTGAGAAAGAGAATTCCAAAGACTCACGACCCTCTGAGAGAAAAAATCTCTCCTCATCTCTGTCTTAAATGGACAACCCCTTATTTTTAAACAGTGACCCCAGTTCTATCTTCTCCCACAAGGGGAAACATCCTTTCCACATCCAACCTGTCAAGACCCCTCAGTATCCTATGTGTTTCAGTCAAGTTGCCTCTTACTCTTCTAAATTTCAGCAGACATAAGCCTAGCCTGTCCAATTTTTCCTTGTAAGACAGCCCGCCCATTCCAGGCATTAGTCTAGTGAACCTTCTCTGTATTGCCTCCAATGCATTTACATCCTGACCAGTACTGTACACAGTACTCCAGATGTGGTCTCACCAATGCCCTGTATTTTCTTTCTTTTTCTTTTGGACCTCCTTATCTCGAGAGACAATGGATACGCGCCTGGAGGTGGTCAGTGATTTGTGAAGCAGCGCCTGGAGTGGCTATAAAGGCCAATTCTAGAGTGACAGGCTCTTCCACAGGTGCTGCAGAGAAATTTGTTTGTCGGGGCTGTTGCACAGTTGGCTCTCCCCTTGCGCCTCTGTCTTTTTTCCTGCCAACTACTAAGTCTCTTCGACTTGCCACATTTTAGCCCTGTCTTTATGGCTGCCCGCCAGCTCTGGCAAATGCTGGCAACTGACTCCCACGACTTGTGATCAATGTCACAGGATTTCATGTCGCGTTTGCAGATGTCTTTAAAGCGGAGACGTGGACGGCCGGTGGGTCTGATACCAGTGGCGAGCTCGCTGTACAATGTGTCTTTGGGGATCCTGCCATCTTCCATGTGGCTCACATGGCCAAGCCATCTCAGGCGTCGCTAGCTTAGTAGGGTGTATATGCTGGGGATGTTGGCCGCCTCGAGGACTTCTGTGTTGGAGCTACGGTCCTGCCACCTGATGCCAAGTATTCTCCGGAGGCAGCGAAGATGGAATGAATTGAGACGTCGCTCTTGGCTGGCATACGTTGTCCAGGCCTCGCTGCCATAGAGCAAGGTACTGAGGACACAGGCCTGATACACTCGGACTTTTGTGTTCCGTGTCAGTGTGCCATTTTCCCACACTCTCTTGGCCAGTCTGGACATAGCACCAATGCCCTGTATAGTTGAAGCATAACCTCCTGACTTTTGTACTCAATTCCCCTTGCGATAAACAATAACATCCTATTAGCTTTCCTAATTACGGTCTGTACCTGCATGCTAACCTTTTGAAATTCATGCTCTGCATCTCAGAGCTCTGCAATCTCTCACCATTTAGATAATATGCTTTTTTATTCTTCCTGCTAAAGTAGACAATTTCCCACTTTCCCACATTATACTCCATTTGCCAGGTCTTTGCCCACTCACTTAACCTATCTATATCCCTTTGTAGCCCCCTTCTGTCCTCTTCACAGGTTACTTTCCTATCTATCTTTGTGCCATCAGCAAATTTAGCAACCATACCTTCGGTCCCTTCATCTAAGTCATTTATATAAATTATAAAACGTTGAGGCCCCAGCACAGATCCCTGTGGCACACCACTCATTACATTTTATCAACCAGAAAATGACCCATTTATGCCTACTCTCTGTTTCCTGTTGGCTAGCCAATCTTCTATCCATGCCAATATTTTACCCCTTGCATCATGAGCTTTTATTTTCTGCAATAACCTTAGACGTGGCACCTTATCAAACACCTTCTGGAACTCTAAGTACAATACATTCCCTTTATCCACAGCACATGTAACTCCCTCAAAGAGCTCCAATAAATTTAAACATGATTTCCCTTTTACACAACTATGTTGACTCTGCCTGATTACCTTGAATTTTTCTAAATGCCCTGCTATAATATCTTTAAGACAGATATTAAGCTAACTGTCCTGTAGTTTCCTGCTTTCTCTTTTTGAATAAAGGAGTTACATTCACTATTTTCCAATCTAATGGAACCTTCCCTGAATCTGGGGAATTTTGGAAAATTAAAACTAACATATCAACTATCTCACTAACCACTTCTTTTAACACCCTAGGGTGAAGTCCATCAGGACCCAGGGACTTGTAAGCCCGCAGCTCCAACAATTTGTTCCATACCACTTCCCTGGTGATTGTAATTTTCTTGAGTTCCTCCCTCCATTCCATTTCTTGACTTACAGCTAATAGTGAGATGTTACTTGTATCCTCTATAGTGAAGACCGATGCACAATATCTGTTCAGTTCATCTGCCATCTCCTTATTATGCATTATTAATTCCTCAGACTCACTTTCTATTGGACAAACGGTCACTTTTGTAACTTTTCTTTTTTAAATATCTGAATTATCTGTCTTTATATTTCTAGCTAGCTTTCTCTTGTACTCTAATTTTACCTTCCTTATCAATTGTTTAGTCATTCTTTGCTGTTTATTATATTCTGTCCAATCTTTTGACCTGCCTCCCATCTTTGTGCAATTATAGGCTTTTTCTTTATTATTTTTAACTGTTTTAGTTAACCGTGGATGGCAGGTCTCACCCTTGGAATTTTTCTTTCTCGTTGAAATGTGTCTATTCTGTATATTCTGAAGTATCCCCTTAAATGTCTGCCACTGCATCTCTATTGATCTATCCCTTAACCTGCTTTGCCAGCTTTAACTAGCTCTGCTTTCATGCCCTCATAATTGCCCTTATTTAAGTTTAAAATATTGGTCTTGTACCCATTCTTCTCTCCCTCAAACTGAATGTAAAATTCAATCATATTATGATCGCTGCCACCTAGGGGCACCTTAACTATGAGGTCATTAATTAATCCTATCTTGTTGCACAATACTAGGTCCAGTATAGCCTGCTCTCTGGTTGGCTCCAGAACGTATTGTTCCAAGAAAGTATCCCGAAAACATTCCAAGTACTCCTCATCTCGGCTGCCTCTGGCCATCTGATTTTTCCAGTCTAAATGTAGGTTAAAATCTCCCATAATTATCGCTGTACCTTTCTGACAAGCTGCCATTATTTCTTCCTTTATACCCCGTCCTACAGTGTGGTTAATGTTAGATCGACTGCACACCACTCCCACAAGTGACTTCTTGCCTTTATGATTTCTCATCTCTACCCAAACTGTTTCTACATCCTGGTCTCCGGAACTTAGGTCATCCCTCTCTATTGCGCTCATATCATCATTAATTAACAGAGCTACCCCTCCACCTTTTCCTAGATTCTTGTCCTTCCTAAATGCCATGTACCCTTCAATATTCAGGTCCCAATCTATGTCATCCTGCAGCCATGTCTCTGTAATGGCTATCAGATTGTACTTATTTATTTCTATTTGCGCTCTCAGTTCATCTGTTTTGTTTCGAATGCTACGTGCATTCAGATACAGAGCCTTTAGTTTTGTACTTTTATTATTTTTGTAACCTCTAGCCTTATCTGTTGATTTACTCAGATTTGTACGCTCTGTCCCTTCCTGTCACAGTCTGTTTATCATTGTCCATATTAATACCTTTCTTTCTTGCCTTGATATTTACCATATCTTCCAAATTTGATCCCTTGCCCTCACTATTCAGTTTAAAACCCTCACTACTTCCATAGTTATGCAGCTTGCTTGCCCCAGCACAGCTCAGGTGTAGACCATCCCACCGGCATAGCCACCACGTTCTGGAGCCAGTGTCCCACGAACCGGAACCCACTTCTACCACACCAGTCTTTGAGCCACGCATTCATTTCTCTAATCTTATTTTCCCTATGCCAGTTTGCACATGGCTCAGGTAATAATCCAGAGATTATTCCTTTGAGGTTCTGCTTCTTAATTTGGCATCTAGTTCCTCAACTGGCTACGCAGAACCTCTTTCCTTGTCCTGCCTATGTCGTTGGTACCTACATGGACCATGAAGACTGGATCCTCCCCCACCCCACTGTAAATTCCTCTCCAGCCTTGAGCAGATGTCCCGAACCCTGGCACCAGGCGGGCAACACAGCTGTCTGGACTCTTGCTCTTTGCTGCAGTGTCAATAGCCCTAACTATACTGTTCCTACTACCACTACATTCCTTTTTTCTCTCTCCACTTGAATGGCTTCCTGTACCATGATACCATGGTCAGGTTGCTCATCCACCCTGCAGACCCCCCTCTCATCCAAACAAGCTGAAAGAACCTCAAACGTGTTGGACAATCGCAAAGGCTGAGGCTCCTGCACTCCTGCCCTCTGGGTCCCCTTACCTGCTCAGCTGCAGCCACACTTTCCTGTCCCAGACTACTGATCAAACCAGAAGACCCTACCCTGAGGGGTGTGACCGCCTCCTGGTACAAAATGTCCAGATAACTTTCCCCCTCCCTGATGTGTCACAGTGTCTGCAGCTCGGACTCCAGTTCAATGACTCTGAGTCGAAACTCTTCGAGCCGCAAACACTTACTGCAGACGTGTTTGCCCTGGATGACACTGGTATCCAGGAGCTCCCATATGCTGCAGCCATGACATATGACCTGTCCTGCCATTAAAGGTCTGCCAAGGAAACCCGACTCAAGCCCGAATGCTGGACCTGGAAGTGCGACCTGAACCCGACACGTCATCAGGTCCTGTCGGGGTCGGGTCAGGCAGCAGGACTTTGCTCATGTACTGATGTAAAGGACCGCTACCCGACCTGACCTCGACGGGACCGACGACATATGTCGGGGTCGGGTCGGGTTGCACTTGCGGGTATGGCATTCGGACTCGGATCGGGTTTCCTTTGCAGACCTTTGCCTGCCATCCTTAATGTGTTTTAATTAACTACTTAATTATTTTATTCAATTATTTATTTTAGTTTATTTTTTATATATATATTTAATTAAGCTTACCACTTACTTACCTTTACTATTTTAAACGTTAGGATTAGAATGGGCCTTAATCACTTACCAGATACTCACCAAACAGGTAGCTTCTTCCCAAAACAATCACCTAGCTGATTGCCTGTGATGTTTGAAGCTATGTTTGATTTAAATTAAATTTTGTTGAAAGCTCACCTGTATACTCACCCCAGCAGCTCTCTGTTTCCCTGCTCTCTCTGTTGATTGTGATGTCACTTTGATGTCACTTTTCAATTTTTCCTTGCTCCGCTTCTGCTGCTCCCGCTATGCTCCTCTCTCTGTCTCCCTGCCTCAATGCTCCTCTCTCTCTCTCCACTCCCGCTGTGCTCCTCTCACTCTCCGCTCCCGCCGTGCTCCACACTCTCTCCGCTCCCGCCGTGCTCCACCCTCTCTTCGCTCCCGCCGTGCTCCTCTCTCTCTCTGCTCCCACCGTGCTCCACACTCTCTCCGCTCCTGCTGTGCTCCACTCTCTCTCTCTCCATTCCAGTCGTGCTCCTCTCTCTCTCTCCACTCCCGCCATGCTCCTCTCTCTCTCTCTCCACTCCCGCCGTGCTCCTCTCTCTCTCCCTCTCTCCACTCCCGCCATGCTCCTCTCTCTCCACTCCTGCCATGCTCCTCTCTCTCCCGGCTCCCGCCATGCTCCTCTCTCTCCACTCCTGCCGTGCTCCTCTCTCTCTCTCTCTCCACTCCTGCCGTGCTCCTCTCTCTCTCTCTCTCTCCTCTCCAGCCATGCTCCTCTCTCTGTCTCCACTCCCGCCGTGCTCCTCTCTCTCTCTCCGCTCCTGCCATGCTCCTCTCTCTCTCTCTCTCCCTCCACTCTCGCCATGATCCTCTCTCTCTCTCCGCTCCTGCCATGCTCCTCTCTCTCTCTCTCTCCCTCCACTCTCGCCGTGCTCCTCTCTCTCTCCACTCTCGCCGTGCTCCTCTCTCTCTCCACTCTCGCCGTGCTCCTCTCTCTCTCCACTCCTGCCGTGCTCCTCTCTCTCTCTCCACTCCCGCTGTGCTCCCCTCTCTCTCTCCAATCCCGCCGTGCTCCTCTCTCTCTCCGCTCCCGCCGTGCTCCTCTCTCTCTCACCTCCAGCCATGTTCCTCTCTCTCTCTCCACTCCCGCCGTGCTCCTCTCTCTCTCTCCACTCCCGCTGTGCTCCTCTCTCTCTCCGCTCCCACCGTGCTCCACACTCTCTCCGCTCCCGCCGTGCTCCCCTCTCTCTCTCCATTCCTGCCATGCTCCTCTCTCTCTCTCTCTCTCCACTCCCGCCGTGCTCCTCTCTCTCTCCACTCCCGCCGTGCTCCTCTCTCTCCACTCCCGCCATGCTCCTCTCTCTCTCTCCACCCACCCTGCTCCTCTCTCTCTCTCTCCTCTCCAGTCATGCTCCTCTCTCTGTCTCCACTCCCGCCGTGCTCCTCTCTCTCTCTCTCTCCTCCAGCCGTGCTCCTCTCTCTCTCTCCGTTTCCGCCATGCTCCTCTCTCTCTCTCCCCTCCTGCCGTGCTCCTCTCTCTCTCTCCGCTTCTGCCATACTCCTCTCTAGCTCTGTCTCTGTCTCTGTTCTCCGACTGTGGGCTTTTGGCACGCTTTTTAAACCTCCGCTCCCGCCATGCTCCTCTCTCTAGCAATGCAGACCCCTGCTCTGTACCTGCAGAGCTGCCAGAACTGTTGAATCAGGAGCACCAGTGACCTGTGCTGCTTCGTCCTCATTATCAATCAGTGTGGCAGGGCTGCTGCTTGATACAAGTATGAGTATGACAATTGTTCCTCCACAGCTGTGCTCCAAAGACCATGCTCTGTGATGAGAACAGTCTTAATATCTCGGCACATTCTGTGCTGTATATTCTGTATAATTCTATGTAAATCAGGATGCAGCACAGCTGGTGCTAAAAGGTGCAAAAATTAAGTTCAAGCCTAACATCACACTTTCATTTTACTTACAGGTGGTCAATTTCAGTTGCCATGTTCGGACTAAACAGGACCATAGCATCGTACTGAACAACCGCACCAACCAGATCTGGAACCTGCAGCCCTTGATTGAAGGAGAGTATTGGACTGGGCCCAAGACTATCACTGTGAAACCTCATCAGCAGAACCAGTATGAGGTCAGATACAGGCCACTCACCATGACAATGGATGGCAAAAAACATCAGGTAAAAATAATGCCACTTAACCCAGAAAGATTTATCAGCTGTTCACAGTGCTCTCCTTTGAGACTGAAGGTGGCTGCTGGACATCGATGAATACACCATGATCCCTCTGATCCCTCTTGCCATCCATTCATTCTCCATCCAGCTCTCTCTCAAACTATTTCTTCCCATCAGGAGAGGCAAATTATTCCGAAGGTTATTTAATAAGTTCATTCAGTAAAGCATAATCAGAAAGTAAGCACAAAGTCATCAGGACTTCTCTACTTTTAGAATCAGTGTATGTTTCAGGATTTGATCCTTCCAATCTTCAGTGGGGTTTAGGTGACCTCCAAATTGTAGCAATGGGTAGCAGCTCAGGATTTGTACACAAAGGGGAGGATGAAAGAAGGGTACCAGGGATGGGTATTAGAAGATGCCTTAATCACAATTTTCAAGTTAGCATTTGAAAAAGAAAAATATTTAATGGCACTGGGAAAGCACAGGGAAATATAATGGTTCCAGTGGCACAGGCATGGCTAAGATTGGCACAGGCATGGTGAGACAAATGGCTTCCTTCTGTGCTGAAATCACTATGATTCTCAAAACATACAAAAATGTATTGGGTTGCAGGTGGTGACAGGATCATGATGCCAACCCAGAAATCCTAACTGCAATGGCACAGGGACCTCTGAGCTTCTGTGGGACTTCAAAATACTAGTTAAGCAGCTGACTTCATCCTTTTCAGTGAGATTCATTCACATCTATAACAAGCATAAGCTCCTTCTGTGTTTTTAATGGGCATAGAGAGCACTACCAATGATAGGGGCCTGCGATATCTGGAGAGCAACAGTTCTTTAGTAGCTGGAGTTACTGTGTTTCCTACATTGCGCAAATGAGTAATGTGATATATGAATTTCAATGCCAGTGTGATGCTAGGTACATAGACCATACGTCCCAAAAACTGGTGATCGTATCAAACAACATGTCCCTCTGCTGTTTGCAATGGGCAAGGTTGTACCCAACCAGCCTGTGCTTGCAAAACTCGAGACACAGGGTCCAACATTAGACGCGATTCTGCAATTGGACAACATTTGCAAAATAATCCTCAGTGTGCTAGGAATTACGCTGACAATCAATTTAAGATTGTCAGCAGGGCTCACTGTGTGGCGCATTGGCGCGTACTGGAAGCTACATATGTTAATACACAGGTTCTTTGCAAACAGAAAGAATATGTACAAACATTGAGCCTGATTCAGCTAAACAAAATAAGTGACAGCCATTCGCTGGTTCATTCCTCAGGGCAATGCCTTGACCAATCAGAGTCAAGCTGCCTGGTTTAAATTTCAAACAAAGCTGGGCAGTTTAGTGTCAGTCACCGTTAACTGGTGCACTCTCCATGGCAACACTTCTACCAATCAGAGTCCACTCGCTGACCAGCATTCTTTCCTCCTACAGGAGAAAGCTGTTGTTTTCCATTACATTGGTATTCTTTCAGATTGTCCTGATGGGTGCAAGACGAAAAGCTTCGACAACATGTCTCTATTTTCAGCAATACTCCGTGTGTTACTGTTTCCCCAGGATTCATTCTTGATCAGTACATCTCTGTTAACCCAGGGTTCAGTATTGTTCAGTACGTCGCTGTTTCTCCAGGGTTCAGTATTGTTCAGTACGTCTCTGTTTCTCCAAGGTTCAATATTGATCAGTACGTTTCTGTTTCTCCAAGGTTCAGTATTGATCAGTATATCTCTGTTTCTCCATTCACAATTCGGTTAGGTTTACCTTAGCAATGGGCAGGGACAGGTATATACCGCAGGGCAAGAATTATAGCTGGGGGAAAGGAAATTATGATGCGATTAGGCAAGATTTAGGATGCGTAGGATGGGAAAGGAAACTGCAGGGATGGGCACAATCGAAATGTGGAGCTTATTCAAGGAGCAGCTACTGCGTGTCCTTGATAAGTATGTACCTGTCAGGCAGGGAGGATGTTGTCGAGCAAGGGAGCCGTGGTTTACTAAAGAAGTTGAAGCGCTTGTCAAGAGGAAGAAGGCTTATGTTAGGATGAGACGTGAAGGCTCAGTTAGGGCGCTTGAGAGTTACAAGCTAGCCAGGAAGGATCTAAAGGGAGAGCTAAGAAGAGCGAGGAGAGGACACGAGAAGTCATTGGCGGATAGGATCAAGGAAAACCCTAAGGCTTTCTATAGGTATATCAGGAATAAAAGAATGACTAGAGTTAGATTAGGGCCAATCAAGGATAGTAGTGGGAAGTTGTGTGTGGAATCAGAGGAGATAGGGGAAGCGTTAAATGAATATTTTTCGTCAGTATTTACAGTAGAGAAAGAAAATGTTGTCGAGGAGAATACTGAGATTCAGACTACTAGGCTAGATGGGATTGAGGTTCACAAGAAGGAGGTGTTAGCAATTTTGGAAAGTGTGAAAATAGATAAGTCCCCTGGGCCAGATGGGATTTATCCTAGGATTCTCTGGGAAGCCAGGGAGGAGATTGCAGAGCCTTTGTCCTTGATCTTTATGTCGTCATTGTCGACAGGAATAGTGCCGGAAGACTGGAGGATAGCAAATGTTGTCCCCTTGTTCAAGAAGGGGAGTAGAGACAGCCCTGGTAATTATAGTCCTGTGAGCCTTACTTCGGTTGTGGGTAAAATGTTGGAAAAGGTTACAAGAGATAGGATTTATAATCATCTTGATAAGAATAAGTTCATTAGCGATAGTCAGCACGGTTTTGTGAAGGGTAGGTCGTGCCTCACAAACCTTATTGAGTTTTTTGAGAAGGTGACCAAACAGGTGGATGAGGGTAAAGCCGTGGTTGTGGTGTATATGGATTTCAGTAAGGCGTTTGATAAGGTTCCCCACGGTAGGCTATTGCAGAAAATACTGAAGTATGGGATTGAAGGTGATTTAGTGCTTTGGATCAGAAATTGGCTAGCTGAAAGAAGACAGAGGGTAGTGGTTGATGGCAAATGTTCATCCTGGAGTTTAGTTACTAGTGGTGTACTGCAAGGATCTGTTTTGGGGCCACTGCTGTTTGTCATTTTTATAAATGACCTGGAAGAGGGTGTAGAAGGGTGGGTTAGTAAATTTGCGGATGACACGAAGGTCGGTGGAGTTGTGGATAGTGCCGAAGGATGTTGTAGGGTACAGAGGGACATAGATAGGCTTCAGAGCTGGGCTGAGAGATGGCAAATGGAGTTTAATGCGGAAAAGTGTGAGGTGATTTACTTTGGAAGGAGTAACAGGAATGCAGAGTACTGGGCTAATGGGAAGATTCTTGGTAGTGTTAGATGAGCAGAGAGATCTTGGTGTCCAGGTACATAAATCCCTGAAAGTTACCACCCAGGTTAATAGGGCTGTTAAGAAGGCATATGGTGTGTTAGCTTTTATTAGTAGGGGGATCGAGTTTCGGAGCCACGAGGTCATGCTGCAGCTGTACAAAACTCTGGTGTGGCCGCACCTGGAGTATTGCGTGCAGTTCTGGTCACCGCATTATTGGAAGGATGTGGAAGCTTTGGAAAGGGTGCAGAGGAGATTTACTAGGATGTTGCCTGGTATGGAGGGAAGGCTGAGGGACTTGAGGTTGTTTTCGTTAGAGAGAAGGAGGAGGAGAGGTGACTTAATAGAGACATATAAGATAATCAGAGGGTTAGATAGGGTGGATAGTGAGAGTCTTTTTCCTCGGATGGTGATGGCAAACACGAGGGGACATAGCTTTAAGTTGAGGGGTAATAGATATAGGACAGATGTCAGAGGTAGTTTCTTTACTCAGAGAGTAGTAGGGGCGTGGAACGCCCTGCCTGCAACAGTAGTAGACTCGCCAACTTTAAGGGAATTTAAGTGGTCATTGGATAGACATATGGATGAAAATGGAATAGTGTAGGTCAGATGGTTTCACAGGTCGGCGCAACATCGAGGGCCGAAGGGCCTGTACTGCGCTGTAATGTTCTATGTTCTATGTTCAGTATTGATCAGTACATCTCTGTTTCTCCAAGGTTCAATATTGATCAGTACATCTCTGTTTCTCCAGGCTTCAATATTGATCAGTACATCTCTGTTTCTCCAGGCTTCAATATTGATCAGTACATCTCTGTTTCTCCAGGGTTCAATATTGATCAGTACATCTCTGTTTCTCCAGGCTTCAATATTGATCAGTACATCTCTGTTTCTCCAGACTTCAATATTGATCAGTACATCTCTGTTTCTCCAAGGTTCAATATTGATCAGTACATCTCTGTTTCTCCAGGCTTCAATATTGATCAGTACATCTCTGTTTCTCCAAGGTTCAATATTGATCAGTACATCTCTGTTTCTCCAGGCTTCAATATTGATCAGTACATCTCTGTTTCTCCAAGGTTCAATATTGATCAGTACATCTCTGTTTCTCCAAGGTTCAATATTGATCAGTACATCTCTGTTTCTCCAGGCTTCAATATTGATCAGTACATCTCTGTTTCTCCAGGGTTCAATATTGATCAGTACGTTTCTGTTTCTCCAGGGTTCAGTATTGATCAGTACGTTTCTGTTTCCTTAGGGTACAGTATTGATCAGTACATCTCTGTTTCCTTAGGGTACAGTATTGATCAGTACATCTCTGTTTCCTTAGGGTACAGTATTGATCAGTACATCTCTGTTTCCCTAGGGTACAGTATTGATCAGTACGTCTCTGTTTCTCCAAGGTTCAGTATTGATCAGTACATCTCTGTTTCCTTAGGGTACAGTATTGATCAGTACATCTCTGTTTCCTTAGGGTACAGTATTGATCAGTACATCTCTGTTTCCTTAGGGTACAGTATTGATCAGTACGTTTCTATTTCTCCAGGGTTCAATGTTGATCAGTATGTCTCTGTTTCTCCGGGGATCAGTACTGATCAGTACGTTTCTGTTTCTCCAAGGTTCAGTATTGATCAGTACATCTCTGTTTCTCCAGGGATCAGTACTGATCAGTACGTTTCTGTTTCTCCAAGGTTCAGTATTGATCAGTACATCTCTGTTTCTCCAGGGATCAGTACTGATCAGTACGTTTCTGTTTCTCCAAGGTTCAGTGTTGATCAGTACATCTCTGTTTCCCTAGGGTGCAGTATTGATCAGTACATCTCTGTTTCTCCAGGGTTCAATATTGATCAGTACGTTTCTGTTTCTCCAAGGTTCAGTATTGATCAGTACATCTCTGTTTCTCCAGGGTTCAATATTGATCAGTACGTTTCTGTTTCTCCAAGGTTCAGTATTGATCAGTACATCTCTGTTTCCCTAGGGTGCAGTATTGATCAGTATGTTTCTGTTTCCCCAGGGTTCCATATTGATCCGTACCCATCTGTTTTCCCAGAGTTCAGTATTGATCGGTTCCTGTCTGTTTCACCAAGGATCACTATTGATGGGTATGTCTTTGTTTTCCCAGGGTTCTGTCTTTTTCCCATTGCCTGATGGTACAGGATTGCTCTATATGTTACATGGTGTTGCTGAGCCCCCAAAGGCTGCAGCAATCATAAATCGTGAGGTGCCTTGCAAGACCACGCACACGGTGTTGTTGTCAATCTACAACTGGCTCCACAAACCACAACGGTAGGAACAAAACGATTGCCCTAATGGCTGAAGGAATAATTAGCATATGGAATGCATTTTCAATTTTGCTGTATGTTTCACACCCTCACATGTGAATTGAACAAATATCTCCAAGAGAAATCACCCCCAATATCTAGTAAATAAAGGTATCTCTTCATGCAGATCGACAGACCATTGGTTTGATCCCAAGTTTTTGCTATATCTGTGATCATGGTTGGCCAGGGCATCCTTGGGCTAAAGAGTAGAAAGGTTCTTGCTAATGGTTGCTTCTCAGTGAGCCATTCTGGAAAGTCAGGTGAACACAGGATCTGGCTTATGGGATGCTCGCCCCATAGTTAAATGGTTTTATTAAAAAGTACAGTAGGGCAGCCAGTGCCAGTGATACTGTATCCATAAGAGTTAGCCCTCCTCAGGAGAAAGGTTGGAAACTGTGTGGAGGAGCAAGGGGCGCTCACATGTGGAGATATTTATCCTGTCAGATAGCAGACAATGATATATTCTGTAGCACATCTTCAACTGTTACAAGCTCTCCCTAAATGTGTTTTGTTTTAGTCCCCACTATTATCTCATTGAAATGTCAGCTTGTATCTCAGTTGGTCCGCACATCTTTGAATCTAAAAGTTGTGGTTCCAAGCCCACTCCTGGAACTGAGCAAACAGTTCGAGCTAGCATTCCTATACAGTGCTAAGGTAATGGTTCAGGTGCAAGCCGAAGATCTCATGGCACTATTGTTACAACCAAGGCGGGAGAAATGCACTGTTAATTCAGTCCCACTTCTCCCCACAGGTCACAGCATATCAATAAATTTTTCCCACCTATCGAAGAATAACCAATTAGATACGTTATTTGTCCCCCAGAAGAAAGCACACCTATCAGGTTTCTTTAAACAACAACAACTTTAACAATTATTAGAAAAAATTATAATACGTCTTAACCATGAATGAGATAAATCTATATATATATGAAAAGCGCCTTATTTCCCAAGCCCTCTTGCACACACATGTATTCAAAAAAAATCTGGTTAGCCAGGGAAAAAGGATTTTGGGTTTACAGCTGTTTCATAGGAATAAAAGGAATAATAAAATAATTCAGTTTGTTACGTTCTGTTAGGAAATTCTTTAGTTGGGTGAGGTGGCCCAGAGTCGAATAGTCAGATGCCACTTGAAGTCTCTCCAGGCAAGGTTGATGAACGGTCTGTGATGTGTAGATGTTCAAGGCAATTCGGCTACAGCATAGGTCTTTCAGCAGGTGTGTAGCAACAGGTCTACTTAGGACTCATAGCAGCAGTATAGCAGTGGAAGCTTTCTTCAGGTTCCAGGATTTCCCAAAACACTGGAGGCAACAGGAACCACACTGGATGCAGGAATTCTGTAGAGACAGGAGGCAATAGGAATCTGCCACCTTTCTTTTTCAAGAGATGCAATTTTCCATTACAGAGCAACATCTTTTTCTGGGTCTTCCACTTTGATCTCCAGGCAGCTTAAAAATCAAATATCAAATGCCTGTTCTTTGTCCAACTCACTGGTTTTTAAAAGGGTGCAATGTGAAAGTAAACCTTCCTCAGCCGATCACAAAACCAGACATAGAGTCTCCCAGGTCATTCAAAATGCTGCTTTGAGGAGGTCAAAACCCCTGGCTGGTTTCCTTGAAATTGCTAGTTTTCCTATTCTGGTAGACAAAGTGAACATCCAACAATTTCAGCTATTTGCGGGGCTATGAAAAGCAACCAAAAAATCTTTACAATCACATTCAGGAAAAGAGGGTGGTTAAGAGCAATGTGGGCTGCTTGAAAGCTAATGATGCTGATATTCTAAATGAAAATAAGGAAATGGCAGACATGCTGGATAATTACTTTGCATCAGTATTCCCAGCAGTGTTAGGGGTCAGCATGCTGTCATCCCATGGAAACTAATATTGAATCAGGGACAGGGACGCAACAAAAATGTCAGCAAATTAACAGCAACATTCACGCCATAAGACTGCCAGGCAATGACCAACTCCCAACAAGAGAGAATCTAACCATCTCTCCTTGACATTCAATGGCATTACCATCGCTGAAACCCCCACAATAAACATCCTGAGGGTTACCATTGACCAGAAACTGAACTGGACCAGCCATAGAAATACTGTGGCTACAAAAGTAGGTCAGAGCCTGGGAATTTTGAGGTGAGTAACTCACCTCCTGATTCTTCAAAGCCTGTCTGCCATCTACAAGGCACAAGTCAGGAGTGTGATGGAATACTCTCCACTTGCTTGAATGAGTGTGGCTCCAACAGCACTGAAGAAGCACCAGGACAAAGCAGACCGCTTGATCGGCACCCCATTCACCACATTAAACCTTCACTCCCTCCACACCAGCGCACAGTGCCAGTGCCGTATACAAGATGCACAGAAGCAACTCACCAAGGCTCCTTCGACAGCACCTTCCAAATCCACACCAGATGGACTGCAGCAGTTCAAGAAGGCAGCTAACCACAACCTTCTCTAGGGTAGTTAGGGATGGGCAACAAATGCTGGCCTTGCTGGCCACATCCCATGAAAGCATTTTTAAAAATGAAGAAAATAATGACACTAAAGAGTGATAAAACCCCAGGACAGGATTGTTTCATTCCAAGGATTTTAAAGGAAGTAGGTAATAACATTGCAAATAACCTAACTGTGATCTTCCAAACTTCTTTCAATTCAGGAACCATTCGTTTAGAGTGAAAGTTATGCATGTCACTCTGCTACTGAGGACATTATTTATATGGGCTTCCAAAGGGCAGTCAATAAGACATAAGACACTATTAGCTAAAAATGAAGCTCATGGAACTGAAGGCAAGTTATTGGCCTGGTTAGGAAATTGACTGAGCTGCAGGAGACAAGAGTGTAGAGATAATGGGCAAGTATACTACCTCATTGGCAGGATGTGACTAGTGGTGTCCTGCAAGGATGTCTGTTGGGGCCTCAACTATTCATTGTATTCATTAACAACTTAGCTAAGGTAATAGAGAGCCACATACCTAGATTTGCCGATGAGGCAAAGATAGGCAGCATTGTAAGCAGTGTAGATGGATGCATAAAATTACAAAGAGATATTAACAGATGAAGTGAATCGGCAAAATTATGGCAAATGGATTTCAGTATTAGGCAAGTATGAGATCACCTGCTTTGGACCTAAAAAGAATAGATCAGAGTACTTTCTAAATGGGGAAAAGCTATAAACTTTGGAGGTCCAAAGAGATTTGGGGGTTTATGTACCTAGATCATTAAAATATCATGCTAGGGCTTTGAATATATCTAGAGGGCTACAAGATAATGGGTAGAGGTTATGCTACAGCTATACAAAACCCTAGTTAGACCACTGGAGTACTGTAATAAAAACAAGAAATGCTGGAACTACTCAGCAGGTCTGGCAGCATCTGTGGAAAGAGAAGCAGAGTTAACGTTTCGGGTCAGTGACCCTTCTTCGGAACTGGAGTACTGTGTTCAGTTCTGGGCACCACACCTTAGGAAAGATGTATTGGCCTTGGAAACACTTCAACACTCAAAGGATGGTAGAAGTTTGGAACTCTCTTCTGCAAATGACAGTTGATGTTGGATCAATTGTTAATTTTACATCTGAGATTGATGCATTTCTCAACAGTATTGCCATCGCTGAACCCCTCCCCCCCCCCACCAACAACATCCCCTCGGTGGGGTGGGGGGGGGGGGGGGGTCACCATGACCAGAAACTTAACTGAACCAGCCCCATAAATGCTGTGGCTACAAGAGCAGGTCAGAGTCTGGGAATTCTGTAACTCACCTCCTGACTCCCCGAAGCCTGGCCACCATCTACAAGGCACAAGTCAGGAGTGTGATGGAATACTCTCCACTTGCCTGGATGACTGAAGCTCTAACAACACTCAAGAAGCTCGACACCAACCAAGACCAAGCAGCCCGCTTGATCGGCATCTCGTTCGCCACCTTAAACATTCACTCGCTTCACCACCAACGCACAGTAGCAGCATATACACGATGCAGTGCAGCAACTTGTCAAGTTTCCTTCGACAGCACTTTCCCACAAAGGAAGCATGTATCTGTGAAGACCAACACTTGCAAGTTACCCGCCAAGATGCACACCATCCTGACTTGGAAATATATCACCGTTCCTTCGCTATTGTTGGGTCAAAATTCTGGAATTCCCTCTCTAACCGCAATGTGAGTGTACCTAAAGCACACGGACTACAGTATTCAAGAAGGTGGCTCACTACCACTTTCTTGAGGGCAATTAAGGATGGGCAATAAATGCTGGCCTTGCCAGCGATGCCCACATCTCACAAATGAATAAAAAAAACTGTCGGATTAAATTTGGATAATTTTAACTGTTGGGGTTGATTTTAATGGAAAGGAACATTGGAAAGAGTATAGAATGGGTGCCCTCTCTGATAGCACCTACTTAATGACATCGCTGAAAGTTAGACATACCCCAATGTAAGCGATTTAGGGAAGTGTGCTGGAGAAACCTTTTCTACACAGATGGTTATGAGGCTGTGGAATGCACTACCAGAGATAGTGATTGAAACAGAGACCTTGGCTGGTAATTTCCTGGGAACTGCGGCAGCTCCACCATCCTAAGTTTGATGTAAGTGGGTCAGAAACTCCACACGCAAATTCTTGGTTATTGTCTACATTTAAGAAGGATTGAAAAGGTGGTTGAAGGAAAGGGAAATATAAAGATGTGAGAACAAGGTGTAAAGAAGACTAAAGACTTTCATTTATTTGGTGCCTTTCACAACCTCAGGATGTCCCACAGCCAATTAAGTCCTTTTGAAGTGTAGTCACTGCTGTAATGTAGTGTGGGCTGTTCATGTGCAGGATAAAAACCAATACAGACTGCTCAGGCCAAATGGCCTGTGTTGGATTATAATGCTATTTAATTCCAAGCTAACTCATCTCGTATCAACTGCAATATCAATGTAACCCCAATCCTCTTTCCATGAAGAGTTACTGGATCAGGAGCAGGAACAAAGACTACTTTCTCTTCACTCCCAACCCCGCCCCACGAGGGCCGTTTGTAAACCCCTTCCCAGCTGTTGGCTGATTAGTTATTATGGCGATAGTTGTTTTTTTTTAACTGGGTTCAGATAGTGAGGTTCCTGCTCAATAATTTCATAGACATGCTCATCCAGCTTTAGTTGAAGGAGCATTTATTACAATATGTGTACAACAAATTGGCTGGTGTGAGTAAGTGATGGGTGTTATAAAGGTTTGATGTCAAACTGGAATGTTCACATAGGTGATAAATGACAAACAACAGCCGACCTAAATTCATGAGTGATGGTGTACAAGTTAACTGCTGCTCTGGGACCACAGGTTATGGATGCTGTTATCACTTTACGGTATCCCTTGCCAAACATTTGTTTCTGCTGCTTTCTGCTGTAAATATCCAACTAGCACTGATACATGAAACTTTGAGAACCTGATATTTGTACCAGTGATCTCAGAGGAACAAAAGTCAGTCAGAACCAGCTGCAGAGAGTTCTGGCAGCTTTCAACCAGCTACTGAACAAATATAATTAGAGGCAGCCCTTAGCTGTAGCATTGGCTGCCACTTTATCATGAACAAGGGTGAACTCAGGACGTAGAAGTATTTGTTTTGTGTTCTTCTGTTCAGAGTGAGCCAGTAGGTTTAAAAGGCTCATGTTAACATCCGCTGGCAGTGAAGATCGCAAAATCAGGTGCTCAGGCAGGCGAGGGCCATTCATGGCAGGCAACATTTAGTGGCAAAAGAAAAAGCTAGCAGCTGAGAGGCTGCACTGACAGCGAGTGCAAGGCCCATTGAGGGTGGTGTTCCTCTGTTCCAAAAAACAAAAGCAAAATACTGCAGATGCTGGAAATCTGAAACAAAAGCAGAAAATGTTGGAAATACTCAGCAAGTCAGGCAGCATCTGTGGAGAGAAAAACAGAGTTAATATTTCAGGTCATGACCTTTCATAAGATGAGTCAAAAGTTGGAAATATAGTAGGATTAGAGCAAGTGAAAGGGGAGAGGGGGGGAAGAAGAACAAAAGGGAAAGTCCCTCCTGCCTTCCACAGACCCTGTCACAGACCTTAACTCTGTTTTTCTCTCCACAGATGCTGCCTGACCTGCTGAGTATTTCCAGCATTTTCTGTTTTTGTTCCTCTGTACCACTTGAGCACAGTGCAGAAAGAAAAATCTGGCTGGGAGGATCACTGTTGACCCCTTACAAAACCCACGGCACTTTCCTTGCCTTTATTTCACTGGTAGGAAAGGCCACCAGATTCTGTGGGACACAAACAATCCTCCCCACCAGGTTTTCCTTCCAATTCTTTCCAGATGATACTCAATGGCCAGGCAGTAATGAACAAAATCTACCCCAGTAAATTTCAACCTTACACATTCATGGGAAATGAACTGAAAGAGATAAGAGTATTAAGTAAGCATGGGCAAATATCTAGGCAATAGTGATCACAATATAATAAGGTTTAAGATGATGATTACGAGAGAGAATTATTGATGTTGCAAACTCCATAAGGAATAGATTGGGAACAAGCCAACTATGATGGAATGAAAATGGAGCTCAGGAAGTTTAACTGGAGCAAAACATTGACACGCAAAGAGGTCGAACAACATTGGGGAATATTTAAAAGAGACATTGATAGAGTTGAGGAGAAACACTAGTTTATTCTTATTTTAGAAATAAGAACAAACTAGACAAAAATGAGATGCCATGTGTCACACACACTGGAAGTACGATGATACAACAAACATGGACTAACTCTGAAGCGTTAGGAAAAACAGACTTTGTCTTTAAAAAGTGAACCTTTATTTTAAAAAGTGAATAATGGTCCAAAATGGCTGCCAAAGAAAAGGAGATGGCTGCGTCTGTTGACAACGTAACCACTAGGTGTCGCGGAACTGGCACATGCACAAATGCAGCCTCATGCACTGAAATGTCACTGTCTGCAATGACTCAGGCAGCTGCCAGTAATAAAGATGGCGCTGCTCAATTTGTCACAAAAAACAAATTAAACCCAAATTCCCTCAATAGCTGCAATTGCTGCCTCCATCCCACCCCCAACAGTACCCTGCTCCCTCCCACCATTGTGCTTCTCTTCGTCTGCTTGCTACTCACTCTCCACCTCGTCACTGCCTTTCCTCAGCCACTTGCACCACCCTTGCTGCTTCCCCGCCCGCACCCGCCCTGCCCCCCGGCCGCTCGCTCCCCGCCTTACCACTTTGGCTTCTCGTTTCCCCATACCCCTGGCTGCTGGCTCCCCACCTTGCCACTTTGGCGGCTTGTTCCCCGACCCCCCACCATCACAGCCCCTGCCACTTTTTCGGATGGCGCGGTGGGGAGCGATCGGCCAAGGGAGGAAACAAGGAGGCCGGGAGTGAGCGGCTGAGATAGGAAGCGATGAGGCTGGGAGTGAGTGGCTGAGGGAGGGCAGTGGCGAGGGCGGGAACGAGTGGCTGAGGGAAGGCAATGGCGAGGCGAGGGATGCGAGCGCCAAGGGGAGAGATGGCGAGGGAGGGATGGATCGGGAAATTGAAAGTGGCGATTGAAGCAGGGATGGCAGGAGGGAGCAGGGTACTGTTAGGGGGAACGGAGCTGGTGATCGCGGCTATTGAGGAGTGAGGATGTCATTGCGTGGTGACGTCAGCGTGCACATGCACGCATTCATACTAGCAAGCTGGCAAAAGTTCACGTGCACTGATGATGTCTGCGATCACTCTGCACATGCTTTGCATTGTCAGGAGTCACTGTCATAGAGTTATAGAGTTATACATCACAGAAACAGGCCCTTCAGCCCACCATGTCTGCGCCGGCCATCAAGCCTATTTATTCTAATCCCATTTTCCAGCACTGGGCCCGTAGCCTTGTATGCTATGGCATTACAATTGCTCATCTAAATACTTAAATGTTGTGAGGGTTCCTGCCTCTATCACCCCTTCAGGTAATATGTTCCAGATTCCAACCACCCTCTGGGTGAAAAAATCTTTCCTCAAATCTCCTCTAAACCTCCTTCCCCTTACCTTAAATCTATGCCCCCTGGTTATTGACACCTCCGCTAAGGGAAAACGTTTCTTCCTATCGACGCTATCTTTGTCCCTCATAATTTTGTATACCTCAATCAGGTCTCCCCTCAGTCTTCTCCGCTCTAAGGAAAACAACCCTAGCCTATCCAGTCTCTCTTCATAGCTGAAATGCTCCAGCCCAGGCAACATTCTGGTGAATCTCCTCTGCACCCTCTCCAGTACAATCACATCCTTCCTATAATGTGGTGACCAGAACTGTACACAGTACTCCAGCTGTGGCCTAACTAGCGTTTTATACAGCTCCAGCATAACCTCCCTACTCTTTTATTCTGTGCCTCGGCCAATAAAGGCAAGTATCCCATATGCCTTCCTAACCACCTTATCGACCTGTGCTGCTGCCTTCAGTGATCTATGGACATGTACACCAAGGTCCCTCTGACCCTCTGTACTTCCTAGGGTCCTACCATCCATTGTATATTCCCTTGCCTTGTTAGTCCTCCCAAAATGCATCACCTCACACTTCTCAAGATTAATTTCCACTTGCCACTGCTCTGCCCATCTTACCATCTCATCTATATCTTTCTGTAATCCAAGGCTTTCCTCCTCACTATTTAAGACACCACCAATTTTCATGTCATCTGCAAACTTACTGATCATACCTCCTATATTCACGTCTAAGTCATTAATGTACACTACAAACAGCAAAGGTCCCAAAATCAAACCTTGCGGTACACCACTGGTCACAGGCTTCCAATCGTAAAAACAACCCTCTACCATCACCCTCTGCCTCCTGCCACTAAGCCAATTTTGGATCCAATTTGCCAAATTGCCCTGGATCCCATGGGCTTTTACCTTCTTGACCAATCTCCCATGCGGGACCTCATCAAAAGTCTTACTGAAGCCCATGCAGACTACATCAACTGCTTTACCCTCATCTACACATCGAGTCATCTCCTCGAAAAATTCAATCAAATTTGTTAGACATGATCTTCCCCTGCCAAAGCCATGCTGACCATCGTTGATTAATCCCTGCCTCTCCAAGTGGAGATTAATCCTGTCCCTCAGAATTTTTTCCAATAGTTTCTGTACCACTGATGTTAAACTCACTGGCCTGTAATTACCTGGTTTATCCTTACTACCCTTTTTGAATAATGGTACTGCATTTGCTGTCCTCCAGTCCTCTGTCACTTCTCCTGTGGCCAGAGAGTAATCCCCTTGCCCTTAATATACTTATAAAATGCCTTGGGATTTTCCTTTATCTTGCGTGCCAGTGTTTTTTCATGCCCCCTCGTCGTTGTCCCAATTACTTTTTTAAGTACCCCCCCTATACTTTCTATACTCCTCTAGGGCCTCCGCTGTTTTCAGCCCTTTGAATCTGCCATAAGGCTTCTTTTTTTTTTTCCTTATCCAATCCTCTGTATCCCTTGACATTCAGGGGTCCCTGGACTTATTGGTCCTACCCTTCACCTTTACGGTAACATGTTGGCGCTGAACTCTCACTATTCCCTTTTTGAATGACTCCCACTGGTCTGATGTAGACTTTCCTACAAGTAGCTGCTCCCAGTCCACTTTGGCCAGATCCTGTTTTATCATATTGAAATTGGCCTTTCCCCAATTCAGTACCTTTATTTCCGGTCCATCTTTGTCCTTTTCCATAACTACCTTTAATCTTACAGAGTTATGGTCACTATCCCTGAAATGCTCCCCCACTGACACTTCTACCACTTGTCCGGCTTCATTCCCTGAGATTAGGTTCAGTACTGCCCCTTCTCTTGTAGGACATTCTACATGCTGGCCCAAAAAGCTCTCCTGGATGCACTTCAAGAATTCCGCCCCCTTTAAGCTTTTTGCACTAAGACTATCCCAGTTCATATTAGGAAAGTTGAAATCCCCTACTATTGTGACCCTATTACTTTTACACCGCTCTGAGATTTGCCTACATATCTGCTCCTCTATCTCTCCCTGACCGTTTGGAGGCCTGTAGTACGCTCCCAGCAAAGTGATTGCCCCCTTTTTGTTTTTAAGTTCTACCCATATGCCCTCATTTGAGGAACCTTCTAAGATATCATCCCTCCTTACTGCAGTAATTGACTCCTTGATCAATAGTGCAATGCCACCTCCTCTGTTACACCCACCCCCGCCCCACCATCATCATGCCTGAAGATTCTATATCCTGGAATATTGAGCTGCCTGTCCTGTCCCTCCCTCAACCATGTCTCTGTGATAGCAATGATATCATATTCCCATGTGTTAATCAACGCCCTCAATTCATCTGCCTTTCTTGTAAGACTTCTTGCATTAAAATAGATGCAATCCAGCCTTGTATGATTCGTTTGTGCCTTAACAGGTCTATATTTGTTCTGCCTTCCAGACTGACTTAGTTTCTGTTCTATATTTGGCTGTGCGTCACCCCTTACTGTACCTCCACTTTGTATCCCATCCCCCTGCCAAATTAGTTTCAACACCCTCCCCAACAGCACTAGCAAACCTCCCTGCAAGGATGTTGGTCCCATTCCAGTTCAGGTGCACCCCGTCCGACTTGTACAGGTCCCACCTTCACCAGAAACAGACCCAGTGATCCAGGAAACTAAAGCCCTACCTCCTGCACCATCTCTTCAGCCACGCTTTCATCTGCTCTATCCTGCCATTCCTATACTCTCCAGCATGTGGCACTGGGATTAATCCAGAGATTTCAACCTTTGAGGTCCTTCTTTTTAATCTGCTACCTAGCTCCCTAAATTCTTGTTGCAGGGCCTCATCCCTCTTTCTATCTATGTCATTGGTGCCAATGTGAACCATGGCCTCTGACTGTTCACCCTCCCCCTTTAGATTTTCCTGCAGCCGCTCCATGACATCCTTGACCCTAGCACCAGGGAGGCAACATACCATCTTGGAGTCCGGTTTGCCACCACAGAAACGCCTATCTGTACCCCTTACGATAGAATCCCTATCACTATAGCTCTTCTACTCCTTTTCCTCCCCTCCTGTGTAGCTGAGCCACCCGTGGTGCCACAGTCTTGGCTCTTTCTGTATTCCCCTGAGAAGATATCTCCCCCAACCATATACATAAATGATTTAGACTCAGAAATTGGGGTATTATGTTGAAATTTGCAGCTGATACCTGTTGTGAGTATACACCCTAAAGAGGTGTAGCTACAATGTCATATAAGAGCTCTGATATAACACACCACATGATTCTGAGTTTTAGGCAGTCTTGAAGAAACGCTTATACAGTAAATATTTCGATGTAGTAGCTGCCCTCTCAGTATACAATAAAGAACCCACAATATTGCATTACTGATCCCATCTGGAGTGGTCAGTCTTTGTGTGAAGTCCATACTAACACAGAGATTCAAGGAACATGCAACATGTTGGCAGCGGTGAGATTTCTGAAGACCCAAAGATGCAGCACATCGGCACTGCTAAGTTTTTAGAAGAACTAGACACATTACAAGCTGATAACGGTGCTAGTATTTTGAAAGGAGCAAACTGCTTTTCCTCTTGGAAGATCAGACCATGTTGCAAGCTGGTTTTTTTTCTCTCAAATCTGCTCGGCAATGATCTGGATCTCTAGCACCCCAACCCATCCAGCCTTCTTACCTTTGAAGCAGTGCAGTCAGCAGCAACTGGGTAAGCTTCTTTACACTTTGGGCTGTGAGGTTGGGTGGCTGCAGACTCCAGTTGACTCGATTAACACGGGGATTCAGATTCTCACATTGGGAGCAACTTGAGGAAGGCTGAGTGAGCTAATGTTGTACAGAGGTAACAGACTCCCATTATGTTTTCGATGTGCGTCAGACGGTTCAGCGCCATCATGCCAGTGGGCTACGGGTCGAGGAAAAATTCAGCAGAGTTTCAATACTGGGAACACCACGATCTGTCGGTGAACAGTGGAACGGGCGACAGTCAAGGCACGGAATGGAGGAAAGTCTTTATTGTTGTTTCAGGAGGAACGATCGCTATTGTTATTTTTCAAGGAAAAATGGCCATCACAGTTTTGGACTTTTGATTTTTCATCATGCCAACTCCACCCTTCGTGGGCAGGGCTAATCCAAAAGCATCCGAATTTGGCAACAGTGTCACAACCTCCAAGCCTGTTCATTAGTGCTACTACAAGACGTCTCCACAGCAAGTGACAACGCTACAACCTTCCAACCAGTTTACCAGTGGAACTGCAACTTTTATTTTCTATTACAGAAGACAGCTGCACATCATCCAAGTCTGTTCAGAGGTGGTACTATAAGTCTTTCTGTTATTTGCCTTCACAGCTTATTTTTCCTTCCCTAGGTGCAATGACACAGAATCATTGCAATCATGGCAACAGCTTTCCCTACCATTAATTGGAAAGCATCTGACCTGCTTTCAGAGTTTCCTCTTGTCAAACAGAGAGTCAAGCTTTATTTTGATGACTTAGCCATTGCTAATCCACAGAAGCAAGCAATAAAGATATGCACAGCTTTTGGCAATGAAGCACTACATTGTCTTAACACATCTGATTTTAATGATGAAGAACAGAAGGATCCCACAAAGATCTGGTCCATCTAGAAGACCAATTACACCTCAAGCTCAATTTTCAAGTGCACCAACTCAAATTCGTGTCTTTCAGACAACAGCCTAACAAATCCATAGACCAGTTTGTCAGTCGTTATCATGCCAAAGGCCGAGAGTGTGATTTTACTGACATGGAACTGGCAGATCGCATCATCAAACTTGTGATTACATCCATACCGATGGAACTCTCCCAAAAGGATCTTTTGGATAAACCCAAAGAGTACACTGTTGACGCCTTATTGAAGGATGGTCGTAAATTTGAGTCCATCATTGTGCGTCAACAAAGCCTTCAATCTATATGTGTTACAAAGACCATAGGTGCATTGAACAGGGTTTTCAAATCCAAGTCGCTATATAAAAGGTGCGGGCTTTCGCATTTGCCTAAAGCCTGTCCGGCACTTAGCTCCATATGCAAAGTAGTGTCAGGGGCCACTGGAAGTGGCAATGTCACAAAGCCAAGACAGATACTGCTGACAAGAGTCCTGGACAGTTGAACCACAGATCCGCCCCACACCCTGACAAGCTTCACAATTCTCTGTCACAAACAACCGATTCATCAAGTATGGGGTTGAAGGTGATTTAGAGCTTTGGGTCAGAAATTGGCTAGCTGAAAGAAGACAGAGGGTGGTGGTTGATGGCAAATGTTCATCCTGGAGTTTAGTTACTAGTGGTGTACCGCAAGGATCTGTTTTGGGGCCACTGCTGTTTGTCATTTTTATAAATGACCTGGAAGAGGGTGTAGAAGGGTGGGTTAGTAAATTTGCGGATGACACGAAGGTCGGTGGAGTTGTGGATAGTGCCGAAGGATGTTGTAGGGTACAGAGGGACATAGATAGGCTGCAGAGCTGGACTGAGAGATGGCAAATGGAGTTTAATGCGGAAAAGTGTGAGGTGATTCACTTTGGAAGGAGTAACAGGAATGCAGAATACTGGGCTAATGGGAAGATTCTTGGTCGTGTAGATGAACAGAGAGATCTTGGTGTCCAGGTACATAAATCCCTGAAAGTTGCTACCCAGGTTAATAGGGCTGTTAAGAAGGCATATGGTGTGTTAGCTTTTATTAGTAGGGGGATCGTGTTTCGGAGCCATGAGGTCATGCTGCAGCTGTACAAAACTCTGGTGAGACCGCACCTGGAGTATTGCGTGCAGTTCTGGTCACCGCATTATAGGAAGGATGTGGAAGCTTTGGAACGGGTGCAGAGGAGATTTACTAGGATGTTGCCTGGTATGGAGGGAAAGTCTTACGAGGAAAGGCTGAGGGACTTGAGGTTGTTTTCGTTAGAGAGAAGGAGGAGGAGAGGTGACTTAATAGAGACATATAAGATAATCAGAGGGTTAGATAGGGTGGATAGTGAGAGTCTTTTTCCTCGGATGATGATGGCAAACACGAGGGGACATAGCTTTAAGTTGAGGGGTGATAGATATAGGACAGATGTTAGAGGTAGTTTCTTTACTCAGAGAGTAGTAGGGGCGTGGAACGCCCTGCCTGCAACAGTAGTAGACTCGCCAACTTTTAGGGCATTTAAGTGGTCATTGGATAGACATATGGGTGAAAATGGAATAGTTTAGGTCAGATGGTTTCACAGGTTGGCGCAACATCGAGGGCCGAAGGGCCTGTATTGCGCTGTAATGTTCTAATTCATCCACAAAGTTTGGGTTGACACTAACACTCCTGATCCTGAAGATCAGAGTATAAGCACAAGTGAGTGAGTGGAACAGACATTCCATGTTGTCAATGTTTCCAAGCACATTGATTTGATTACTCTGCTAGAAGCATTTGCATCCATTTGTATTTCATGTCTTGGAAAGGTCTTGTTCTGGGCAAAAGTGGACATGGGTGCCAGTACAAACGTTTTGTCCCTATACGTCTTAAAATGCATGTATCACATTCCAAGATAACTTCAACCAACAGTCAGCTAACTGCTTACAATAGGTCCCCGATCCCATGTTTCGGGTCTATTACGATTAAGTGCTGTTATAATACTTCCGATTGGATACCATAACTTTTCTACATTGTTAAAACCAATGGACCTGTTATTGCTGGACTGTGAACATGCAGTGATCTAACCTTGATAACCATCCATGGCATCAGGCAACGCCAAGCACTATCTTCCTCTAGCCCTCAGACAGTGAGTAGAAGGAACCTTGCAACAATATAGTGGATTCTTAACTGAGTACTGAGAGAGTGACTGTACATTCCGGTCCATGGTTTCCCTGATTTTCCAATGGTTTTCCAATTCTGCCCATACCGTGGTCAGAAGATAGAAGTTCTTTTCAACTTCTGCGCATCTTGTGGTTTCAAGATGTCTAAGGGTGAGAACGAGGATGAGGCACAGCCTGTTACATCTGACATACAGCGCCTCCAGTGCAAACTGTATCCAGTGCATGAAGTTAGAGATGTTCTTCTAGAACAAGGAAGGAAAATGAAAGAAATGCATGACAATTCTGCTGGGAGTGAACTGCCCAAATTGGCTATTGGTCAGCAAGTCACCATTCAAAACTCAATCATTGGTACATAGAGTTCTGCAACACTCTCCAAAGTTAGACCAGAACCATGTTCTTCCGGAGTAACTACACCTACTGGTGCTACATTGCTTCATAACTGAGGTCAAATCAGAGCTGTTCATTATCCCAAGTCCATGGAAGACTCCATTGCAACTCGAACAGGATAGAAGACTAGATCTCAGACAGAATCTACACATTCTCCTTACAGGAAATCCAATTCACAAACATCTCACAAGTATCTGAGAGCTACTATTCTGTTTCAAAATCTGGCAGAATTGTCAAAGCACCCTTATGTTTTCACAATTGTTGTAATTTCATATTCTTATTGTCTTTTTTGTATTATCTCCGAATACTTTTCTGGACATGTATATAGTTGACTTTTACTTGCCTAAAGGAAATGTCTAAATGTGTAAATATGTTCCTCTTCTTTTCATTTTGGGAAAGGGGGATGTGTGTGTACACCTTTAAGAGGTGTGGCTACAAGATCATGTTAGTCATGTAACACACCACATGATTCTGAGTGTCAGGGAGTGTTGAAGAAACATCTGTACAGTAAACATCTCAATGTACAGTCACTCTCTCAGTACTCAATAAAGAATCCACTATATTGCATTACTGATCCCATCTGGAGTGGTCAGTCTTTGTGTGAACTCTCCACTAACACAGAGGTTCAAGGAACACACACAATACCAGTTGGGGAATATAGCTAATAATTTGGAAGACTGAACCAAAGCGCAGGAAGGCATAAGCAGAGTTGCAGATTGGCCAGATAAATGATAAATGAAATTCAATATAGTGAAGTGTGAAGTGGTTAATTTTGGTCGAAGGAATTAGGAGCTTACTAATTCCTTGGAACATATGATATTAAATGGGATAAGAGGCAAAGAGATCTGGGAATACAGATACATAAATTACTAAAAGTGCAGCTCAAGTTGATAAGGCCATAAAGGTGCAAACAAAGTAAAGAGGAATAGAATACAAAAGCAGGGAACTAATGTTAAATATATATAGAACTTTGGTTGCACCGTACTTGGAGTATTATGAACAGTGCTGGTCTCCATACTCTCTTGGCATTTCTTCGTGGACGAAGATTTTGGGAAGGTTGTAGTCATCGGTTTCAGGTCTGCTGGTGGCTAGTCAGGCCTATCTGTGACCAGCAGATTCTCCCACAGCGGGTACAAGTAAAGGTGTAGTCACTGCTGGGGACAATTAGATCTATCCTTCTCTTCCTTTTCTCTTTCATGCTGGTTCTTCGCTCAGTCTCAAAGGTGCCTGTAGCTCTCCTGATGTAGCATTTCCAGGCATCACAATCTATGGCTTCTGCTTCTCACTGGTGATGGTCGATGTGGCACACGGAGGGGAACTTCTTCAGGGAGGTCTTGAATCATTTGCATGGGGCCCCTCTGTTCCTTTTACCTGTGGTCAGTTCTCCATTCAACACGATCTTGGGCAGGCAACTGGCGTCCATTCGGGCAACGTGACCCGCCCAACGCAGTTGGCTTTGCAGGAGGATGGCCTCGATGCTGGTGATGTTGGCTCTTTCCAGGACTTCAATGTTTGTAATGTGGTCCTGCCAGCGGATCTTGAGGATGCTGCGGAGGCAGCACTGATGGAAGCGCTCTAGAAGGTGTACATGATGGTGGAATAGGCCCCATGACTCGGCGCCATACAGAAGGGTGGTGAGGACTATGGCTTTGTACACTTTAAGTTTGGTCTGTGCTCTGAGGCTGTGGTTGCTCCACAAAAGTTTGTAGAGTTTGCCGAATGTACTGTTTGTTTTTGAGAGCCTATTGTCCATTTCCTTGTCTATGGTGGCATCAAAAGCATATAAAGCAGAAAAAAATTACAGGGATGTTACCAGAACTGAGAGAATTCAATGATCGGGAAGATTGAGCAGGCTGGGGCTCTTTTCTCTGGAGAAGTGAAGAATAAGAGGAGACTGATAGAAATCTTCAAAATTATGAAGGGATCTAATAGGGTGGATGTGGAGCAACTGTTTCCACTCATGGGTAAATCCAGAACAAGAAGCTATAAGTAGAAGATAACAACTAGAAGATTAAATCAAGCATTTGGGAAGAGTTTTTTAGGAACATAGGAATTGCTACATTAAAAAACCCACAGTGCATCTATTTCATCTTCTAACATCCTGGTCGTTGCATGATGCAATGATGATGGAGTTGTCATAGCCATCAGTCTCTATCAGTGGCGGCACAGTGGCACAGTGGTTAGCACTGCAGCCTCACAGCTCCAGCGACCCGGGTTCAATTCCGGGTACTGCCTGTGTGGAGTTTGCAAGTTCTGCCTGTGTCTGCGTGGGTTTCCTCCGGGTGCTCCGGTTTCCTCCCACATGCCAAAGACTTGCAGGTTGATAGGTAAATTGGCCATTAGAAATTGCCCCTAGTATAGGTAGGTGGTAGGGATAATATAGGGACAGGTGGGGATGTGGTAGGAATATGGAATTAGTATAGGAATAGTGTAAACGGGTGGTTGATGGTCGGCACAGACTCGGTGGGCCGAAGGGCCTGTTTCAGTGCTGTATCTCTAAACTAAACTAAGTTAGTTCACAACAGACCCAGAAATCACCCAAAGAAAAATCCGAGTGGTGGAGAGCTTTGGAAACCTTGGGTCCAAAGTTAACATTTTACAACATTTAGGCTACAATTATCACGTCATGTCTCAAATTATTAATGTACTGTATCCCAAAATTTACACAGACAGTACGTAACTGTGTAGCCTGTTGCCCCATGGAGTTCGTGAAGCAGCTATCATTGATACATTTATGAGGAGGCTTGATGCATACATGAAGAAGAAGGGAATGGAAGATTATGCTGATAGGGTGAGATGAAGGAAATGAAGATGTGTGGAACATAAGCATTGGCGTGGGCCACTTGTGGGAAATGGCCTGCTTCTAATCTGCATATTTTATTTAGCAAAGCTGGTAGGTTTGTACCATTCCTGAAACCTATATGTTTAACAGCCATTCAATATATTCTGGCAGTTTGTCAGATTGATACCTTAGTTTATAAGGCTGGGAGATCAGGCGAATGTCCGTGAACTTCATTGACAAGGCAACTCTGTTGATAGCTGCTACTTGATTCAGGTTTATATTTGGCAGCCTATTCACAGCTCACTGGTCCTTCTGAGACCATTGAGAAAGAGAGGTAAGCAAAGGGATTCCATAGGGAGCACAGTGCAATTCGGCTGCTCTCCCAAGACACAGCTGAAGATTACGAGGAGTTATAAGTATTGGTGAAAGGAACAGACAATAGACAGTGAAGCTGTTGTTTTAACAGTCAGCTCATAGAAATTGAAATCACCCCTAAAGGAGAGGTTGTTGCGTAACCTTTCAACCTGTCAGCTTCAATTAAGTCCCAGGTTTAGGCAGTTAAATGAGCATGAATGTTTACTGGGATATTCGCAAGAGGAGAAACAAGATCCTGACTGGAAACTGACATTGTTCAAAGATTGGAAAATAACTGGCAGCCAAGGTCATAGGTTTAATTGCCAAAGTTAATGGAGTGGACCCTGGAAATGAGAAATACAAAAAAATATTCTGAACTGATTTAAAATCCTGGGTAAAAGTGAGACTGCAGTCAGTTACCTGATGTGTTGTCTCTAAAAGTCCAACTAGCAGTGCCACTGTGGCTGACAGAAACTTATTTCAGGAAGAGACCATTGTGCCTGTAGGCACTATGACTTGAGTATTTTGGAGACTACCTGCAGAAAGCTAATTGACAAATATTGAGAAAAAACAATCTGTACAGGACCAATAGCAAAATATCAGAGAGCATCAGTCAAAGCCCCCAATCGAAATGTACGATTCTGATTGTGGTGGGACCAACGTACAGTCGCGCAGTGGTTAGCACCACAGCCTCACAGCTCCAGCGACCCGGGTTCAATTCTGGGTACTGCCTGTGCGGAGTTTGCAAGTTCTCCCTGTGACTGCGTGGGTTTTCGCCGGGTGCTCCAGATTCCTCCCACAGCCAAAGACTTGCAGGTAATTAGGTAAATTGGCCATTATAAATTGCCCCTAGTATAGGTAGGTGGTAGGGGAATTGAGGGGATGTGGTAGGAATATGGGATTAATGTAGGATTAGTATAAATGGGTGGTTGATGGTCAGCACAGACTCAGTGGGCTGAAGGGCCTGTTTCAGTGCTGTACCTCTAAATTAAAAAAAATTCAATCCTGTTGCTCCACAGATTGACGAACATATCATTTAAACTTTCCAAATTAACAAAAGACCCAGCCAAATTGTACCATCTATTAACCCCCAAATGAGGCTAACCAAACCTGGTGACTTTAAATCAACAAATTAACTCTTTAATTAGAAGAACTAAATTCTTAAACACTATGAAGATATAAACAACATTTAAAATAGAAGAAAATATAGAGTCCTTGCACATTTACAGTCCAATGTTGCTTGGAAGTCCTCACAGAATGTTGCTCGAAGTCCTTACAGAATGTTGCTTTCCTTCTCCAGCAAATTTCAACAATTAAAGACTTGCAAATCATTTCAATGGAATCAAGATGACTTTAGAGTTTTTTGAGGGATAAAAGATTGTCACAGTCTAACTTTCCTTTCTTCAATTTAGTTTTGTTCAGTTTTGGCTTGACTTTTTCTTGGAATTTTGAGAGATAATAATAAACAGACTAAAATCCTATGGTTGAGAGCTCTTTTTCAGGTGTGCTAAGTACCACAGCTGTCTGTGTCAGTCCTCTGTGTCTGTGTGTTCTGTTAGCACAAACTGTATTCAACTCAAAGCCAGTTCAAAATTGAATTGCAACAAATGTTTCACATGAAACTCACTCCCAGTGGCTATATCTATGGTAATGAGAATGCACCCTTTGAATCGCAGTCTCCAAAAGGCTGTTTCTAAGGCAACGAAAATGCACCTTTCTATAACTCCTGAGGCTTGCCGGTTCTTAAAGCAATACTGATCCTTTGCAAGCCTGAAAGGCAAACTGCATATTCCCGAAAAAAAAACTACAGGACAATGCTATTTTTTTCAAAAGATATGAAAAATGCCTCTACGTCCCTTTCCACGGACTTTGGAAGAGCCTGTATAAATTTAAACAACTTCTCGTTGGGTCCTGATCTAAATTCAGATTCTTCCTGACCTGAATTTTCCCTGGATTTAAGACTACCCTTTTGTCTTAGTTCCATCTCTTTTAACTTAAATTCCCTCACTTCTCTTTCACTTTCTCTTCGAAATGCTCTCTCTTTCTCCCTTTCCTCCAATTCGAGTTTTCTTAATTCTTTATCTGCCTCAAGTTTTTTCATTTCTAACTCCTGCTGATGCTCCAGTTTTTTTTCATTTCTAACTGAATCCTAGTGTCCCTAAGAATCCAACTAACAGTGCCACTGTGGCTGACAAATTTATTTCAGGAAGAGACCATTTTGCCTGTGGGCACTATGACTTGAGTATTCTGGAGTCTACCTGCAGAAAGCTAATTGACAAATATTGAGAAAAGCCAATCTGTACAGGACCATTGGCAATACATCAGAGAGCATCAGGAAAACTGAAAGTTTTTGCTTAAACAGCGAGGAGTTGTCCTTCCATATTCCTTCAGCATTTTTTTTTTTGGTGCCTGGCCACTGAGCACAGTGCTTTCCTTGGTATTTTCCCTGATTTCATCAGTCCTTTCTCTGGCTTCCAGCTCTGCCCATTTATGTGCTGTCCCCGTGGTGTATCATTAGGTGAATACAGTGTGGTACCTCAACCTCAGGCCTCCTAGTCAGTCTGTCTATCTTTTACACAACTTTGGGGAACTCCTAAACAGCTCTGCTGCTACAGCCGCAGGCTCCTGATTTGTGGGATTGGTATTTAGCTGTTTGTTCAGCTACTAAACTATCTGAACTTTAGCCAATCATAAATTCCAGTATTGCAGTCCAGCAATCAGAATATTCCTTAATGTCTGCCAGTCGGATAATCACCTGCAGCTGAATGTTTGGCAGCTCATACCTTTGGCACCGTAACTTGGCCTGCACTCCTCCTGATTGCAGCACAAGCAGCAGATGGGTGAATTTATCCTATAAAATATTAAAAGTACTGAAAAGAAAGGATTACCACTGATTGTAACTCTTCACAACAAGTTGATTTTTGAAAGTGATACAAACAATAATAACAAAACTCTTACCTTTGACTGGGGCTAGACCTGATAGAGTTGACCTCAGATGTGATAGTTTATTTTGTGGCTCCATCTATGTCTTTATGTGTATAGGCACCACCCAGTATGAATCACAGAGACCATGAGGTCCTAGATTTGGTCCTTAGCCTTTGCTGGGTTAGCTGATCACAGCTGGGAAAGTGGCGAGAGGGGAACTATAATAGGTCTGGGACCCTATGCTTGGAGGGTTCTCGGTTCCTGATCAATGTTGAGTGCCCACTGTTGGGAGGTGCATGTGAGTGGAAGTGCAATGGGTCAATATTTGGGCCAAGTTGTGCTCACTCTGTGGCCAAATAGCCAACTGGCATGTGCTGTCCAGGCTGGCACATGGATGGGGTACTGGAGAGCTATTGGCACCATGAAATCCTACCCTGATACAAGTTGGGAGTGGAGGAGGGAAGAAATTGGCAAAAGAAAATGTGTGCCAAGGATGTTATTACAGGTGATGTTGAATGGATTGCACTGCTGTGTAGAAATATACTGACTCTTGTAATGTGGCAAACAGATTCCGAGCTACCATAGACCTGATCAAGCCAGAACGGCTGGAGAGCACCACAACATTGAAAGGGCTTGACTACATTGATATTCCTGGGTCTTCCAAGCGGGAGTACAGGCTCACCTTCTTCACTTACAAGGAGGCAATCATCTCAGTAAAGGTGAGGGAGTCTCTGCTGCTCTGTACTACAGTTCATGGAAAGTCAGTGGATAAGCAGTGGGGAGACTAGAGAAGCTGTTCTCCTTAGAGCAGAGAAGGTTAAGGGGAAATTTAAAAGCAATGTTCAAAATTATGAAGGATATTGATAGGACGGCCGGTAACCAACCAGAGGAAAGAAATTTAGGTTAATTAGCACAAGAACCAAAGGGGAAATGAGATGTTTTTGTGTAGCAAATAAATAAATATGATCCAGAGTGCACTGCCTGAAAGGGTGGTGGAGGCAGATTCAGTAGCAACTTTCAAAAGGAAATTGGATAAATACTTGATTGGAAAAATTTTGTAAGTCTATGGTTAAAGAGCAGGGGAGTGGGACTAGTTGCATAGCTCCTTCAAAGAGCAGGCCCAGGCATGATGAGCTGAATGACCACCTTCTGTGCTGCATAATTCTGTATTCCAAGCAGTCTTGGTGGAGCAGTGACAGTTCCCAGGATACAGGATGCTGAATTCCTCATGCAGGTGTACAGCAATTCCAAAACAAAGACCCCCCACAGGTTATCATTCCACACTGCATATAACCCCTTGTAGTGCGATGATTCCATAATTGGAGCTCCCAGCAAAGTCCGCAGTGAGAACCATAGCACCATAGAAAACTTACGGCACAAAAGGAGGCTATTCAGCTCATCGTGTCGGCGCCGGCCACAAAAAAACTAGCTGCCCAATCTAATCCCACCTTCCAGCACCTGGTCCATAGCCTTGCAGGTTACAGCACTTCAGGTGCATGTCCAGGTACCTTAATGAGTTGAGGGTTTCTGCCTCCACCACCATACCTGGCAGTGAATTCCAGACACCCACCACCCTCTGGGTGAAAAAGTTTTTCCTCATCCCTGTCTTAAATGGACAACCCCTTATTCTTAAATAGCAACCCCAGTTTTATCTTCTCCCATAAGGGGAAATATTCTTTCCACATCCACCTTGTCAAGACCCCTCAGGATCTTATATGCTTCAATCAAGTCACCTCTTACTCTTCTAAATTCCAGTGGATACAAGCCTAGCCTGTCCAATCTTTCCTCGTAAGACACCCGCCCATTCCAGGTATTAGTCCAGTAAACTTCTCTGTACTGCCTCCAACATTCTGACCAGTACTGTACACAGTACTCCAGATGTGGTCTCACCAATGCCCTGTATAGCTGAAGCATAACCTCCCTACTTTTGTATTCAATTCCCTTTGTGATAAATGATAACATTCTATTAGCTTTCCTAATTACGGGTTGTACCTGCATACTAAACTTTTGTGATTCAGGCACTAGGACACCCAGATCCCTCTGCATCTCAGAGCTCTGCGATCACTCACCATTTAGATAATATGCTTTTTTCTTCTTCCTGCCAAAGTGGACAATTTCACACTTTCCCATATTATACTCCATTTGCCAGGTCTTTGCCCACTCATTTAACCTATCTATATCCCTTTGTAGCCCCCTTATGTCCTCTTCACAAGTTACTTTCCTATCTTTCTTTGTGTCATCAGCAAATTTAGCAACCATACCTTCAGTCCCTTCATCGAAGTCATTTATATAAATTGTAAAAAGTTGAGGCCCCAGCACAGATCCCTGTGGCACACCACTCGTCACATCTTGCCAACCAGAAAATGACCCATTTATGCCTACTCTCTGTTTCCTGTTAGCTAGCCAATATTCTATCCATGCCAATATGTTACCCCCTACACCATGAGTTTTATTTTCTGCAATAACCTTTGATGTGGCACCTTATCAAATGTCTTCTGGAAATCTAAGTACAATACATCCACCGGTTCCCCTTTATCCACAGCACATGTAACTCCCTCAAAGAGCTCCAATAAATTGGTTAAACGTGATTTCCCTTTCACAAAACCATGTTGACACTGCCTGATTACCTTGATTTTTTCTAAATGCCCTGCTATAACATCTTTAATAATAGCTTCTGACATTTTCCCTAAGACAGATGTTAAGCTAACTGGCCTGTAGCTTCCTGCTTTCTGTCTCCCTCCCTTTTTGAATAAAGGAGTTACATTCGCTATTTTCCAATCTAATGAAACCTTTCCCGAATCTAGGGAATTTTGGAAAATTAAAACTAATGCATCAACTAGCCACTTCTTTGAACACCCTAGGATGTAGGCCATCAGGACCTAGAACATAGAACATAGAAAAATACAGCACAGAACAGGCCCTTCGGCCCACGATGTTGTGCCGATCCTTTGTCCTCTGTCAAGGACAATTTAATCTATACCCCATCATTCTCCTTTATCCATATACCTATCTAAAAGCCGTTTGAAAGTCCCTAAAGTTTCTGACTCAACAACTTCCCCAGGCAAGGCATTCCATGCCCCGACCACTCTCTGGGTAAAGAACCTTCCCCTGACATCCCCCTTATATCTCCCACCCTTCACCTTAAATTTATGACCCCTTGTAACGCTTTGCTCCACCCGGGGAAAAAGTTTCTGACTGTCTACCCTATCTATTCCCCTGATCATCTTATAAACCTGGGACTTGTCATCCAACAGCTCCAACAATTTGTTCAGTACCATTTCCCTGGTGATTGTAATTTTATTGAGTTCCTCCCTCCCTTCCATTTTCTGACTTACAACTAATACTGGGATGTTATTTGTATCCTCAATAGTGAAGACCAATGCAAAATATCTGTTCAATTCTTCTGCCATCTCCTTATTATGCATTATTAATTCCCCAGACTCACTTTCTGTAGGACCAGTGCTCACTTTGTTAACTTTTTAAAATATCTATAGAAAATCTTGCTATCTGTCTTTATATTTCTAGCTATTTTTCCCTTCTTTCCCAAAGTTCTTGATTTGTGCTTAGCTATGGCTTCTCAGGGTACAAGCAGCCCTCTTCCTCCAGCATGTTGTGGGTTAAAGTCCCACTCCAGAGACCTGAGCCCATAATTTAGGCTAACAATCCCAGTGCACCATTAAGGGAGTCCTACAATGTTGGAGGTTTCGTCCTTTGGTTGAGACATTAAACTGTTTGTGCTCTCAGGTGGAAATAAAAGATCCCCTGGCAGTATTTCATAGATGAGCAGGGGGGTTCTCCCTGTTATCCTGGCCAACATTTATCACTCAACCAATATCACTAAAACAGATTTTGTGTTTATTATCTCAGTACTATTTGTTGAATTGTTTGGAATTGGCTTCTGCGTTTCTGACATTTCAACAGTCACTACACTTCAGCAAAGTGCTTAAAAGGCTGCAGAGCACTTTGGGATGTCCTAAGTTTGTGAAAGGTACTGTATAAATTCAGGTCTTTCTTTGTTATTGTGTGTCTCCACACTGAGTGCTGTCAGGCCATCGGTCACAGAGGGTCACAGTTCTCAGCCATTGCCCACACATATGCACTTCTGGCCAGGAATCATTGGGTAGTGATCAGGAGCAAGAACCCTGACTGATTTTCCCCTGCCTAATGCAGGGGATGCTAATGCCAGCTCTGGGTGTGATCACCTCACTGAGCACAAATCTAGGATCAAGCCTGGTATCTTGCTGGTCGATGTTGCTGGGTACCACATGAGGTGAACAGCAAGCCATCAAGGGAACTTAACATAAATTAAGGCATCTGATAGTTGAGCTGAGCCCAAATATAGCTTGGTAAATTGGAATAGTTCAGCAGTCAGGGCTGTGCCAGATACAATCTGGTCTCTATGTTGTTTTTTCTTTACATAGAAACCATAGAAAGGTTACAGCACAGAAAGAGGCCATTCAGCCCATTGTATCTGCGCTGGATGAAAAAAACAGCTGTTCATTCTAATCCCACCTTCCAGCACCTGGTGCATAGCCTTCCAGGTTACAGCACTTCAGGTGCAGGTCCAGGTGCCTTTTAAATGAGTTGAGAGTTTCTGCCTCCACCACTAATCCGGGCAGCGAATTCCAGATGCCCAGCACCCTCTGGTGAACATGTTTTTCCTCATGTCCTCTCTAATCCTTCTACCAATCACATTAAATCTGTGTCCCCTGGTAATTGACCTCTCCACTAGCTACTCTATCTAGGCCCCTCATAATTATGTACACCTCAGTTAAGTCACCCCTCAGCCTCCTCTGTTCTAAGGAAAACAACCCTAGCCTATCCAATCTGTCCTCACAGCTACAACTTTCAAGCCCTGACAACATTCTTGTAAATCTCCTCCACTCTCTCCAGACCAATTATGTCCTTCCTATAATGTGGTGACCAGAGCTGTACGCTATACTCCAGCTAAGGCCTAACCAGTGTTTTATACAGTTCTAGCATTACATCCCTACTTTTCTATTCTATACCTCTACCAATAAAGGAAAGCATTCCATATGCCTTCTTCACCACTTTATCTACCTGTTTTGCCACCTTCAGGGACCTGTGGACATTCACTCCAAGGTCTCTCACTTCCTCTACCCCTCTCAATATCCTTCCATTTATTGTGTATTCTTTTGCTTTGTTTGCTCTCCCCAAATGCATTACCTAACACTTCTCTGGACTGAGTTCCATTTGCCACTTTTCCACCCACTCAACCAAACCATTTCATTGGTAAACTAGAAACCTGCAGCCAAGAAAATTCTGCTGCTAACACCAAGGATAATCATTAATGAACTGTAACAGACGTGGCCTAAATTTAACTAGTTGCAGCTCACTGAGCTCGAGTTCTGCAGCAGAGCTTGAAATATCTTGTAACAAATAGGTAATCCTACCCACAGGCAGCTGAAGGCCCTTGGACTTTGTTATTTACAGCTGATGAAACTCATGGAATTTGGTCACTGGTCAACCCTGTTGTCATGTGGTGAGAAAAAAATTGCATAGTGTATGGAATAACACACAGGCTGTGAAATTTCATGGAGTTTTTACCTGTCTCCCACCATAAATCCATAGAGACACCAGAGGGATCCACAGGGAAATAGCGGAAAGAACTGACAAGGGCCATTCACGCCGCATCTCTTGAGGTTCCACTAGTGTCCTGCCACATTTAGTATGAGTGAGCCATGTAAACCCCACATTTAAGGATTATTCAAACATTCATCACGCCAGTGATTCTCTGCACATTCTTCACCTCAATGATTCTTCACACATTCTTCCCTCAATGATCTCCACAGTCATTCCGCCCATGATTTTCTGCCTGATTAACCTTGCGTTCTTAGCAATGCCTATGGAAGGCAACGGGTAGTAGGAATGGTATTCTCTATAGATGAGAAAATAATAGGGCAGAACAGACACTCTGACCCAGATAGCTGGGTGGAATGTGGAGAATTCAGGGAAAATGTGGCTTAAGAAATGTTTTTTGTTTGGGAAATGCTAAATGGATGGAATCTATACACTCCAGAATTCATAGACCTGTAATTCTTACAGGAGGCAAATAGGATTGTTTTTGATTGTTGACCAGACATAAAAGTTGTGTCTGATAGTCAGGTCCAGGTGTCACAGAGTCAAGCCAATAAAGCTTCTAACATTCTGCTGCTACAGGTGACCTTCCGTAATGAAATTACTCAGGAATATCTGTACTACATTCTAAACATTAAATCTACATCTGTCGGCACATACGACACCATTGAGTTGGTGGCACCAGTTCGCCAGAGCACTTCCGGGACTGTAGAAGTTGTGAATCCATTGACCGTCCCCACTGTATTCAGCACTGAATGCAAAATCTCAGAAATCTGCCTCCCAATGCAGCTCATTGTCCCACCACAGGCTAAGGTAAGAACATGGGGCTGCCAGGACAGGGCACTGGGCTGCCAGGACAGGGCACTGGGCTGCCAGGAGAGGGCACTGGGTTGTCAGGACTGGGCGCTGGGCTGTCAGAACAGGGAATCAGGTAGTCGGGACAGGGAGTCAGACTGTCGGGACAGGGAACTGGACTGTCGGGACAGGGAATCGGACTGTCGGGACAGGGGGCCGGACTGTTGGGACAGGGGGCCGGACTGTCGGGACAGGAAATCGGACTGTCGGGACAGGGGGCCGGACTGTCGGGACAGGGTGCCGGACTGTCGGGACAGGGTGCCGGACTGTCGGGACAGGGAGTGGACTGTCGGGACAGGGAGTGGACTGTCGGGACAGGGAATCGGACTTTCGGGACAGGGAGTTAGACTGTGAGGACAGGGAGTTAGACTGTGAGGACAGGGAGCCAGACTGTCGGAACAGAGAGCCAAACTGTCGGGACAGGAAGATGGGTAGTTCGGACGGGCTGCTACATCGCTAGTTCAGATATTCTCTCCAAGATGGATTCAAGTGAAATTCCGATGTCTCATGAGACCTTTGTATTCACCCTGCAAGTTTAGCATCAGAGCAAAGAAGCTTTAGGTCTGTGTGGCTGAGTCTCACACCACTTAGAGCATTTAATCCATCAGCTATTCAGCTAGGTTGGGTTGTCTTGAAGACAATCAGCAGCAACAAAGGAACAAGCTAAAATGAAGAACAAACAGAAAAAAACACAAGTTTCCATTGTTACATCATATTTTTCATATGTTCATACTTAATGTGTAATAACAAGCTAGACAAACTCAGGGGACGCACACTCAGAAATTGCAGGAAGCATCACAGAGCACCAGGGAACATCTGAATCTTAATCTAGGAACATTGCAAACCCTGCCCAGCTGGCTATACTGACCTGCAGCTAACTTGGAGCTTGAGTCAATCCAGCTGTCACCAATTCAGCAGATACAAATCCACAGGGACACTGCAGACCGGGTCATTTCTGCATGGACTTTATTTCACGTCTGCCCATCTGGTCCCCAGAAATGAAACCATGATGAATGTTTCTGTCACATTCATGAGAAAAAGGCCAAATGTGAAATGAAGGCATCCCTAAACAAAATCTTGCATCCCAAGAAAATGATTTATTTAGTAGGACTATCACCCATCCCAGAGATGTCCTCCCTCCCCCACGTGTCCCTGGCTACTGTTTAAGTCCTGGGGTGATTAGAATGTGGGAGATGGACTCCTCAGCCTCTACCAGGGAATTGTGTCAAATTGGAGAAGGAGAAGTGCTGCTAAGGCAGACATTAGGGGCCTCTCCATGGATGGAGGGAAAGCAGCTGTCAACTGCCATCTCCTCGTCGGTCTGCTCCTGGGCCTGGCCAAGGTGGCAATTCACAGGTTCAGGCTGCGGGCCGTCAGGGGGTCCGTCCACCCTAGTTGCCTGCCCCTCTTTCGAGGTTACGTTTGCACCCAGGTGTCCCTGGAAAAGGAGCATGCGGTGTCCGCTGGTACGCTTGAGGCCTTCCGCTACCGATGGGCACTGCAGGGGCTGGAGTGCATCATCGATGCAGACAATGCTATTTTAGTTTGAGTTTTTGTTTTATTTATCTGTTTTTAATAAAATTATTTTAAAATGTATATAAAGGGTACCTGGGGAATAAAGACCCCCTCAACAAAAATACATAAAAGGGGCCTAGGGTATAAAGGCTTCCTTCAAAAAATAACGGGGTTAGATACAGAGTAAAGCTCTCAAAGAAAAGCTGTCAACTGCCTAACAAAAATTAATTTTGTTGGTTTAAAACTTTTATTTGTGCCAATTGGGGTCCTGTGCATGGCCACACACTCATAGCACTAGCACAAGCCTCTGGGCCATTGGTATGACAAGGTCTCTCTGATGACCTTTGAATACAAGAACCTGAAGCCTAGTAGGTGGTTCCCAGCATTCGGATGAGAAGGCAGGAAACAGCATGAAATATGACAGAGGCTGTTTTCCCTGATTTTAATTTAATTTGCATGAGCATTTCATATATGGGAGGCTGCTTCTGACCACCAGAAAATAGAGGCTGGGGGAGGTGAGGAAATGGGGTGGTATGGAGGGTGGGGGGATCAAGGACGGAGTTAAACGTTTATCCAAGCAAGTTGCTATACCATATCATTCCAGATCTACCAAAAAATAAGTCAATGGGAGGGGTTTGGTGGGGCGTGGAGGAGAGAGTACACAAAGATTCTGGCTGATTCTGAATCTGATGCAACCTCTCAAACAATCGTGTGCTGCTGATAGGTTTTGCTGGTTGAGTTTTGTTAAATATCATGATTCTTTCCCACTGTAGGGTATACTGACTTTTGAATATCAGCCTCTGAAAGTGGGCGAAATCACTGGGCGCCTCACATTGAACAACAATGAGCTGGGGGTCTACCACTATGACCTCATCCTGAAAGCCAAGCCAGCAGGGCTCGAGAAACCCCTCTACTTCCGGACCACCTTTGGTGGCAGCCAGATCCTCCATGCCAAATTCATGAACCACTCCCGCCAGAAACTTGAGTATCTTTGCAAGGTAGGTTCTTGATGAGGAAGAGTCCTTGTTGAAAAGTTAGAGATTTTGGGCTGGGTTGGGCTGGTAACTGTACTACAATTCCTGCAGTGACTTAGAGGCATCACTCTGGCTTTCGAGTCGGTATACCATGGGTTCAAGATTCACACCAGAGACTTGAACACATAATCCAGACTGACACTTCAGTGCAGTACTGAGGGACTGCTGCATTGTTGGAGGTACCGTCTTTCGAATGAGACATTGAACCAAGACTCTGCCTACCCCTTCAGGTGGACATAATAGATCCAATGGCAACTATCTCAAAGAAAAGCAGATGAGTTCTCCCCAATATTTATCTCTCAATTAACATCACTAAATCAGATTATCTGGTCATTTATCTCATTGCCATTTGTGGGAGCTTGACTGTTGCAATTCCTGCATAAATATTCGTTTGACTGTCATATGCATTGGGGCATCCTGAGCTTGTGATAGGCTTTATATCACATTAGGTTCCAAGTTTGAAGAGGAATTTTATCATTCGTTTTCTGTTAATCTTCAAATATCAGTTTGGATAAACATACTTCTCCACACCCCAAACCTGCTCTAAAATATCCATGACATCTCTCATTAATAGTGATAGCAGGCCAAAATCCCACCAGTCATTCGTCTGTTCAACATAGAACACAAGAGTGTGAGAAATGTTCGGAGCAGGAAATGGCATGAAGTCCAAGAAGTTTGCCTGTTTTTTGCATAGATCAATCATAGGAACAGAAAGGTCATTCAGTCTCTTGACCCTGTTCTGACATTCGATTAAATCATGGCAGATCCTTGACTTAATTCAATTTACCCGCCTCAGTTCCATATCCCTTAATACCCTTGCCTAACAACAGCCTATCAATTTTAGTTTTGAAATTTTCAATTGATCTAATCTCAACAGTTTTTTCAGGCAGAGAGTTCTGGATTTCCACTACCCTTTGTGTGAGGAAGCTCAACCGTTTGCCTTCTCATCATATCCTTCAATCCTTTCTGACACTGGAAGTACATCCAATTGTCACTTAAATCCATTCATAGTACATGAGTGCCCTTTCCTGCTAACTTGTCCTGTAACTCTATTACTACTTGGGTGAAAAAGTCCTGCCTGACTTTCCTCCTTATTCCTAACTTGACTTTTAACTTGTGCTAACACAGTTATATTCTAGATGATTTCAGCATACTGCTGCTGGATCACCGACAACTTTCTACAACAATCAGGCACACCAGGTTATGAGGGACAATTTACCCATATGCATCTTCCCAGGGTAGAGCCTCACACCCAATGGATGCCCAGGTTGGGAAATTGTTGTGGGCTCACCTATGATTACCTGCTGGATGCCCCAACAGACGAGTATTTGTGGAAAATTCCTTTAGATTCCAGCATTGCAACTAATGGTGCTGCTCTTTATTTCAGTATGGACTGATGTCGTGTTCCCTGGCAAACTCGCTCTACTACCTGCCCTCACTCACACTTCCCACCCGAACACTTCCTTTCGCACCCTTACTCTCTGTATCCCACCCTCACACTTCCCTGCCCATCCACCCTAGTGCTCCTGTACCTGCCCTCACTTTCCTCTTCCTGCCCACCTTGCCCTCCAATTTCCACCCTCACTCTCCTACCCATCCTCACTCCAATTTCCACCCTCACTCTCCTGCCCACCCTCACTCTCCAGTCCATCCTCACTCTCCTGCCCATCCGCTCTCCACTGTCCATCCTCACTCCACTGTTCATCCCCTGTCCATCCTCACTCTCCTCTCCATTCTCTCTCCAGTCCATCCTCATTCCCCTGTCCATCCTCACTCTCCTGCCCATCCCACCCTCACTCTCCCCTGCCTACCCAGGCAGAAATTGGAGTACCAGTTTGCAATGCCTGCAGGATCATTAAAGGCCCCCAGTGACCAACAGCCATTGCTTCCTTCAGGTGCCAACCTTGCACCTGATTTCACTATTTTATTTGAAGTTACCATTGGTTTTGATCGAATAGTTTTGATTGAGTAAATCACCCTGCAATCTTTGGCGCTCTCCCCATAAAAGGAGGTGAATCTTCTTGTTGGGAGGTTGATGTTACATGGGAATCTTGATCAGTAAATCACTCAAACTTGGGGCTGAGTTCTGTAGAACATACTGCTTATCTAATTAAGCCATCTGGGATTGGATCCACACCAGACTGATGGGATGAAAACACCGCACTAGGTGTAAGGGTTCTATGTGAACTGAATTTGGGCAGAAAGAAAACAACACAAAGATTTACCATTAATTGGCACTGAACCATGAATCTCATTCAGGAACACCACAAAGGTGCAGGGGGAATGTTCTTGCAGAATTTGGGGCAGAGTAGAGGGAGCTGTGCTCTGCATGTAGACCATGACATTTCGGCAAGGAGATGATGCTGGAATAGGTGCAGAAGTGAATTTTCCATTCTCCAACACATTAATGATTTCAAAGTGGACCAAAAATAGTTCCTTTTTTAATTTTTAGTTTTAATTTTAATTTTAATTTCGCAATTGCAATTTCTGATGCCATCTGAGCTTTATCGATTAGATAGCTTGTAAATTAGTCAAGGTCTCTGGTATCTGGGTTAACAAAACTGATTCAGGTGTTGTTTCCTTAGGTTGATAATTCTGAATTCCTAGTAGACAAGAGCATCACCGTACCACCAGCCTCACCAGGTGGTTCAGAGATCAGTGTGGAGGTAGTCTATGAGCCTGTCCGGCTGGGTGAGTCCAGAACAACTCTCAATGTCACCTCTACTATTGGAGGCGAGTACAACATCCCCCTCTTTGGAATGTGTTTGCCTCCCAAACCTCAGGGTCCCTTCTCAGTTCGAGCCGGATCCACTGTTTCCATTCCATTCAAGAATATCTTCCCACAAGTGACTACTTTCTCATTCCAAGTGGACAATCCAATGTTTGTTTGCAAGCCAACTGAAACCCTCCGTCCTAAGAAAACCCACGTTGTGGTTGTCAGCTTTGAAGCAACTTCAAGTTCCTCCAAATTGCCTGTCACTGGCAAGTTGGTTGCATCATGCCCACGGTCTGCAGGAACTGGAACAGTGATATCTTGGATCTATTACCTAAAAGGCATCACTCCAGATAAGTGAGAGGGGAGACATAAGCCCAGTGAGCTCCTGCTTAAAGCAAGTACTTTTCCAAAGTCTCCAAAATTTTCATCAATTCAGTCAATGTTGCTATCACTTTATTTCTGTGGAGTCTGCTTATTGACTTGCTTGTATGATTCCAAGCAGTAACACATTGAGCTGTTGAGATGTCACCTAAACCCAGGGAAGCTTGAAATTATCAGGGTGATCTTAGCCAGACAATTCTACTGCCTGGGACCATCTCATTTGGGCAGTTCTACTGCCTGGGGTTTGTTTTAAGTCTGTTGAGTGATACTATCTCCAGTTGCAATCCTGTTCGTTATTAGTCCCACATAGAGACCACCTAGGGATGTCATAAACATTAACAAACCGAGATAGTTGGTAAGCAGCCTCCACTGTCTTCATTATAAGCAATTATTTTATTTTTCGTCCCTAGATCAAATTGTAAAATGAAGGGATTTTATATTCTTAGGTTTCATATTCAAGTTCTAGCATGATATTTTATTAACTGCTTCCTCTTCGTTTCTCAATGTGCCTTCCCTCCACATAGTCTCTTCCACTAGACCGAGAGCAATTATCAGCTGTCTGCGATTCTGGTTCCAGTTACAGGCCCCGACTCTCTCTGATTTTGTCTCTATTCCTTATTTGTGGCTTTGAAAATCTCGATGCTTAGATTTCTCTAATGTATTGTATGTGAAACATCTTGGGATGTTTCTGAGTGATTTGATAAGATGCAACAAAAATGCAAGTCCATCTTTCTTTTATATATTGGACCTGCAGCCCCTGTAAGTTAAGTGCCAACACTGAGAACTTGATGCACAGGTTACACTCCATTTTTTCAGGACAATTTCTCCCCTTCCCATTTGCTAGTCCCACCCTGGATATAATAACAGAATGGGTAGGTGGGCAGGCCCCTGCTTCCACTCATTTCCTTTAACATCCTCCACTGTCCTATCAAGTCTTAGCAAGGTCCATGAGAGTGTTCCAGCAATGACTCTCAGACCCCCTCTCCATTAAGGATGTCGGAGACCTTGCTGAATGCTGCCCTGTGGTGGTATGCATGGAATAGGGAGCTCACTGTTTGTAATATTCCAAGCACAAAGTTTTGCCTCTGGCACTCAATCTTTGATGTTTCCCTATTAAACCTTGGTTTGTCGTGATATAAAAGTGACACCAAGAAAATGTGTTGGATCAAGGAGCTGGAATAGAAGCCCACCACTGACTTCTTACAACATCCTCAGCAGAATTCCCAAGGCAAATTGCACGTGCTACACGGATGGGCTCCTGTGTGCTATTTTACAACCCTTCAAGCAAGACAAACCAGCTTCTGGAGAGGGGACATTTGACCACTGGTGACACTTGCTGAAGTCTCTTCCTCAGTACAATGACCATTAAGTACAGGAATGAAATTATTTGGTAGCTTTAGTTGCCAAATATTAACTTCTGCTGCAGATGTGTAAGAACCAATACTTTCTCATTGCACACTGTTGCACACTGCTTGGTGACATTTTCCACTGCGGTAACCTATCCACTTAGCCCTGTATCTTTATTCAGGCAGCAGCCCCTCCTGAGATAGTTTGTGAGGAAGGCAGTGTTTAGTTTGGCTCTTTCCACTCTTTGCATCCCTTCATGTACAACATGTGTCATTCTCAATCTGTTGGCTTTTGTTTCAATTGTGCCATTCTATTGTATTAAAATTATTTTCCTTTGAATAAACCTTGTTCTATTGTGTAGACTTGTGATGTTGTCCTTTCTTAGGATATTGGGAATGGCCTACTCAGATGCACATGAGAAATAATAAGAGTGCACCGTTGTCCACTTCACCCATGATGGTCTGTTCGCAGTAATCTCCTCACTGGGTATGGCTCAGCTGCCTGACTCTGAATGGGAATATCAGTATATGAAAGTACAGATACATGCTACCTGTATCCAGTAGGAGCAATCACAGAATGAAAGCTGTGGACATGAAGCCACAATTCTGCATCCAGTGACTTCATTTCAGTCATTCTTTTCATTTTTCTTTTGTGAATTTTGTGCTTATAAAGATGAGGAAGATGAGTGCTGGGGTATTGGAAACACTTTTCATTTCAGGTACCTAGTATAAGCATGAAGCACTCACAGATCAGTTGGATACAGAGTATAACTGCCGTTAATCTTCATCAAATACTCCCAGGTCAGCGACTGCTTATTGGTAATCTGCTAAATTGTTGTGTAACATGGGTGAAAGCACTTTGAGCACCAAGAAAACAGCAGCAACATTGAATGGCGAGGGGAACCGTTACCATGATCTGCTCAACCAATCAGAGTAACAACTCCAGGCCAACAGAAGAAAATAGCCCAACCGATAATGAGCAGCTCCAAAATTATATAACATGGCACTAGGAAAGAAGCATCCAATGATGTTCTGTGTGGCACCAGGGGCTAGTCTGAATGGAGAGCAAGGTCTGGCAGGAGAGCTGGGTGGGATCTGGACAGAGAGCTGGGGTGGGTCTGAGTAGGAAATGGGGTCTGGATGGAGAGTGGGGGTCTGGAAGAAGAGTGGGATTGGGGCTGGATGGAGAACAGGACCTGGATGGAGAGTGGGGATGGGTTTGGATGGATGTGAGGGTGGGTTTGGATGGAGAGTGGGGGTGGGTCCAGAAGGAGAGGGGGATTTGGATGGAGAGTGGGGGCGGGTTTGGGTGGAGAGTTAGGGCGGGTTTGGATGGAGAGTGGGGGTGGGTTCGGATGGAGAGTGGGGGTGGGTTTGGAAAGAGAATGTGTGTGGATCTGAATGGACAGTAGGTGTGGGTTCGGATGGAGATAGGGGGTGGGTCTGGATGAAGAGTGGAGGTGGGTCTGGATGAAGAGTGGGGGTGGGTCTGGATGAAGAGTGGGGGTGGGTCTGGATGGAGCGTGGGGGTGGGTCTGGATGGAGCGTGGGGGTGAAGCTGGATGGAGAGTGGGGGTGGAGCTGGATGGAGAGTGGGGGTGGGTCTGGATGGAGAGTGGGGGTGGGTCTGGATGGAGCGTGGGGGTGACGCTGTATGGAGAGTGGGGGTGGGTTTGGATGGAGTGGGGGTGGGTTTGGATGAAGAGTGGGGGTGGGTCTGGATGGAGAGTGGGGGTGGGTCTGGATGGAGAGTGGGGGTGGATCTGGATGGAGAGTGGGGGTGGATCTGGATGGAGAGTGGGGGTGGATCTGGTTGGAGAGTGGGGATGGGTCTGGTTGGAGAGTGGGGGTGGATCTGGTTGGAGAGTGGGGCTGGATCTGGATGAAGAGTGGGGGTGGATCTGGATGGAGAGTGAGGGTGGGCCTGGAAGGAGAGTGTGGGTGGGTCTGTATAGAGGGAGGGGATGGGCCTGGAAGGAGAGTGGGGGTAGGTGTTACTTGGGTGACCACACAAGCTCACTCCTGGCACTGCAGGCGATTGGAACAAGTTATTTTAGTCCCCCCTCTTCTGTCTGTGCAGATTCTGGGACAGGTACACTTTCACAGAAGCTGGTCATTCTGCACCTTGCACATAGTTGATTGTCATTTTAGGAAATAACACTTGGGATAATGAATAATTTGAGTTGTGCTGTGGCAAGTTTAGGAGAAACAGGTTTCTTTGGACCTATGGTGTCCAAAGCTCTCTACTGCTGGGGTTTTCCTCATCTCATTGTCTGAGCCTGTTGTAGGTTGATTGATAGAGATTCAGGCTATGATCAGTCAATCAATAGAGACAGTGCTGTAATTGTAATGTCACTAAACTAATAATCCAGAGGCCCATGTTAATGCTCGGGGACACAGGTTCAAATCCCACCACAGCAGTTGGTGCAATATAAATTCAATTAATTAATAAAAATCTGGAATTGAAAGCTAGTCTCAGTAATGGTGCTGTGAAACTATTATCATTTGTTATAAAAACCCATCTGGTTCACTATGTCTTTAGGGAAGGAAATCTGTCGTCCTTACCTGCTCTGGCCTACATAGAATGATAGAAAGTTTACTGCACAGAAAGAAGACACTTGAACCATCGTGTCTGTGCCAGCGAAAAATATTCCACCCATTCTAATCCCACCTTCCAGCATTTGGTCCGTAGCCCTGCAGATTACGGCACTTGAGGTGCATATCCAGACTTCCTTTGAATGAGTTGAGGATTTCTGCCTCAACTACCATTTCAGGCAGTGAATTCCAGACCCCCACCACCCTCTGAGTGAAAAAACTTTTCCTCATCTCCCCTCTAATCTTTCTACCAATCACTTTAAATCTATGCCCCTTAGTCACTGACCTCGCTGCTAAGGTAAATAGGCCCTTCACATCAACTCTATCCAGGCCCCTCACAATTTTGTACGTTTCAATCAAATCTCCCCTCAGCCTTCTCTGTTTCAAGGAGAACAACCCCCGCCTATCCAATCTTTCCTCATAGCTGCATTTTTCCAGTCCCAGCACATCCTCGTATATCTCCTTTGTACCCTCTCTAGTGCAATTACATCCTTTCTTTAATGAGGTGACCAGAACGGCACACAGTACTCAAGTTGTGGCCAAACCAATAAGTTATACAGTTCCAGCATAACCTCTCTGCTGTTATATTCTATACCTCAGCTAATAAAGGAAAGGATTCCATATGTCTTCTTAACCACCTTATCGGCCTGTCCTGCTACCTTCAGAGATCTGTGGACATTCACTCCAAGGTCCCTCACTTCCTCTACACCTCTTAGTATTTTCCCATTAATCGTGCATTGCTTTGCCTTGTTTGACCTCCCCAAATGCGTCACCTCACACTTTTCCAGGTTGAATTCCATTTGCCACTTTTCTGCCCATCTGACCAGACTATCAATATCTTCCAGCAGCCTACAGCTATCCTCGCTATCTACCACTTGGCCAATCTTTGTGTCATCTGCAAATCTCTTGATCATGCCCTCCACATTTACGTCCAAATTGTTAATATGTACAACAAAGAGCAGGGGACCTAGTACTGAGCCCTGCAGAACACTACTGGCAACAGCCCTCCAGTCGCAAAAACACCTGTCAACAATTACCCTTTGTATCCACTTTGCTGCATTTCCCTGGATCCTTTGGGATTTTATTTTTTTAACCAGTCTGCCATTGGGACCTTGTTAGAAGCCTTGCTAAACTCCATGTCGACCACATCAACTGCACGACCCTCATCTATCTTGTTACGTCTTCAAAAAATTCAATCAAGTTGGTCGGACAAGATTTTCCCTTAACAAATCCATGCTATCCTTGATTAATTTGTGCCTTTCTAAGTGACAGTTTATCCTGTATCTCAGAATAGATTCCAATAATTTGCCCACTCTTGAGGTTAGACTGACTGGCCTGTAATTATTTGGTCTATCCCTCATTCCCTTTTAAAGAGGTACGACGTTAGCAGTCCTCCAATCCTCCAGCACCACACCTGTATATGGTGAGCACTGGAAAATGATGATCAGACCTTCTACTATTTCCTCTCTTGCTTCTTTTAACAGCCTGGGGTACATTTCATCCGACTCTGGTGATTTATCAACTTTCAAGCATGCTAATCCCATTAATACGTCCTCTCTCTCGATGTTGATCACATCCAATACTTCACCCCCCCTCTTCCTAAACTGCAATATCTGTTTCGTCCCCATCTTTTGTTGAGACGGACATAAAGTATTCATTAAGAACAATACCAACATCTTCCACCCCGATGCATAGGTTACCTTTTTGGTCTTTTATGGGCCCTACTCTTTCCTTAGTTATCCTCTTACTCTTAATGTGTTGATAAAACATCTTTGGGTTCACTTTGATTTTGCTTGCTGGTTGCAGTTTTGCTTGTGACTCCAGACCTACAACAACTCTTAACTGCCCTCTGAAATGGCCGAGTAAGATACTCTGTTTCAAGGGCAATTAGGGATGGGCAATAAATGCTGGCCTTGTCAGTGACATCCACACCCCATGAAAGAATGTTTAAAAACGCCATTATCGTTGTATCCTGGGACCACCAGGATGGTAGAAAGTGAACTTGATGGACCTTGGTCTTAATTTGTGGAATTCTACGCAGTTTCACCTGGGTTTGTGTGGAGTGGGGGGAATGTGTTATGGGCTGTTCGACGATGTCGAGCATCATAGTTCAGCCTAACTGCTGCCCGCGCTTCGCAGCAGGAATCATCGGGTCAGGATTACAGGCAACTTTCCAGCTCCTCCTGGCCGGACTCCCTCAGGCTGCAGCTGGGGGGCGTGGGCCTATTTAGCCCCATTGTGACCGGGTACGGATAAATCCGGCCAGGAACACAGTCCAGCGCCACCACTGGCAGCCGATCCGCCCACTGGCGCACGGCAATTGGTCCGAGCAGTATTTGATGAACAGGAAAGCCGAGCAATCAGACTGAAGGGGCGTTATCCCTCTCAGCGATTGACTGCGCCCGTGTCTGATTGACAGGGGCCTTAACCAATTGGTGACAGCAGCAAACTCGGGCAACAGTGTAAAAGCAAATAGAGGGTAGGGCGGTGTGATTGACAGGGGGTTGATCCAATCAGCATGAGGAACCCCGTTGCGTGGTGATTGACGGGAGCTGGTCCAATGGAAATAGGGGGCGGGATGGACGATGCCACAGCAAGGCGCTGAGAGCGAACTTGGTGGTGATGCCGGATAGAGTTACTGCCAGAGGGCAGCGGAGAGCGGGGGAACTGCTGGCCAGCCCGCTGAGCCGGGGCTGGGGGTGGGGCTCGCTGTCCAGGCCGGGCCCCTTCACCGCCCCCTGCGGTCTGGGCCGTAACCTGCTCTTGGTTGCCCTGGTGACGGCGCTGGCCAGCCTGGTGCTCTGGGGAACCCGGCGCCACCTGCTGGTGTGGCTGGAGAGGCAGGACATCAGCCTGAGCATCCTGCTCTTCACCCTGCTCTTCACCCTCATCTCCTTCCCCTGGATCTGGGGCTACACTGTACTGAGCCTGGCACCTGGCTACCTGTATGGCTTTCAGTGGGGCCTGATGGTAGTGGTTTTTGGGGTGTCAGTGGGCACCCTGTTGGCTCACCTGGTCACCAAGCGATGCCTGCTGGCATACATGACGACCATGGTGAGAGAGAATGCCAAGCTCAGCGCCATCATGCAAGTGCTGGATGGGACCAGCGGGCTGAAGGTGGTCTTCCTGGCGAGGCTGACGCCCATCCCCTTTGGACTCCAGAATGCAGTCTTTGCTGTAAGTAGGCACCTTTTTGTTTTGTATTCCTATCTTTGTAACCTCTTCCACACACAACCCCCCTGTGATCTCTGCCCTCCTCCAATTCTAGTCCAACCCCCACTTCCTCCGCCCTGCCTGTGGCAGCCATGTCTAGATTCTGAGCTATGGAGATCCCCCGCTAAACCTCTCTGCCTCTCTCCTCCTTGAAAACGCTCCTTAAAACTTACCTCTTTGACCAAGCTTTTGTTCACTTTTCCTAATATGTGGTTCAGTATCAAATTCTGTTTTATAACGCTGCTGTGAAGTGCCTTGGATGTTTACTATATATAAATACATGTTGTCCTTGTTGAAAAAGTGGGACCCTGTTTGCAGATATGAGAGGAACCTTAACAAAAGTGGAATTCATAAAAAGGACCCGTCACCCACAAGAAGCCTTAAGTCTCTTCATTCATCCTAATGATTCAGATGTCATGCAGCTGAGTTGTCAGGACCAGAAGAGCCCAAAGTTTGCAGCCTCATCTGTGCTGCGTTAGTTGTTCTCAGATGAGCAGCAGTTGGGACTCTACATTTTGTCTCAGCCAAGACAGGGGAGGAGGATAAAGTCAGCAGCCATATCTACTATTCAGTGACCTGTTCCCCTCTGCACTGGTTGGGAAGTGCACAAGCGTGCATGTCAGATGAGGACAGGATTAAGTTCAGCTGTGATTTTCCCCCTTGGTTAAATAGTCTGTTTGTACTCCCACAAGAGCAATAGCCACATGGCTGAGGTACCAGAGCAGAACAGGCACTAATGTTGCCATATCATGTTCACTAAAGAGAAATGGGGGAAAATCCACAACAGAAAACACCTGAAAAGTTACTGGTTACAGACAAACATCCACTTCAAGCCTCAAACTCAAACTGAGTGAGTGCTGCACTGTCAGAAGTGCCATTTTGTGAAGGAGACATTGAACTGACACTCCATCTGCCTCTTGAGGTGGACATAAAAGATCGCACACCACCTCTTGAAGAAGGGAAGGGGACTGTCCTTGGTGTCCTGGACAAAATCCAACCCTTAATCAACACCATCAAAACAGATAATTCGACACTTATCTCACTGCTGTTTGTGGAATCTTGCTGTGTGCAAATTGGCTGCCTTGTTTCCCTCCAGCGATTATAGTTCAAAGTTACTTTATCGGTTGCAAAGTGATTTGGACATCCTGAGCATATGAAAGGTGCTTTTATACATACACATGTTCTTGCCTTCACAGTGCAATGCGAGAGAGTGAGCACAGTCACATGATAAAGCTTTGTAAGCACATCATTTCCTTGGTTGTGTTTAGAAGAAACCACTCAAAATGGCCAACATTTTAATGCTGAGCTAGCAAAGAAACTGACTGATAGGGTAACTGAGCACCATGGTGCAAGACAGCAAACACCGTGGCTTTGTTCCATGACCTGGTTAGTTATTCTCAGTGACCTTGTCCTATCAACACCTCTTTTTTTATCTCTTGCCCCCACCACCCCCCCCCCCCCCCCCCCGCTTTACTTGCTGAAAATCTTGTACATTTCTAATATTTGTCAGTTCTGAAGAAGGGTCACTGACCTGAAACGTTAACTCTGCTTCCCTCTCCACAGATGCTGCCAGACCTGCTGAGTATTTCCAGCATTTCTTGTTTTTAGTCCCAACACTGATCCCTGGGGAACTCCACTACAAACCTTCCTCCAGCCTGAAAAACATCCATTAACCACTACTCTTTGTCTGCCGTCACTCAGCCAATTTCATATCCATGTTGCTACCATACCTTTTATTTCATAAGCTACAAGTTTGCTCACAAGTCTGTTGTGTGGCACTGTATCAAATGCCTTTTGAAAGTCCATGCACACCACATCCACAGCATTGCCCTCATCAACCCTCTCTGTTACCTCCTCAAAAAACTCCAGCAAATTAATTAAACATGATTTTCCCTTATGGAATCCATGTTGGCTTTCCTTAATTAACTCGTATTTATCGCTCGAGGTGGGGGCCCTCCTATTCGGCACTCTTTGGCCTACAGAGGCGCTTCCAGTGGCAGTGGCTGCCCCTGCAGCGACAGGCACTGCCTGCCTTCATCAAAACCCCTTCCCCCGGTCCCCGGACCTACCTGGGACCAGCCTGACTGTTGATGGCCCCAGCGCCCTGGACCCAACTTACCGGCCCCGATGGCACTGGTGAGACTGCTGGTCCTCCCATCGGCCAGCAGCTCCTGGGGGCAGGTGGCAATCCTTACTAGGAATGCCAGCCCCGTGGCAGTCAATTAATTTCCTGCCCTCCCATAAAATGCAGCTCCAGGCCTTTGCAGAACACTGAAACAAGGGTCACCTCAGCCTCTGCCTCCGTGCCACATCCCCAACTTCTGCTTTCGGGCCTGTCAACAGGACCCCCACCACAAGAACAAAGTTCCAGCCATTGCTTCAGTATGCTGTGAGTGAATGTGGGCTTAAGATCATGGGGGAAGTTTTATGCTGTCTGCTGTGGTGGATTTGCTGGCATTTGGGGTGATATAATTAGGCAGGAGGTGTTTTCTCGGATTCCTGATGGAGGGATATTTTAGAGGAATTAAGCTGGCGGCATTCCCGGGTTCTCCAACACAGTGGCAGATTGCAGCTTTCCATTCATTTAAATAACATGAATACTCATTACTCACACACTAAACCCTGTCACCAGGTTTCTTGGAGGCACCCAAGATCACGTCATTGGCACCAACTGGACCTCATCGTCACAAGGCGAGCCTCCTTAAACTGTGTTCAAATCACACGCAGCTTCCACAGTGCGGACTGCGACACCGACCATTCCCTGGTGTGCAGCAAGGTTAGACTCAAACCAAAGAAGCTGCATCACTCCAAGCAGAAGGGCCACCCGCGCATCAACACTAGCAGAATTTCTCATCCACAGCTGTTACATAAGTTTCTAAATTCACTTGAAAAAGCCCTTCAAAACACTCCTACAGGGGATGCAGAGACCAAGTGGGCCCACATCAGAGGCACCATCTATGAGTTAGCAATGACCAACTATGGCAAACGTGTGAAGCGGAATACAGACTGGTTTCAATCTCATAATGAAGAGCTGGAACCTGTCATAGCCGCGAAGCGCATTGCACTGCTGAACTACAAAAAAGCCCCCAGCGAGTTAACATCCGTAGCACTTAAAACAGCCACAAGCGCTGCACAAAGAACAGCCAGGCGCTGCGCAAACGATTACTGGCAACACCTATGCAGTCATATTCAGCTGGCCTCAGACACCGGAAATATCAGAGGGATGTATGATGGCATTAAGAGAGCTTTTGGGCCAACCGTCAAGAAGATCGCCCCCCTCAAATCTAAATCAGGGGACATAATCACTGACCAATGCAAGCAAATGGACCGCTGGGTTGAGCACTACCTAGAACTGTACTCCAGGGAGAATGTTGTCACTGAGACCGCCCTCAATGCAGCCCAGCCTCTGCCAGTCATGGATGAGCTGGACGTACAGCCAACAAAATCGGAACTCAGTGATGCCATTGATTCTCTAGCCAGCGGAAAAGCCCCTGGGAAGGACGGCATTACCCCTGAAATCATCAAGAGTGCTAAGCCTGCTATACTCTCAGCACTCTACGAACTGCTTTGCCTGTGCTGGGACAAGGGAGCAGTACCACAGGACATGCGCAATGCCAATATCATCACCCTCTATAAAAACAAAGGTGACCGCGGTGACTACAGCAACTACCGTGGAATCTCCCTGCTCAGCATAGTGGGGAAAGTCTTTGCTCGAGTCACTTTAAACAGGCTACAGAAGCTGGCCGAGTGTGTCTACCCTGAGGCACTGTGTGGCTTTCGAGCAGAGAGATCGACCGTTGACATGCTGTTCTCCCTTCGTCAGATACAGGAGAAATGCCGCGAACAACAGATGCCCCTCTACATTGCTTTCATTGATCTCACCAAAGCCTTTGACCTAGTCAGCAGACGTGGTCTCTTCAGATACTAGAAAAGATTGGATGTCCACCAAAGCTACTAAGTATCACCACCTCATTCCATGACAATATGAAAGGCACAATTCAGCATAGCGGCGCCTCATCAGACCCCTTTCCAATCCTGAGCGGCGTGAAACAGGACTGTGTTCTCGCACCTACACTGCTTGGGATTTTCTTTTCCCTGCTGCTCTTACACGCGTTCAAGTGTTCAGAAGAAGGAATTTTCCTCCACACAAGATCAGGTGGCAGGTTGTTCAACCTTGCCTGTCTAAGAGCGAAGACCAAAGTACGGAAAGTCCTCATCAGGGAACTCCTCTTTGCTGACGATGCTGCATTAACATCTCACACTGAAGAGTGCCTGCAGAGTCTCATCGACAGGTTTGCGGCTGCGTCCAACGAATTTGGCCTAACCATCAGCCTCAGGAAAACGAATATCATGGGGCAGGACGTCAGAAATGCTCCATCCATCAATATCGGCGACCACGCTCTGGAAGTGGTTCAAGAGTTCACCTAGATAGGCTCAACTATCACCAGTAACCTGTCTCTCGATGCAGAAATCAACAAGCACATGGGAAAGGCTTCCACTGCTATGTCCAGACAGGCCAAGAGAGTGTGGGAAAATGGCGCACTGACACAGAACACAAAAGTCCAAGTGTATCAAGCCTGTGTCCTCAGTACCTTGCTCTACGGCAGTGAGGCCTGGACAACGTATGTCAGCCAAGAGCGACGTCTCAATTCATTCCATCTTCGCTGCCTCCGGAGAATCCTTGGCATCAGGTGGCAGGACGGCATCTCCAACACAGTGGTCCTCGAGGCGGCCAACATCCCCAGCATATATACACTACTGAGTCAGCGGCGCTTGAGATGGCTTGGCCATGTGAGCTGCATGGAAGATGGCAGGATCCCCAAGGACGCATTGTACAGCGAGCTCGCCACTGGTATCAAACCTACCAGCCGTCCATGTCTCCGCTTTAAAGACGTCTGCAAACGCGACATGAAGTCCTGTGACATTGATCACAAGTTGTGGGAGTCAGTTGCCAGCGATCGCCAGAGCTGGCGGGCAGCCACAAAGGCGGGGCTAAAGTGTGGCGAGTCGAAGAGACTTAGCAGTTCGCAGGAAAAAAGACAGTAGCGCAAGGGGAGAGCCAACTGTGTAACAGCCCTGACAACCAATTTTATCTGCAGCACCTGTGGAAGAGTCGGTCGCTCTAGAATTGGCCTTTATAGCCACTCCAGGCGCTGCTCCACAAACCACTGACCACCTCCAGGCGCTTCCCCATTGTCTCCCGAGATAAGGAGGCCAAAGAAGAAGAAGAAGACTCATTACCCTGCACACAGTTACAATTCAGTCCTATCTTCCTGATTAAGTGAACAGCGAGCACTATTCCTTTGCCACCCGGTTTATGATTGTTTCACCGTGGCATGCAGCAGTCGGATTTGTGCAGTTGAGTCTCAGGTCTGTGCTCTTCTCTCTTTGACTCATCCGGTAAACTAACACCAGCATTAGAATGGATGTTTACCTCCAGGTTCGGCACCAGCAAGAGTGAATCTTCTCAGGAGACTGAGGCGAAGGCATGAGCGGGAGCAAAATAGAAGAGCAGGGGAGGGTAGTCGGAGGGGGAAGGGTAGGGCTGATTAGATGCATCGAAGGATAGGGGAGGGTGGAGTGGAGCATCCAGATTGTTGAATGGTTGACGTTGATGGCGAAGATACATGTTGTCGGCTGCAAGGGTAGTGGGTGGATTAGATCAGTAAAGTGTGAAGATATTTGGCAAGGGCCTAAAGGGAGGGATGAGTACTGTCAACATCAGGGAGCTGTGGGGCAACTTGAGGGTACTGGCTGACATCTGACTCACTTTAGCTGCACATTAAATAAATTATGTGAAGTTGGTGGTAACTTTGACAAAATAATGAAGGCAAAAACATCTTGATTTAATTAAAAGCTTCAATTTAAGTTAGTCTGAAGATACTTACATGAAAGGGAGGCTGCTGATCCTTGAGGCTGCAAACACAGGATGTTTTATATCTGTGGCAATCATGGTGCTTGGGGCAGTGATGGCAGGTTCCACCAATGAAAGACCTCTCCCACTGCACGATCCCATGTGTGCTCCATGCCTGTTGCCACATGGCTAATTTAAATGCAAAATCGCGTGGGGAACAGGATTTGCGGCAGAAGTGGAAATTACGACAACATCCGGTCCTGCCGTCGGGAACCCTGCAGCAATGATAAGATTCCACCCCATGAAAACAAACTCTTGCACAGCGATGTTGCTCCATTTAAGTGAAGTGGTATTACCCTGGTCCTGCTCACTGCCAGGCTTACACTTCCACTATGACCTTCTCCACAGTGCTTCTTGCCCAATGATTCCACTTCATAGAAAGTAAACACTTGAAAATAACAGAGAGAACAACATGAAAAAGAAGTACAAAGGAAAAGAATCAGATAGAAAAAGAGACTGACACAAGAAATCAGCTTTTTGCAGTAGGTTGTCTGTTGCACAGTTTAATGATCCGATATTATAAAATGGTATCTTCTTTCCTTGGTGTGTGCCTCTCAGTCATTTATATGTATCAACATTTTGTGTCTGGTATGTATCAGTTGTACTACAGACAGCACAATTCAAAGTGGTTAAAGTACAAAAAGCAGAGATTTCCAGCTGTTTTCTTACAGCATGGAGCCAGAAATTTACAAGTACTATCCCTCAGCAATAGCAATTGATCTCTAATTGTCCTCAAGATTTACAACCGATAAAAATGGATGGCCACTCAGATATGAGTGCACGTTAGCAGCACAGTACTACGTTCGAAGTCAGGCAGTATAACACTCCTGTCATTTAAAAACTGTGGATCCATTCAGCAATGGCATGGCAAGACCATTAGTATTTTAAAATTACACACTATTTCTGGCATATCTGGGTAGATAAATCAGCTAAACAAAGGAGAATGTAACACCACCCTAGGATTTCATTCAATTAAGGAATACTTTTATATAGTGTATTTCACGGCCTTATGATGTCCCAAAGCACTTCAACATCAATGAAATACTTTTGAATTGCAGTCACTGCTGTAATGTAGGAAACACAGCAGTCAGTTTGCACACAGCAGGATTCCAGCAGTTTTAGTGATGTTGCCTGAGAGATAAATATTAGCCAGGACACCAGGGAGAACTCCCCTTCCTCTTCAAAATCGTGCCACAGGATCTTTTACATCAAGGCAGATGGGACCTCTATTTAACATCTCATCCGAAAGACTGCACCTATCTGATGTGCTATTGAGTCTCACAGAACCAGAGGAGCTGTGGTACAGTCTGGGTGGTGCCAGGATTCCTGCTTCTGATCACTACCAAGTGATTGGTGCTGGATGAAAGTTTGTGTGTGTGTGCATGCGCGTGTGTTATTACATGCACAAGAAGTGCATCGATATGGACAAAATCTGAAGAGTTATAGAAACTGACTTTGTCTTTTAAAAAATGGACCTTTTACAAAGTGAACAATTCTCCGAAATGGCCACCGGAGGTAAAGGGACTTGGCCTTTTCAAACTGTCTGACAGGGCAAAAAAAAATCTTCAAAGCTAAGGGCTGTCAATTAAACACATCCTGCACCCATCCTAAAATATTCCAGAATTGCTTGGGTTCTTCTGAAACAAAGAAGGTGTGAAGTAGCCACGTCCTGGGTCATTGTGCGATCACCATAGGGGAAGCGTCTCCTACTTGAAGGCGAGATGTAATACCTTTTAAAACCAGCCGAGAGAGAGACACCCAGAAAGTAGCTTCAAAGAAGCTTGTCTCCAGCAAATCAGAAGGCACACGTCCTGCTGTAGAATCCTATATCTACACTTATGCAGCATTATAGGTGATCCACTGACTTAACTGAACTTTCAACCAAGAGAGAAATCTACAATCACCTCACCTGCAGCTAACGAGAACTTGACATCCAAGAGAGTTCTCCCCCCACGAAACCTACCCCCCACTTACAATCACTTACTCCTTTTTCCTCTCTATCTGTCTCTTGTGTATGTGTGCTGTACGTGTGTACGTGTGTGGGCGTGTGCATGCGCACGAGCGAATGCCTGAGTGGATGCTGTCACGACAATTTTGGGATAAGGCGTATTGATAAATAAATAAATGATTTTTTGTTTCAGACCGACAATAAAACCTTCCGCTGTCTGTTTATTTGACAAATAAAATACCAAGGGGTTAAATCCGAATAACAAAACACACTTGCTGTGGTCAGGTGGGAGTTGAATAGTGGGAACCATTCAAACTTCACTGCGTGGCTTTGACAGTGTGTATGCGTATTCCAAGCATGGCCCTTATACACAGTACGATGCAGGGGGAGATACTCGGCCTGTAGACTGCTCAATGTCAAATATATCAGTAGAAGTAAGGTCTCATACCTGAGACAGGGGAACATTATCACCAGCTCACACTCCAAAAAATTTACATTCTTTTTCCACTGCTTGCTTTTAAAGGTTTGACAGTTTGGAATTTTTGCCAAGCCTGTGCAGTTTGATGCTCATACAGGAGCCCCGACTTTAATGCAGGAACTGAATCGAGGTGGGGAGCCAGAGCGAAAGTCTCAGGAGATTTTAGCTGTTGGGCCTCAGTGACACAGTCTGATACTGCCTCGCACCAGGGTGGGGGGAGGGTGTCCTGTCGATGAGGTTGGGCACATGGTGTAATTTGTGCAGGGATCAAAGAGCTGCCGGAAACACACAGAAACAGCCTCCCTGTAAGGCAAGTTAAAAATGGGGGGAGAGTCCATGATCAAGTGGTGGGAAAACCTGAGGCAGCAAAATACCCCGCACACTTGTTCCTGCTGGCTCACAAGAAACCTTTAAATATTGGCATACACTGGGATTACCTGTAGGCAGGATCTTGCATTTACAGCATTTACAGCCGGCTTGGAGACATTTGCGGGCTTTAGTCAAGCCCACAGCTAAAATGGCTTAATTACATCATCCAGATGCAGCTTTGCCTTTTAGTTTAGGTCCCCCCATCCTCTGGGGCAGGTGACCTTCCTGTACATTAATTCAGGGTGTGAATGGAGGATTGTGAGGGGTGCAGGGTGTAACTCATTGGAAACCCTCCCCACCTGCACTGTTCCCACTGGGCAGTCAGGAGAGGTTAAAATCAGGCCTTGATTACCTCGTTTTGCTTTTAATTGCCTGTCTAGATTGGGCCTGGGCAGAAGCTAGCACTTAGCTTTATTCAGGCGGAGAGAATACATCCAGCAGTCAGCAGCATAGTCTGTACTGACCGTGTAAATCAGCCTCTGTGGCTGCATGAATCTACTCCAAGGAGCACCACACACAGCGTAAGAGAGTCATAAACATCCCTTTCTGATATACTCAGATGATTTCTTGCCATTAAAAGGGAGCTGTTAATTTCTAACTACATAGGTGCTATCCAGCAAAATGTGATACGCAAGCAGCTCAACTACCTCTTTATTTCTTTTATTCAACCTCTGGATATAACATCTGAAAATCACACAATCTTTGATGAAGATGGACTTGAGTCACTGAGCTGTTGGTTTTGTTTCTGCCATTTATAATTGATCTGGGCAGTGTTACCAATCAAGGGGATTTGAGTGCAGAAAGATAAAAGTCATAATCCTGTATTGGAAGTGGTTAAACAGCTTGTTACAAATATTACTTGGATTCAGCAACATGACTCACTCCCATAAAAGTGGTTTTCCTTTACATAAAATGCATGTAGAAACAGAATATATTTTTCAGTGAGATCTGTCAATTTCCATGAAATTAACAAAGACACAACTCTACTGGTGCCATTGCAGAAAATCCTCCTTTCAAGCTAGCTATTCCCCAGCTAACTGACCTGTATTTTTCTGTTGCTGGTTGTGCATGCTCAACTCTGCTGTTCTGTGTCAGAGGGAAAGGGAGAACGGAACAAAACCCTCAAGATCATGAGGTTGACTGCCCTGTCAGTCATAGAAACATAGAAATTAGGAGCAGGAGTAGGCCATTCGGCCCTTCGATCCTGCTCCGCCAATCATTATCATCATGGCTGATCATCCAACTCAGTAACCTGTTCCTGCTTTCGCCCCATACCCTTTGATCCCTTTAGACCCAAGAGCTATATCTAACTCCTTCAACACACAATGTTTTGGCCTTAACTGCTTTCTGTGGTAGCAAATGCCACAGGTTTACCACTCTCTGGGTGAAGAAATTTCTCCTCATCTAAGTCCTGAAAGATTTACCCCGTATCCTTAGACTATGACCCCTGGTCTGGATTCCCCCACCATCAGGAACATCCTGCATCTACCCTGTCAAGTCCTGTTAGAATTTTATGGGTTTATAGGTTTCTATGAGATTCCCCCCCTCACTATTCTGAACTCCTGCGAATATAATCTTAACCGACTCAATCTCTCCTCATACGTCAGTCCCGCCATCCCAGGAATCAGTCTGGTAAACCTTCGCTGCCCTCCCTCTATAGCAAGAACATCCTTCCTCAGATAAGGAGACCAAAACTGCACACAATATTCCAGGTGTGGCCTCACCAAGGCCCTGTATAATTGTAGCAAGACATCCCTGCTCCTGTATTCGAATCCTCTCGCAATGAAGGCCAACATACCATTTGCCTTTTTTACTGCCTGTTGCACCTGCATATTTACCTTCAGCAACTAGTATACGAGAACATCCAGGTCTCGCTGCATATTCCCCTCTCTCAGTTTATAGCCGTTCAGATAATAATCTGCCTTCCTGTTTCTACTACCAGAGTGGATAACCTCACATTTATCCACATTATACTGCATCTGCCATGCATTAGCCCTCTCACTCAACTTGTCCAAATCACCCTGAAGCCTCTCTGCATCATCCTCACAACTCACACTCCCACCCAGTTATGTGTCGTCTGCAAATTTGGAGATATTACATTTAGTTCCCTCATCTAAATCATTAATGTATATTGTGAATAGCTGGGGTCCTAGCACCGATCCCTGCGATACCCCACTAGTCACTGCCCGCTTTCGGAAAAAGACCCATTTATCCCTACTCTTTGTTTGCTGTCTGCCAACCAATTTTCTATCCATTGCAATACACTACTGTCAATCCAATGCGCTTTAATTTTACATGCTGATCTTTTATGTGGGACTTTATCGAAAGCCTTCAGTCAAAGCTACCACTCTGATTGAAATGTCTATGTTGGGTATTTATTGGATATTTTTCTGTCCTTGCATTATTACAAGTTTGAGAACCAGGAAACACTGAAACGACTCATTAGCAATCTTTATTTATCAAGACATTGACACAACCTATTACACACAGTGCCCATGAGATTGGTACCGAGAAAGTTTGTGTGCGACAAACTCATTGGTTGTTGTAAACATGTCATCCTGACTACTCACGCTAACCTAAACACAACTAGGCAAAGTCCTGAAGGGGCACAGGTACATTGTATCTTTATAGGGTTAATTACAACTCTCTGACATGCCATTACTACATGAGCACATTCTATCTATGTGCAGTTAATACCTGAGCACATTTGCTTGATGCATCACTACGCTAAGTGGCCTTCCTACTCCCTTCCCTTCAGCTGCGTGTGTCTATCACTATTTGTTGTTCATTTTTCTCTCTACATCAGTAAGGACAGCGATCTGACATGGCCTTCACCTACCTATCTCTCTGATATTTATTACAGAGAGTTATCTATTTATTCCATACACTCACTTCTACGCTCAGACTACCTGCAGTATTCCTACCAGTTAACTCCCTTCTCACATCTCCCCACAGTCAGATGCTACTTCCTGCTCATCTCAGCACTTGGCCTGGTGTCACCCTTATTAACTATTCCTACTGCTACAGAATTAATAACATATATGTACAGCCGTTCTACCCAGTACACCTTTTGTTGCAATCTTCTGTTTGATATGGGAGCAGGAGGCATCTAACTGCTTCATTTAGTTACCCCATGGTACCCAGTGTGGAATCCATGTATCTTGGCTTAAAAATACTGACAATCAACCAAATTTTGCTCAAGCAAAATCCACAGGACCACACAACTGGATCTAACTTTGATCTTTGCCAAATTAAATGATCTCAGCAGGGTGATGGGAGGGGCACTCCAGTTGGCCTCAGTGCCCCTGGTGTAGGGCGCGTTTAAAAATTAATATCAGCCAGTGTTCTTGCTCATTTCAGCATCCCCAGCCTGAAATTGTATGTGCGGAATGTCTGCCGTATACATGATGCCTCCATGGGGGAATAGCCTCCCAATCCTCAATAGCTAGCCTTAGGGATAAGAAGAATGATCGTGTGAATGCTGCCAGCATTATACAGGAGAGGAGAGGGGGAGAAAGGAAGAAAATTCGAAGGTTAAAACATGAGTGCTGTTGATGATCTCTGCAGATCATTTTTATTCATGCTTAACATGAGAATAAGGTCAGGAGTTGACCTTGTGTACAACAAATCTGGGATAGTGTGTCTCCAGGTGAATCCCACTGCTATTGGGATTGAGAGTTGTATAGGTTAACAGCAAAATCCACTGCTCTATCCCAACTGACAGCAAACACTACACTGACTGTTCAACAAAACACCTCGTATCTGTTTATCGAGAAGTAAAACTAAGCAGAAATGAAAAGTTAAAATTGAAAGACAGCAGATTAAACTGGCTGCATTATCTCACTTCACTTCACATGGGAGCACATTTTGACATTGAGGCAGTGAAGATTTGGAAGCTGTGGACATGCTGAATTTGTCAGGCGAGCTGCCAGGAACCGAACAGGCGACAAGATGAAGCTTGTCAGATTGAAGACTGGAAATCTGGCCGGAGCTGCCACCAGAAAATTAAGTTAAGGTGAATAATGTGCTCAAGACTTCAGAGTAGAGCTATGAACTCACAGCCTTCTGACACAGGCAGGAGAACTACCCACTGAACCACAGCTGGAACCTCAGTAAGATCGGCACAAAAGGAGTATTACTCCTTTAAGCATATTGGATGAAGCTCATTATGTTGCTAAAGGCAGTGCTTAGGTGAGCTATCCATTCTGGGAGGCCCCAGGTTCATCTCTTGTTTGTGCTGAATTCTGCAGCTAGCTTCAGCCTGGGTGAGAGAGGAGGAGGGTGGGGGGGTAAGGGCGGAACAGGGGGCAGGAAAGCAGCTAGAGTTTCCTCTCTTGATCACTAACCATTGACACTTGCTAGAAATTCAGGGGAGAATTTTATGGGGCAAGAGCGGCATTCGTGGTGGGCAGGGTGATTTAATTGGCAGGTAATAATTCGATTTCCTGATGGTGGGTTCAACTGCGTTGATTAGGTCAGTGGCGTGTTTGTTGCAGGTCGGGCATCACGCCAACCTAAAGAAAGAGGTCAGTACTGTCTACATTGGGGTTCTATGGGGCAAATCTGGAGTGCTAGCTGGTGGAGGGATCTGTCACAGTCACAGGGGGCAGTGTGATGAGGTAGGGGGGCAGGTCCAGAGTCATGGTTGGGTATTGGAAGGACTCATAGGGTGGGCCATGGGATTGGACCACTACATTCAGGTGGAGCACTGAAGGATCTAAGGTGAGGGTGGGCATTTTAATGGGGAAGGGTGTAGGCTTAGGGGGGAGAGTTGGCATGTATACATCAATAATGACATGGTCCAGGGTAATGGGGGAAGGTTCAAGGGTTGCAGAGGGAAGGTGCAAGATAATGTTGGGTGGGTCAAGGGTGATGGGGACAAGCTGGAAGATGGCAGGAGGAGGATGGAAGGTGGAGGATCTTGCCTCAATTCTGATGCGCACCATTTTGCAAAATGAGCCAGGAAATCACATGAGCATGCCAGGAGTGCAGATAGAAGTGGGAGAAGGTCAGTGTTGGGTGGGTTGAGTTGCAGGTGTGCACAATGGAAGGCGCATATAACCTATCTGCTCATGAATTCAGTAGTTGATCATCATGGTTAAACAAGGTTTCATTTTAATGACGTCTCATTCAAACAGTTATAAAGCTACAATGACATGGGTCTCATACATCCATTATTTTGGCAACCTCGGGAACAAGAGGAGAGGTTTTGACTGAGGATGGCCCTTGCTGCTCAGCAGCTGAGGCTGATAAGGCAGTAGCAGGCAGCCCAAGAGGGGGAGGCTGCTCAGAATGATGCTACCCAGGGAAGGTATCATAGATGCTGGGCGTTGGCACGTCAACACATCCTCAGGACATGGACTAACTAGCTTCAGATGTCAGAAAAGCAATGCCAGAGGCGTCTAAGGATGTCACATGATATGGTCACTGAGATTTGTGGGTTCGTTCAGCAGGACCTGCAACCATGCAGTTTTGGTGGGAACCCCATGCCAGTTGCCCTCAAGGTGACTGTGGCACTCAGATTTTTCGCAAGTGGTTGTTTCCAAGGCTCAATGGGTGACATCTGTGGCATCTCACAGGTGCATGAAGGTGGTGTCCAAAGCCCTATTCTGTCATCCCAATGATTTCATTTGTTTCTCAGTAGACGAGGACACCAGGCAGCAATGTCAGCGGCATTCGGCACCATACTCATTGCCCTACAGTGCGAGTGATGATTGACTGCATTCGTGTGGCCATTAGTTCTCCCTGGGAGCTGCCACCTGATTTGTGAATCATAAAGGTTTTCACTCTTTGAGTGTTCAACTGGTTTGCAACCACAGGTGAAAAATCATGCAGCTCTGTGCTCGTTTCCCTGGAGATGTCACAACATATACACTCTGCGAAACTCACAACTACTGGAAATCTTTGAGTCATCGGCCCAGCTTGACGGCTGGATCCTGAGTGACAAGGGTTACTCCCTTTAACCGTGGTTGAAGACACCAGTGAGGCATTCCCAAAGCGAAGCAGAAGAGCGTTACAATGCAGCTGACACTTCCACCAGAGCCACCATTGAACATACCATTGGCTTGCTGGAAATGTGCTACTGATTCCTTGACTGATCTGGAGGGGCTCTGCAGTACGCACCACATAGGGGCTCGCATCTAGTTGTAGTCAGCTGTGCACTACACAACCTGGCAATGCAACGCAGACATACTTTACAGGAGGAGGAACGGGAGGAGCACCACTCCTCCTCAGATAAGGATGATTTGGATGTGCCTGAGAAGGAGGCCATGAATGTGAATGAGCCTTTAATGGATGCAAGGGCCATAGAGACAGGTGCATGGAATACCAGGGACAACCTTATATTCGCATGATTTGGCCAAGAGTGAAGCACCAACATGATTATTGTTCCTGCACCAGAACTCCATTGCCTTCCTGGGACGTTGATGTTGCCAGTCTCCCTCATGCTCCAAACTCAAAACAGGCGTCCTCTGCCATCTACAATTGCACGGGGAGTGGAGTTTTGCTGAATGCACTCACAATTGAATATTGAATCAGAAGAAATCTGTGCCACATTTGGACATATGTTTATCATCCAGCCATGACCACTCAGTCGGAACCAGCACCACCATAACATTACTTTGAGTGCACCTGCACCATCTAACATCTCGGAGCTGTGAGTAGACTCAGACAAACTCATTTGCAAGGCATAGAAAGAATATGAAGCCATATGAAGCCCTGTCCCACAGAGGGTCAAGTGCAAAACTGCAAACTCAAACTAGCAATCAATGAAGAATGAAGGCACAAACATAAAATTTAAAACAGGAAAGGCCCTGTCCATTACTCTTCTGTAAGCATCAAAGCGTGCTAGCCATGAGGCGTGCCATCTCCAACTCGGCAAGTTTGAATGATTGACGAGAATGTATCTAGTAATAAAGCAAATAAATGTATTATGAAATACGTACGTGATATATTGTTAATTTGAACACCTGTGCCACCTTCGTGCGCAGTGGTTAGCACAGCAGCCTCACAGCTCCAGCGACCCGGGTTCAATTCTGGGTACTGCCTGTGTGGAGTTTGCAAGTTCTCCCTGTGTCTGCATGGGTTTCCTCCGGGTGCTCCGGTTTCCTCCCACAAGCCAAAGACTTGCAGGTTGATAGGTAAATTGGCCATTAGCAATTGCCCCTAGTATAGGTAGGTGGTAGGGAAATATAGGGAAGGTGGGGATGTGGTAGGAATATGGAATTAGTGTAGGATTAGTATAAATGGGTGGTTGATGATCGGCACAGACTCGATGGCCGAAGGGCCTGTTTCACTGCTGTATCTTTTAAAAAAAAAAGAATTCCTTCATTTTACACTTCCTACCACTACATCTTGGTGCCACCCTGACAGCAGCAGCTGAGGTGGAGGCAGTCTGCTCACTGCATTGCCCCATGGCCCTGGATGACTGTGACATACGTCCTCTCGAAGAAGGGGCCTTGAGGTCTCTATCTTACTGGGGTGTCTCCTGTACTGGTGCAGGGGCATCCCCCCTTGGCTTGCCTGCTGGACGTAAAGAGGTCAGTGTCGGGAGTGGGGGAAGGGGGGGTGGAGAGGAGATGCTGCTCCCCCTGGGGGTGTCCTGACAGGAAGGCCCGGGGCAGCTGGCACGCACTCCCCCTTCATCTGTTTGCATGATGGCATCTGTCTGTCTCCAGGAGGGGAAGGGGCTCCTGGAAGGAGGTCCAGGTTCCTTGTCCCACTCTCGCTTAGAGCTAATGACTACAGTGATGGAATAAAGGTCAGAGTGCATATGGGTCAGTGGTCGACCTGGCCCTCCATATTGGTTGCCACCCTCTACACGAAGGGAGCCATACATTCACATGCCTGGGACATGGCTTTCATGGGCTCCTTCATCGCAGGCGCAAAGCTGCGCATGACCTTTGGCAACTCTAGCATTTGTTCCCCAAATGTTCACTGCATTTCCAGCAGACTTCTTGTGGCCTCGTCTAGATGACCATCATCAGCGCTGGGCTCAGCAGGGGCCTGGTCCCCAGTAGACCTCGGAATGTCAGGGGACCCGGCTGTAACATTGTCCCTCAGCTGCTGGGAAGTGTCTATGCCGTGCCCACCAGATTGTGACCCTGATTCTATGTACAACCAGCCGCCCCCCCGCCCCCGCCCCGCGCCCCGTGGACTGTGTGGATGTAATTGTGCTGGTGGAGGTTACAGAAGAGTCAGGTGACGGTGCATCCTCTGGGGCATTGTATCATAGTCTCCAGAAGCAGAGCCAGCAGTTTGCTGTCTTGTCATCATGTAATTGTGGGCACCTGCAATGGAGAACAAACAAAAGCACAATAAGCATCATCACAACATGAGCTCATCACCTTTTCGCAGGATCCTTCTGTCTGATCGTATGGCATCAACAGTAAGGGTGGCTCTTCATCCTTACACCTTGACATCCAGCCTCACCATCCACTTTGGCTTGTCCTCCCTCCTCTCCAGCAATTTGGATTGCCTGCTCCTCTGCTGGGGTCAGAAGTCTCAATTCGGCTACAGCACAGTGTTTGTCCTGCACAAGAAAGTGCTGAATTAATGACATGTCAAGTGACACCTAACACCCCTTGTCTGCATGCATCCCCATTACTCAATCTGGCCTGTCAGTTGCAGGCTGCATCCAAGCACAATCAGACTCCGGACTTCCACATTCTCTGGACACAATTGCTATGTGGCACCAAGGCTGATCACACAGTCACCCACCTGGCATGGACGCCCGCTGACTGACATAAATTCTGGATTGAGGGCCCCAGGAGATACCATTTATTAAGCTTCAGACATATCAGTTACCCTTGCCGATCTGAGCAGGTCATTGACCCGTTTCCTACACTCCACCCAGGTTCTTTGTTGAACCCCACAGTTCGACACCTCCTTTGCCATCTCCGTCCAGGCCACCTTAGTCAGGCGGGAGGGTCTTCTGATGCTGTCTGCAAGAAAGAGGACCTCTCACCTTTCCCTGATGGTTTGGAGGAGCACCTGCACGGAGGCATCACTGAACTGTGGGGCTGGCCTCTGCATTCTTGCTGACGTGTTGGTGGTGGTGCTGGAAAGATCAATACAAACTCGAAAGGAGTTGATAATAGTGTAGGAAAGGTGTAAAGACGGGTGAGGGTGGGTAAGAAATTTAAATAATTTAAGGGGATGAACCTAGAATTTTCTGCCTGAAGAAAATCGGCCACGCTGATTAACCTCCATGATTACACTGAAGAATGATTTATAGCCCTGCTGTACATGATGTTTCACCGAATAACGGTGGTATCCACTGATGAAAAGCATTCCCCGCCACATGATTGCACGTCTCCATGCCCACTGCCAGAACTTTCATTTTAAATAATAATTGCGTGGGAACCGGAAAAAAGGGAAGGAGCGGAGGTGCTGCCAACTTTGGCTCTGCCGTTGGAAAAGTCGCGAAATGGATAAAATCTCGCCCTCTTTGTGAACCTTTGAACTCTGTTGTGATGGTCTCAATAGTTGAATAGCCCACCAACATTCACTGTCCACAGCTCATATATGAGGAATGGGCAACTGTGTGAGGAACCAGTGGCCAGATGGCCTCCTGTGGATCTGTATCCAGTACTAATCAGTGTCCTGCAGAGACGGCTGGGCAAAACTCAGAGTTGGAGAGGTTTTTTTAAAAAAGACTTTGAATGCCAATGCATTTGATACTAGGCGGGAACGTCTCACTAAATATTCACTTGTTTACCATCCCAGGGCCTGTGTGTCGGAGGCATTCAGCACCATCTCTACATTCCTTAAGTAAGCAGGTAGTTCATCCTTTGTCGTCATGTAACTATAGCAACTAGACATCCTGTTCTGCTGTTGGTCCGTTTACTGCCTGAGGCTCAGTTACTTAGAGGCTCTTTTAGTTACAACAGAGCTAAAATTGCCTGTGGTCTGAATCATTAAAGCTTTTCTCCACATGGTATAGTATTAAAGCCAATTGGCCAAGAAGGTCCCATGTTCCATCCCTGTTCTATGCTGAGATAGCTACTCTCAACTGTGGTAGTAGTCAGGATACTGCAATTGGCCTCAGTGTCCTGAGCTAGCAAGAAGAAGACAAATCACCCAGGGTTCCTGTTGGTGTTACTATCCAATTGTCCATGCTGCAAAGTTTGCATATGGGGGCATTTGTGCGGAATGAATTTGGCTATAATGCCTTCCATGCTGGAATAGTTTACATGTTCACTGCCTAGGTTTACAGATCAACAATGACCATTTGGATGAGTTAGGAATGTTGGCCTTTATTTCAAGAGGGTTGCAATATAAATGTGAGGAATAAAACTTCAGTAGTACTCCTCTTAAAGGAACTACATTCAGTTCTGGGTATTGCACTTTGGGAGGGAGATACTGGCTTTGGAGGGGGTGCAGTGCAGATTCACCGGAATGATACTAGGTCTTAAAGGGTTAAATTATGACAACCTATTGCATAAACTTTAGACGATTGAAGGGAAATTGGATTGAGATATTTAAAATGATAAAATGGTTTATTAAGGTAGGTACAGAGAAACTATTTCCTCTGCTGGGAAATGCAGAAGAAAGGGATACAATCTTAAGAGTGGAACCAGGTTGTTCAGGAATTAAATAAGGAAGCACTTTATTACACAACGAGCAGTGAAGATCTGGAACTTCTTTTCACTCTTTCATGGGCTGTGGGCTTCGCTGGCTATGCCAGCATTTATTGCCCATCCCTAATTGCCCTTTAGAAGGTGGTGGTGAGCTGCTTTCCTGAACCGCTGCAGACCATGTGGTGTAGATGCACCCACAGTGCTGTTACGAAGGGAGTTCCAGGATTTTAACCCAGTGACAGTGAAAGAACAGCAACATAGTTCCAAGTCAGGATGGTGTGTGGCTTGGAGGGGAACTTGCAGGTGGTGGTGTTCCCATGCATCTGCTGCCCTTGTCCTTCAAGTTGGTAGAGGTTGCAGGTTTGGAAGGTGCTGTCGAAGGAGCCTTGGCGAATTGGTGCAGTGCATCTTGTAGATGGTACACACTGCTGCCACTGTGAGTTGGCAGTGGAGGGAGTGAATATTGAAGGTTGTGGATGGGGTGTCAGTTAAGCAGGCTGCTTTGTCCTGGATGCTGGCGAGCTTCTTGAGTGTTGTTGGAGCTGCACTCATCCAAGCAAGTGGAGAGTATTCCGTCACATCCCTGACTTGTTCCCTGTAGATTGCTTTGGGGAGTTAGGAAGTGAGTTACTCGCCGCAGAATTCCCAGCCTCTGACCTGCTCTTGTACTGCATCTTGCCACTTATCAGCTCAGACCTGAATATTGTTCAGGTCATGTGCATTTTGTTGGAGCTGTGAGTGGTTTCAAATGCATCCACGATTGGAAGAGTCATAAATTGAACACCTCCAGGCAGCCTTAATACAGTGCTAAGTGGACGGTAACACAGTGGTAATGTTACTGGTCTTGTAATTTAGACACCTGGATTAATAAGTTCACATCCTATCACAAAGACGTATAGAATTCAAATTCAATTAATAAATGAGGAATACAAAGCTAGCTTTGGTAATGTTGATCATGAAACTACTGAATAATCATAAAAACCCAATCTGGCTTACTAATGACCCACAGCAATGTGGTTGACTTTTAACTGTCTTCTGAAATGGCCAGCAAGCCACTCAGTTTTATTAAACCACTACAGAAAAGTTGAATAAGAATAAAACTTGGTGGACCACCCGGCACCTAGGCAATGGAAACGACAAAGTCACACCCTGCCCAGCGAACCCTGCAAAGTCCTCCTCACTAACATCTGGGGACTTGTACCAAGATTAAGAGAGCTGTGCCACAGACTAGTCAAGCAACAGCCTGACATATTCATACTGAAGCAGTCTGTGTCCAAATGCAGCAAGACCTGGACAACATTATTGCTTGAGCTGATAAATGACAAGTAACATTCGCACCACACAAATGGCAGGCAATGCTGATCTCCAACAAGAGAGAATCCAACCATCTCCCCTTTACATTCAACAGTCTTAACATCGCTTTATCCACTGCTATCAAAATTCTGGGGGTTACCACTGACTAGAAACTGAACTGGACCCGTGACATAAATGCTGTGGCTACAAGAGCAGGTCACAGGCCAGGAATTCTGCAGTAAGTAACCTACCTCCTGACTCCCCACCATCTACAAGGCACAAGTCAGGAGTGTGATGGAATACTCTCCATTTGCCTGGATGGGTGCAGCTCCAACAACACTCAAGAAACCCAACACCATCCAGGACAAAGCAGCCCGCTTAATCAGCACCTCATTCACCACCTTAAATATTCACTCCCTCCACCACTGACACACAGCGACAGCAGTGTGTAGCATAAACAAGATACATCAAATCACCAAGGCTCCTTGAACAGCACCTTCCAAATCCACGACCTCTCCCACCTAGCACAGGGGTGTCCAACCTTTTCGCATGGGGGGCCACATTACAATTTTTGTCTTACAAAGAACAGTACAGCACAGGAACAGGCCATTCAGCCCTCCAAGCCTGCGCCAATCTTGATGCCTGTCTAAACTAAAACCTTCTGCACTTCCAGGGACCGTATCCCTCTATTCCCATCCTATTCATGTATTTGTCAAGATGCCTCTTAAACGTCGCAATCATACTTGCTTCCACCACCTCCCCCAGCAGCACCTTCCAGGCACTCACCACCCTCTGTGTAAAGAACTTGCCTCGCACATCCCTTCTAAATTTTGCCCCTCGCACCTTAAACCTACGTCCCCTAGTAACTGACTCTCCCACCCTGGGAAAAAGCTTCTGACTATCCACTCTGTCCATGCCGCTCATAACTTTGTAAACCTCTATCATGTCGCCCCTCCACCTCCGTCATTCCAGTGAAAACAATCCAAGTTTATCCAACCTCTCCTCATAGCAAATGCCCTCCAGACCAGGCAACATCCTGGTAAACCTCTTCTGTACCCTCTGCAAAGCCTCCACATCCTTCTGGTAGTGTGGCGACCAGAATTGCACGCAATATTCTAAGTGTGGCCTAACTAAAGTTCTGTACAGCTGCAGCAGGACTTGCCTATTTTTATACTCTATGCCCCGGCCGATGAAGGCAAGCATGCCGTATGCCTCCTTGACTACCTTATCCACCTGCATTGCCACTTTCAGAGACCTGTGGACCTGTACGCCCAGATCTCTCTGCCTGTCAATACTCCTAAGGGTTCTGCCATTTACTGTATACTTCTCACCTGCATTAGACCTTCCAAAATGAATTACCTCACATTTGTCCGGATTAAACTCCATCTGCCATTTCTCCGCCCAAGTCTCCAATCGATCTATATCCTGCTGTATCCTCCAACAATCCTCATCACTATCCGCAACTCCACCAACCTTTGTGTCGTCCGCAAACTTACTAATCAGACCAGCTACATTTTCCTCCAAATCATTTATATATACTACAAAGAGCAAAGGTCCCAGCATTGATCCCTGCGGAACACCACTAGTCACATCCCTCCATTCAGAAAAGCACTCTTCCACTGCTACCCTCTGTCTTCTATGACTGAGCCAGTTCTGTATCCATCTTGCCAGCTCACCTCTGATCCCGTGTGACTTCACCTTTTGTACCAGTCTGCCATGAGGGACCTTGTCAAAGGCTTTACTGAAGTCCATACTTCCTTCATCAATCATCTTTGTCACTTCCTCAAAAAACTCAATCAAATTAGTGAGATACGACCTCCCCTTCTCAAAACCATGCTGCCTCTCGCTAATAAGTTCGTTTGTTTCCAAATGGGAGTAAATCCTGTCCCGAAGAATCCTCTCCAGTAATTTCCCTACCACTGATGTAAGGCTCACCGGCCTATAATTTCCTGGATTATCCTTGCCACCCTTCTTAAACAAAGGAACAGCATTGGCTATTCTCCAGTCCTCTGGGACCTCACCTGTAGCCAATGAGGATGCAAAGATTTCTGTCAAGGCCCCAGCAATTTCTTCCCTTGCCTCCCTCAGTATTCTGGGATACATCCCATCAGGCCCTGGGGACTTATCTACCTTAATGCTTTGCAAGGCACCCAACACCTCCTCCTTTTTGATAATGAGATGACTGAGACTATCTGCACTCCCTTCCCTAGGCTCATCATCCACCAAGTCCTTGTCTTTGGTGAATACTGATGCAAAGTACTCATTTAGTACCTCACCCATTTCCTCTGGCTCCACACATCGATTCCCTTCTCTGTCCTTGAGTGGGCCAACCCTTTCCCTAGTTACCCTCTTGCTTTTTATATATGTATAAAAAGCCTTGGGATTTTCCTTAATCCTGTTTGCCAATAACTTTTCATGACCCCTTTTAGCCCTCCTGACTCCTTGCTTAAGTTCCTTCCGACTGTCTTTTTATTCCTCAAGGGATTCGTCTGTTCCTAGCCTTCCAGCCCTTATGAATGCTTCCTTTTTCTTTTTGACTAGGCTCACAATATCCCGTGTTATCCAAGGTTCCCGAAACTTGCCAAACTTATCCTTTTTGCTCACAGGAACATGCTGGTCCTGGATTCTAATCAACTGACGTTTGAAAAACTCCCACATGTCAGATGTTGATTTACCCTCAAACAGCCGCCCCCAATCTAAATTATTCATTTCCTGCCTAATATTGTTATAATTACCTTCCCCCAGTATAGCACCATTACCTGAGGACTACTCTTATCCCTATCCACAAGTACCTTAAAACTTATGGAATTATGGTCACTGTTCCCGAAATGCTCCCCTACTGAAACTTCGACCACCTGGCCGGGCTCATTCCCCAATACCAGATCCAGTACAGCCCCATTCCTAGTTGGACTATCTCCATATTGTTTCAAGAAGCCCTCCTGGATGCTCCTCACAAATTCTGCTCCATCCAAACCCCTAGCACTAAGTTAGTCCCAGTCAATATAGGGGAAGTTAAAATCACCCACCACTACAACCCTGTTACCTTTACATCTTTCCAAAATCTGTCTACCTATCTGCTCCTCTACCTCCCGCTGGCTGTTGGGAGGCGTGTAGAAAACCCCCAACATCGTGACTGCACCCTTCCTATTCCTGAGCTCCACCCATATTGCCTCGGTGCACGACCCCTCCGAGGTGTCCTCTCGCAGTACAGCTGTGATATTCTCCTTAACAAGTAATGCAACTCCCCCACCCCTTTTACATCCCCCTCTATCCCGCCTGAAGCTTCTAAATCCTGGAACATTTAGCTGCCAATCTTGTCCTTCCCCGGCAAGTCTCTGTAATAGCAACAGCATCATAGTTCCAAGTACTAATCCAAGCTCTAAATTCATCTGCCTTACCTGTTATACTTCTCGCATTGAAACAAATGCACTTCAGACCACCAGTCCCGCTGTGCTCCGCAACTTCTCCCTGCCTACTCTTCCTCTTAGTCTTACTGGCCTTATTTACTAGTTCCACCTCATTTATTTCACTTGCTGTCCTACTGCTCTGGTTCCCACCCCCCTGCCACACTCGTTTAAACCCTCCCAAGTGACGCTAGCAAACCTCGCAGCCAGGATATTTGTGCCCCTCCAGTTTAGATGCAACCCGTCCTTCTTGTACAGGTCCCATCTGTCCCTGAAGAGATCCCAATGGTCCAGATATCTGAAACCCTCCCTTCTACACCAGCTGCTCGGCCACGTGTTTAGCTGCACTATCTTCCTATTTCTAGCCTCACTGGCACGTGGCACAGGGAGTAATCCCGAGATTACAACCCTCGAGGTCCTGTCTTTTAACTTTCTACCTAACTCCCTAAACTCCCCCTGCAGGACCTCATCACTCTTCCTGCCTATGTCGTTGGTACCGATATGTACCACAACCTCTGGCTGTTCACTCTCCCCCTTCAGAATGCCCCCTGTCTGTTCAGAGACATTGGCCCTGGCACCAGGGAGGCAACATACCATAGGGGACTTGTAAGACAATTTCGGAAAGATAAAGGCGTTAACAATTTATCTTACTATTAACCAAACAGAAACAAATGTACATTTTTATGAAGAAGCTTTAAATGAGAAAACTCATTTATTGACTTACTTTCTGTTCACTAGGTTGGACATTGATTTAATGAGACACCTGGCTTTTGTTTTGCATGCAGAAGTAGTCAATGTTTGCCCGCAAACATGTGGCGATGCGGAGTATTCCGGATAGATGTCCGTCTGTCAGGAGTGATATTGATCACTCTCTCTCCCACTCTCTCTCTGTCCCCCTTTCTCTCTGCCCCCTTTTCTCTCTCTCTCTCTCTCTCTCTCTCTGTCCCTCTTTCTCTCTCTCTCTGTCCCGCTTTCTCTCTCTGTCCCCATTTCTCTCTCTCTCTGTCCCCCTTTCTCTCTCTCTCTGTCCCCCTTTCTCTCTCTCTCTATCTCCCTCTTCCTTTCTTACCCTTTCTCTCTCCCTGTTCTCCTTTCTCTCTCTAAATCCCCCTCTTTCGCTTTCTCTCTCTGACAGTTGCAGAAAGCAGGAATACTCAGCAGATAGTTGATCAGTTCGCTGCTGACAAGTCCTAATATCGGGAACAGTCATTACCCAACTTTGGACAGACTCAGGGTTTTCTGGCTGCCTTTTAAAAATCCCCGAATCTGTCTGAAGTTGGGAAATGGCTGTTCCCAATGTCAGGACCTGTCAGCTGTGAAACTGACTGAGATTTATTTTTAAAAAGCTGTTCTGCAAGAAGAAGACAAAGGAAAATTTCCCATCTGCAGTCATGGATCCCTGGTGAGGATGAGGAGTGGCCCAGGTACAGTTTATACCCGCGGGCTGGATGGAAACCTTTGGCAGGCCGGATCCTGCACCGCGAGCTGTATGTTGGACAACCCTGACTTAGAAGGACAAGGGCAGCAGGCGCGTGGGAACACCACCATCTGCAAGTTCCCCTCCAAGCCACACACCATCCTGACTTGGAACTATATTGCTGTTCTTTCACTGTCACTGGCTCAAAATCCAGGAACGCCCTCCTCAACAGCACAGTGGTTTTACCCACACCAAATGGACTGCAGCGATTCGAAAAGGCAGCTCACCTTCTCAAGGGCAATTAGGGAGCGGCAACAAATGCTGGCCTTGCCAGCAGCACCCACATCCCATGAAATGAATTTTAAAAACTCACTGACTCATACCTTGCAGACAATGTCCCAGCCTCCGCCATCAGCAACACAGTTGTATACAGTTGGGAGGACATGCCCCGGGAGTCCTCAGCATTGATTCCAGACTCCATGACATCTGATGGCAAGGAGACCACCTGATGATTACCACCTAATTGACCTTGTGCTCACCAATCTACTGTTTCACATGCATCTGTCCACGACAGTATTGGTAGGTGTGAGCACCACACAGTCCTTGCAGAGACAAAGTCCCATCTTCTGACTGAGGACATCCTCTATTGTGTTATGTGGCACTACCACTGTCCTAAAGGAGATAGATTTGGAACAGATCTAGCAGTTCTAAACTGGCCAACCATGAGGTGCTGTGGGCCATCATCAACAGCAGAATTGTGTTCAACCACAATCTGTAACCTCATAGCTCAGAAAATCCCTCATTCTACCATTACCATCAAGCCAGAGGACCAACCCTGGTTCAATGAGGAGAGTATGAGAGCATGCCAGGAGCAGCACCAGGCATATCTACAACACAGGACTTTATGCAGAAGCAGCACATTTTAGGCAGAGCTAAGTGATCCCAGAACCAATGGATCAGGTCAAAATTCTGCTGTCCTGCCACACCCAATTTTGAATGCTAGTGAGCAATTAAACAAATAACCAGAGGGGAGGTTGAAAGATGGGGGAGGCCTGTACATTAATGCAGAAGACAAGGCTGAAGAATTTGCAACAATCTTCAGCCAGAATTGCCAGGTCGATGAACCATCTTGGTCTCCTCCTGAGGTCCCCAGCATCAGAGAAGCCAGTCTTCAGCCAATTCAATTCACTCCACTTGATACCAAGAAACGGCTGAAGACAATGGATACAGCAAAGGCTATAGGGCCTGACAACATCCTAACTGTAGTACTGAAGAATTGTGCTTCAGAACTAGCTATGCCCCAAGCTAAGCTGTTCCAGTGCAGCTACAACACTGGTATCTACAAGACAATGTGGAAAATTGGCCAGTATGTCCTATCCACAGAAAGCAGGACAAAACCAAAACCAAAACCATTTACCGCCCCATCAGTCTACAGTAAAGTAATGAAAGGTGTCGTTGACAGTGCTATCAAGTGGTACTTACTCAACATCTGCTCACTAATGCTCAGTTTGGGTTCCACCAGGGCCACTCGGCTCCAGACTTCATTACAGCCTTGATCCAAACATGGACAAAAGAGCTGAATTCCAGGGGTGAAGTGAGAGTGACAGTTGACATCAAGGCAGCATTTGGTCAACTGTGCCATTAAAGAGCTCTTGTATTGTTAAGTCAATGGGAATCAGGGGGAAACTCTCCGCTGGTTGGAGTCATACCAAGTACAAACGAAAATTGTTCTGGTTATTCGAGGTCAATCATCTCAGCCCCAGGACATCATAGCAGGAGTTCCTCAGAGCAGTGTCCTAGGCCCAACCATCTTCAGTTGCTTCTTCAATGACCTTCCCTCATAAAGTCAGAAAGGGGATGTTCGCTAATGATTGCACAATGTTCAGTACCATTCGTGACGGCTCAGATGCTGAAGCAGTCTCTGTCCATATGCAGCAAGACCTGGACAACATTCAGGCTTCATTTTGCTTGACCAACCAATTGAATTTTTTGAGGAGATAGCAGAGCGAGTCTTCTTCTTTGGCCTCCTTGTCTCGAGAGACAATGGGCAAGCGCCTGGAGGGGGTCAGTGGTTTGTGAAGCAGTGCCTGGAGTGGCTATAAAGGCCAATTCTAGAGTGGCAGACTCTTCCACGGGTGCTGCAGATAAAATTGGTTGTCGGGGCTGTTACACAGTTGGCTCTCTCCTTGCGCTTCTGTCTTTTTTCCTGCCAACAGCTAAGTCTCTTCGACTCGCCACACTTTAGCCCCGCCTTTATGGCTGTCCGCCAGCTCTGGTGATCACTGGCAACTGACTCCCACGACTTGTGGTCAATGTCACAGGACTTCATATCACGTTTGCAGACGTCTTTAGAGCGGAGACATGGATGGCTGGTGGGTCTGATACCAGTGACGAGTTCGCTGTAAAATGTGTCCTTGGGGATCCTGCCATCTTCCATGCGGCTCACATGGCCAAGCCATCTCAAAGCAGAGAGTAGGAGCAAAGGGTAGTTATTCAGAGTGCCAGAAGATGGGAAGTGGTCTTCCACAAGGATCAGTGCTGGAACTACTGATGTTCACAATTTACATTAACAATTTGGTCTTCGGAATCAAAAACACAATTTCTAAATTTGCAGATGACACCTAATTGGGGAGGATAGTCAATACTGCGAAAAAATTACAGGGGGATATTAATAAACTTGCAGAAAGGGCAAATTGGCAAATGCTGTTCAACACAGTTAAATGTGAGATAGTACATTTTGGTGCAAGTCTAGGTGTGGTGGAGGAACAAAGGGATCTGAGTACAATTACACCAATCACAAAACGTTGCGCCACAGGTTAGCAAGGCCATAAAAAAAAAGCAAACGAAGCACGAGGCTTTATTCTATAGGGGTAGAATTAAGAGTAGGGAAGTTATGCTAAAACTGTATTGAACCTTGGTTAGACCACACGTAGAATACTGTGTGCAGTTCTGGTCGCCATATTATACAAAGGATAAAGAGGCACTAGAGAGGGTACAGAGAAGATTTACAAATATGATACCAAAAATTGCATGGGTATACATATCAGGTAAGGATTGACAGGCTGGGACTCTTTGTTCTTGAAAAAAAAGGCTGAGGGGTAACCTAACAGAGGTCTTTAAAATTATGAAAGGTTTTGATAGATTGGATACAGAGAGAATGTTTCCACTTGAGGGAAAAAGCATAACTAGAGATCATCAATGGTCACCAATAAATCCAACAGGAAATTCAGGAAACTTCTTCATCTAAAGAGTGATGAGAATGTGGAACACGTTACCACAGGGAGTGGTTGAAGCAAATAATATAGCTGCTTTAAAGGGGAAGCTGGACAAGCATAACGAGAGGGAGGAGATAGAGGGTTAAGATGATAGATTTAGATGAGGAAAAATGGGAGAAGGATCGAGTGGAGCATAAACGCTGGCATGCACCGGTTGGGCTGAATGGCCTGTTTCTGCGATTTGTGGCCGATGTAATCCTATGTAGATATATGACTCTGAAAAGAAGTATCTCCCAACATCTAGCTTAGTTCTAGGGTTTGATAGGGTTGATGGGATTGAAGGCCGATAAATCCCCAGTGCCTGATGGTATGCATCCCAGAGTACTTAAGGAAGTGGCCCTAGAAATAGTGGATGCATTGGTGGTCATCTTCCAAGATTCTATAGACTCTGGAGCAGTTCCTACAGATTGGAGGATAGCTAATGTAACCCCACTATTTAAAAAGGGAGGTAGAGAGAAAGCATGGAATTATAGACCAGTCAGCCTAACGTCAGTAGTGGGGAAAATTCTAGAGTCCATTATCAAAGATTTTGTGGCAGAGTACTTAGAGAACGGAGAATCGGACAGAGTCAGCATGGATTTACGAAAGGGAAATCATGCTTGACAAATCTACTAGAATTCTTCGAGGAAATAATTAGTAGAGTTGATGCGAGGGAGCCAGTGGATGTGGTTTATTTGGACTTTCAGAAGGCTTTCGACAAAGTCCCACGTAAGAGATTAGCATGTAAAATTAAAATGCATGGGACTGGGGCTAGTGTATTGCGATGGATAGAAAATTGGTTGGCAGACAGGAAACAAAAGTAGGGATAAATGGTTTTTTTTCCGAATGGCAGGCAGTGACTAGTGGGGTACTGCAGGGATCGGTGCTAGGACCCCAGCTATTCACAATATGTATTAATGATTTAGATGAGGAAACTAAATGTAATATCTCCAAATTTGCAGATGTCACTGGGTGGGAGGGTGAGTTGTGAGAAGGATGCAGAGAGGCTTCAGGGTGATTTGGACAAGTTGAGTGAGTGGGCAAATGCATGGCAGATGCAGTATAATGTGGATAAATGTGAGGTTATCCACTTTGGTAGTAAAAACAGGAAGGCAGATTATTATCTGAACGGCTATAAACTGAGGAGAATATGCAATGAGACCTGGGTTTTCTCGTACACCAGTCGCTGAAGGTAAGCATGCAGGTGCAACAGGCGGTAAAAAAGGCAAATGGTATGTTGGCCTTCATAGCGAGAGGATTTGAGTACAGGAGCAGGGATTTCTTGCTACAATTATACAGGACCTTGTTGAGGCCACACCTGGAATATTGTGTGCAGTTTTGGTCTCCTTATCTGAGGAAGGATGTTCTTGCTTTAGAGGGAGTGCAGTGAAGGTTTACCAGACTGATTCCTGGGATGGCGGGACTGACGTATGAGGAGAGATTGAGTCGGTTAGGATTATATTCACTGGAGTTCAGAAGAGTGAGGGGGGATCTCATAGAAACCTATAAAATTCTCACAGGACTTGACAGGGTAGATGCAGGAAGGATGTTCCTGATGATGGGGGAGTCCAGCACCAGGGGTCATAGTCTCAGGATACAGGGTAAACCTTTCAGGACTTAGATGAGGAGAAATGTCTTCACCCAGAGAGTGGTAAACCTGTGGAATTTGCTACCACAGAAAGCAGTTGAGGCCAAAACATTGTATGTTTTTAAGAAGGAGTTAGATATAGCTCTTGGGTTTAAAGGGATCCAAGGATATGGGGTGAAAGCAGGAACAGGTTACTGAGTTGGATGTTCAGCCATGATCATAATTCATGGTGGAGCAGGCTCGAAGAGCCGAATGGCCTACTGCTCCTATTTTCTATATTTCTGTTTTCGCTTGTGCAAGAGTCGAAAACTAAGCGTTATATACATAAGATCGTCACTAATAAATCCAATAAGGAATTTAGGAGGCAGTTCTTTAAGCAGAGAGCGGTTTGAATGTAGAACTCACTACCAAAAGGAGTAGTTGAGGCCAATAACATAAATGCATTCAACGGAAGCTAGATAAGTGCATCAGGGAGAAAGGGTAGAAGGATATGCTGATCGGGTGAGATGAAGTAGGATGGGAGGAGGTTTGTGTGAAGCATGTCAACTGTCGTGGACTGGTTGGGCTGAATGGCCTGTTTCTGTGCTGTACATTAAATGTAATACTTTGTAATACTCTGCATTTAAACCTGTGCTTGTTGAAAAATTGCTTTTTCCCAGCATTGGCATCCCTCAATTTGTGCACAATTGGCAACAGTGGGATTCGTATGCCCAGATCTCACTGGAGCAGGGCATCTCACAGCATACATTGTTAGATTTTTTCCAGTAACCTTTAAATATAATTAGCAGTGTAACTTGCACAAAGTGCAAGCTGATAACTGCATAGTGAGGGCAAAAGGAGCATCTGGGATCTTCGTGAATGCCGAAGCCAACAGCGTATCTCCTTAACCAGTGAGATTTAAGGATTGAAAAATAAACAGAGGAATGATAGAGAAAGAAATAGGATAAATTAGAGACAAATCAGGTATAGAAAAAGAAATGAGAGGAACAGAATGTTTGGATTAAGGGAGAGGGAAAAAGAGGCAGAAAGGACTGTTAAGAAATTTTAAAATGTTAAATTTAAATTATTTCATATTTCTGAGAAGAATGTACTACCTTTAGGAATGAAACCTAACAGTTTAAATTAGAATCACAGAGTCATAGCATGGTTGCAGCACAGAAGGAGGCCATTCAGCCCATCGTGTCCCTGCCAGCTCTCTGCAAAAGCAACTCACCTAGTCCCATTACACCACCTTTTTCCCATAGCCCTGTAATTTTTTCTCTTCAGATAATTGTCCAGTTCTCTTTTAAAAGCCTCATTGAATCTGCCTCCACTACACTCTCAGGCAGTGCATTCCGGATCCTAACCACTCGCTGAATCTGCCTCGACTACACTCTCAGGCAGTGCATTCCGGATCCTAACCACTCGCTGCATAAAAAAGTTTTTCCTCATGTCGCCATTGCTCCTTTTTCCAATCACCTTAAATTGATTTTCTCTTGTTCTGGATCCTTCCACCAATGGGAACAGTTTCTCCCTATCTACTCTGTCCAGACTCC